>NC_092816.1:76322584-76641751 GCF_023375885.2 Dermacentor andersoni | reverse complement strand
GGCTTCTTATGATATGACTAATAATAATCGGGCCCCTTGGTAACCCCCTTTCTTCTCTTTGATTATATATATATTTATATATGTATATGTATACCGACGCGAACCTGCTCGTTGGTATATATGTATGTATGATCGCCGCATTGCGTAGCACAGTGCGCGAGAGCACGGGCCAGTGTTTCTTTACGCCTGAGACACAGAACTTGAATGGGCAAGTTTGTATATAGCGTTTGTTTAACCGCTTCGGGAAAGCTTCGCTTCGCATGAGAGTGCAATATGGGCGTTGGATCTGCATACATTTTTGCTTTGTCACTTGTTCAACGTATTTCCAGTTAGAGGAAGACCGAATCAGTCAAGAGGCACCCGTACCTATATCAGCATCATTCTGCCATTCTTCAAGACAGTCTCATCCCCTTGTGTCTCCCACGCGCACTGAACGATTCCTGTGTCTGCTGTGTTCTGTTACGTACTTTCCTGTGTCACTGAAGAGCATGGTGTGGGAAGGTTATGCACCAGTCTACGCGTCCATCGCTGAATCGGCCCCGACCCAAGACGGTGCCGATTGATTGATTGATTGATTGATTGATTGATTGATTGATTGATTGATTGATTGATTGATTGATTGATTGATTGATTGATTGATTGATTGATTGATTGATTGATTGATTGATTGATTGATTGATTGATTGATTGATTGGTCAACACAGGGGATAATACAACACAATGGTCATAATAGTGTAGTGGGCGGATGCATGTTAATGATCGTTACACGAGCGGTAAATTCCGTTCAGCTTCGAACTCTTGGTTGAAATAAAACTAAATATAAGTGAGAGAAAACTCCTCTGCTAAGTAGCCGCAATAGCAGACATAAACCAATATAAAAACAATAACAGGTGTTATTACCTTAAACAAATGCCAGCTGGAGTGGAAACATGGTATGCTTGGCGTCCTGCAAAGAGCTCTAATGTGGATTACTTATTGCTACTCTGATGAATTAAGGAATGAATAACGTGTTCCCTACTTGACGGGTCTGTTGGAAGGTGCCCTTGTACACCTGTGACTTGTGGATCCCTTGACTTGTGGATCCTGCGATGACTCCTTCTGCGGTCGCCGCATCCCGGACTCAATTCCGCGAGCTTCTTTTCAGCGGCAGAACGTCGTTGCTAACCAAAGATGTGGCTGGAGAATACTGCCGCACGTGTTGGTAGTTGGTATCGGTAGTTGTCCGGTAGTTGGTATTGCGTGCTTGCGTCGCACGGAGGAGGACAATTAGCATCTCTTAGCTCGGCGTTCGCTAAAAGAAAACGACCGATATATTTAGTTTATTTATTTCATACATGTTGCTATAGCCTCCACATGTATGTTGTTACAGGACATTAGAAAATACGTTGCATCAAAATATGAACGAGAAAATGGTATCCACATATCCATACTGCAGTGAACCAAAAGGCGTAGTGAGCAGTACACTAAGGGGCTGTGACTTTGCAGGGCCAGCCCTTAACGAAGGGCAGTACTACGAACAATACAAAAGTAGAGGAACAACAGCAAAAAAGTAGATAGAAACCATTTCAAAACGGAGTTATATATGTTATTACTGCGTAAGGTGCTCCGATTCGTTTACTATCACTTATGCTCATAAGCGTAGTCTACGCTCCTTTCAGAGGAGTATAACGGCACGATCATATAGGGACGATCAATTTTCAAAAAATTTGAGCGGCTTCAGGTTAATTCGCAGGCGCAGACAGACAAGGCGCCTGATGGAAAGGTTAGCTATGCGGAAAAGGCGAATTTACGCACATTCTGTGATGAAGCCAACTATCGGAGCTCTGCTCATGAATATTTCCGTGCCTGAAGAAAGTGCGGCGCACGTGATTAAACTCAACATAGAACGCCGCTGTTTTAAAGCGAAGGCTATGTATATTAAAAAAGCGTGTGCGTCCGAGAAGGCGCTCTTGCTATAATATCGTCCGATAATTCGCATGTACAAAGGCTTCATAAAGCGAACGCCGACTTCAAAGTGGCGTCGACATCACATATTGAGCGAATGCTAATCGCATTTAAACTACCTTGAAGTCAGGTCACGGGATCCGCCATTACGTGAGTTTTCCGTTTTTGAAAGTATCGTTTTATTGAACATTGTACCGAGAGCAAGGAGTGTGAATTTCAGGTGCGCGCGTGAATGTGTGCGAGAGAGACGGCCAGCGTTATTTCTATAAGCCTCCCAAGGATACGACCGCGCAAGCTCACATTAGAAATTTGTACGCGCTCGTAAACTTTTGCCAAACTTTTTCTCTTTTATCCGTCCTACTCCTCGTCCTTTTTGTGCTTGATCCCTTTCTCTATGCGAAGTAACGTGTAGGAGGCTGGCAGAATCATATCTTTTTTTGCTAAAACTCATTCTCTCTCTCTCTCTCTCCCTTTTGTTCTGGTTCCGCGCGTGAGGGGAATACTGCACCCTGAGGTGACCGCTACTAACCTGCGCAGCCAAGTCCATGTTAACTGAACTGGACCCTGCGGGCTTATTGTTGAAATTGCAAGGTCGTCCTTGCTGGGAAGTTATTTTTTTGTTTTTTGTTTTTTCTCGTGGGCGGCTAGCAAACTAGGTCGCCTTTTCGAACTGATTGGTAAAACTTTGGGAAATTGTGCTCCCTCGTATATTTAAAGAATGAAATAAAGGGGGCACAAGCGTCACGTGATACAGGGAGACCATGTGTTTATGTCCGAACTTTCGTTAAAACCAAAATGCACTGGAACCAAAGAGAGAAAAAGAAAAACCACTGCGAACCGAAGTTCCGAGTTCAGTTTTAATTGGAAGAGACATCATCCAAGGCGTGCGCGCACAGCAAAGTTGAGGCCGCAGGCAACTACGCTCAGCAGTGTTTCAGTACTGAAACTTTATCGGAAAATAATTGTGGAGGCCCAGCTCTGTACTCGTAAAGTAAATAACACTGCAAACGAGAATAATCTATATGTACACGAAATTTAGAAGCGCTTGTGCGGAGATAGTTGGTATGCTGTGACTATGGTGTATGGTTTTTTTTTTTGTGTGTATGTGTCTGTGCAAAGCCTCCTGTATGTACCAACCTTGGGGCACCAAAGTTAACATTATACAACCTGCATGATGAATGGATGAATGGATGGATGCAAAACTTTAATAAGGTCCTGAGGTTGCTCTGATCGAACATTGTGATAGCTCATTTTCTGCACCGCCGCGAACCAGCGGTTACTATACCGTATATAGTTGTTGTCGCAGTACCTTCGGTATACATTCACTCATTTCCACAGTTGGTGCCCACGATCTGTGCGTACACCTGTCTCCATCCGAATGAGCTGCAAATCACAACACGTTGCGCGAATTTCTACCTTGCTTGTCACGGTAGAAGAAAGTGACAAACCGTTATTTAGTGTGCACGCATAGTTATGGGAAACTCAACTCCCAGAGGAGTTCCTGCGTGATATTCATTCCTCGGTTGACGGAACACACCATTTAAATGTGTCACGTCCATCGTTGCCAGGTGTTCGTAGGTCTTGCGTTATTTCTGCGTTAATGAGTTTTAGTTTGACGCATTTATTGATACGTGTCCTCAAAGTGCATGGCTGGTCCCACCAGGTAATATCCTAATTCTATGCTGGCATAAAGATTTTGAAACCGGCGTAATCATCATGAATAATTTATGCAGAGCAATGAAATGTTATACGCATTCTCGTTGAAAGTGTCGTCTCTAAATGTGCGCCGACCGCGCTCTTTTCGGGTGCCGCGTCGGCATCACGTGGTAACATGCATATATTAACCATTAACTTATCATTTCTTTAACTCAATTCAACAGTACGAGTAATTTCCGCTACGTTGTCCTTGGTGTCATTGTTGGTTGGCTTCTTATGATATATATATATACCTAAACCGGACACTCGTCTGGTTGACCTCCCTGCCTTTCCTCTCTTTGCTATCTCTCGCTCTTAAGATAAGACACATATTCGCTAAGATTCCTACAACACTATTTCTCGGTCCACGCATATGGCACAATGGCCGCGCCTTCTTTAATTTTCAAGACGCGTGCAGTAGGCTGCCCCCCCCCCCCCCCCAGAAGCTGTGCGGTATGGGGAACCAGCGCTGGATAGGCGGCGCGTCGAAAAGAGTGCGTTGCACGCCGCCCTGGCGACGAAACGCGGCATATTCCAGCCGCTCGACCAGACGACACGTCCGCGGCCGTTCCATAGTTCGCGTGTTTCCGTTTTCACGCTGCTTCAAGTGGACAGTTTTCGTAAAGAAGCTAGCGCCATGAAGTGAAGAAATGACGACAAAAGCTTTTTAAGCTTCATATATTTTTCACAGTAGGTTGCGGCGAGCACGTGCGTTTATTTAACGGTTGCGCCGTGTGCCGTTCCCATGCTTGTGTGGCAGCCTGCCTCGCAAATCTAGCAGCTACGACGCCGGTCTTGCTTCGCTATGGTTTCGGAAGTATTAGTTGGCCTGAATACATTCCATACTTCTCTGGCTAGACATAATAAATTCTGGTGTTAAGTCGGCACAGCAGTCAATGGAGAAGAAAGCTTTACCGCATCAGCTGACTCGCGCAAGCAAAGATTTGAGTGCTTCGCTGCTTGATCCGTAACAACCCTGGCTACATTTAGCACTAATTACATAATTTTACCGGATGCATCTCAGCGCCGAGTCCTCATCCGCATGCGCATTTTTAACAGATAGGCGGCTTAGTCGCGCGTGCGCCGGCAGTATGCGCACACAACTCGTATTACAAGGCAGCTTCCCTGCCACATAATTCATGGCAATGAATGGAAACTATTTACCCTTCGTATCGTTCGCTTGGTGTGGTGGCATTGGAAGGAGCTTGGCGGTGGTACTGGGAAGGAAGAATGGTTGGTACATATGGGGGGGGCCGGATGGTGCATGCTATTGCTCATTTTGTTTCCGACGAAATGCCGACTGCAGGTTCTGCTGTTTGGTACTGACTGCCACGGCTGACCGTCTGCACTATCGAATAAACCAAGCACACACGCGAAATTCGATTTAGAAACCAGTCCGACACCGCTTGACAGGGCGACAAGACGGGAACTTACTCCGCTCGCCTGACTGCTTGGATCCAACGCCGCCTCCGTTCTTGTTCGTAGGGTTTAGATGGAAAGACGCAGGATACATCCTCCCTCATTCCGATGTAGTTGTGACACTTGTATACGCAACACTACCGTCGGCGTCCTTTTGTTTTCCTTCGACTTTAAGTGCACGCAACGCCGCTACCAGTAGCAATTTTCGTCCGCGGGAGCGGCTGCATTGTGCACGTTCTGACCGCCAGGGTGGGGCTGCAGGCGTCCTGAAAACTCCAGCGCTGGTCCCCATACTGCGCTGTTTCGCTGTAATATATATATATATATATATATCGAAACCCGTACTGCTCTGTCACTAGTTGCTCCTGACAAGCGGATGGGCCTTTTTCTCGGAAGTCCGCCAAGGTTTCGACACATTTTCGCTCGCAGCGAAATAAGAGAGAACATGCGGCTCGGTCCGGCGCTTCCAACAAGATTAGCCCACGGGGTGCCGTCCGGCTGCGCTGTGCTTTCAGTCGCATCCGCTTCGTCGGTGCGCCAGCGGGTCAGCGCGTGTGTGTATATATATGTAGTAACGCAAGGGGGCAGCGCCTAGCGAATCTCATCCGAAAGCGCCGACGGGCCCGATGCGTTAATTTATTCCAGCGTGGAACTTCGGGTGCTCTGGCGAGTCCTTTTATTGCGCGCTCTACGATGACTCGGCTTGTCCTGGCACTCGTGAGCGCGCACGAACACCACGTTCGTGCGTCTTTACGCGCGTTTGACTCTGCGTAGCTGCTGCTATATAGCTGCTCTCACAACGCGTTGTGTGCGAGAGCCTTGCGTTACAAAAAAAAAAAAAATAAGTAAGGAGCTATGTATACAGGCGCGCCTGCCGCGTGGCCTTACGCCTTTTTATACGCTTTCTGCAACGTAGGGAGAAGAAAAGAAAGTACAGGTTGAATACGCTGCCGCGGAGCGGCTATATGTGCCGTGTTGCGTGTTCCCCGGCAATTTAAACTCTCGGAGCGTCGGAAACTGCGCTCGAACTGTCCTCCTGTGCTTCGGACACATACGTTGGAGCGGCGCGTCCGCTGAGATGCGAATGGGAAGTTAAGGCTCCCGTCCGCGGAGACGTCTAATAACTTTCGCGGCGTGTGGGTGAATCCGCGTTCCTTCTTTCTTTTTTCGCTTTTTTTTTTCTTTAGCGCGACGCTCTTTGGCACGACGGCTGCCAGTTCTGCCGAAACGGCGGGTTGCGCGATTGGCGCGGGTAAATGGTAAAAATGGACGTGCGACGGGGGACTCGTGTTTCCACGGCTCGTAATTTACGCGGCTGCCCATCTAGAATGGTTACGTCCTTTTAACAGTGCGTGGTATATGCGCTGCAGTTCCTATGTTTCTTTCTCTCTTTTTCTTTCTTTTGCCACGTGTATTATAAATCACGAAGACGGAAAGTTGAAGCTTTCAAGCACACTTGCGTCAAAGTTTACTGATATGTGGTGAGCTTTGATCTTTACGCGGCAGACAAAGGACACCCGGCAAAAGGCATAACACACTGACATACTGCACCGCGGAAAAGATTCTGGTGCGTTAGTTGTCCTTCTTTTCTGTATTTATTTCACTCACTCACTCACTCACTCTCTCTCTCTCTCTCTCTCTCTATATATATATATATATATATATATATATATATACCGCGGTTTCGCGGTCTCGTAGAAATAAGGAAAGTACACGGGTACCGCGTTTGTCGCTCGTGTCGCTGGTTAGCTGCGCCTCGTATTTTTCGTTTTCTTTTTTCGTTCTATTCTTGCCGTAGCTGCGCTCATTAACCTGGGAATCGTTTCAGGTGCTCTGCTTCTTAACCGCTGATGCAATGCGCGCGTAGTGTTCGGCTAACGATCTCGTTAGCGCGGGAACCTACCATGGCTCTCTGTATAGCTGAAGCTAAGAAATGCGTCTTTGAAAACGCACCGCTTGTCTCGTTACGAAATTTGTTCAGGAAGCGAGAGAAGATCGGTCAAAGAATGCCGCCTGCCGCGAGCTCGTCCGATAGTGAACTAATGAAAGCCAGTATCGTATGATTGGTCGGCGAAACCTCCAGGATATGTCACATAAGCCACCGTTATCTTGCGTTGAAAGTTTGATGTCACTATACTCCAACGCGCTACAGTCGGCTGCAACTTAGGAAGATTGGAGACCGGTGACCGGTGACCGATGACCGGTGACTCGATGACTCGATGACCGGTGCGCGGCAGCCGATTGCCTCCGCGGCTAAAAAAAAAAAAAAAGAAAAAAATGGTACCGCTGACGCCACTCGGCCCAGTTCGAAGCGCGAGCTGCCGTGTTCTTTGTCCGCGGGCTCACCAACCGTCCTGTTCATGACGTCATTTTATAGAGTGCGCGCCCATTGATGGGAGGCTCGTGTGCATCCGCCTTTGAGCGGCAGATGTCGCTGCCGTATAAAGTTGCAGCCGACTGTAGGTTCCGAAAGCCGGCGCAAAATCACCATGTGAAAACGTCGAGCACCGATGTAATTTAAAAAACGACGAATATAAATTAAGGCAAGGGAAGCGGCTTACGTGAGGGTACGTGAGGAATTGGAGTTCAAGATGTGGGCGGGCGTGTGTGGGCGCAGACTACGCGCAATACACCCTACACTATATTCATACAAATGTCCCCTTTGTGATGATTACGCCTCTCTATATCACACCACATGGGCGTGCCCCAACGTGAAGGCGGCCCCGCAAATACCCAACCCCACACCCGAACAGTGGGAGGCCGTGCTGACTACTTCGGACCCTCGTAACCAGCAGCAACTGGTGCGGCGGGCCCGGGAGACAGCAAGAGCCGCAGGAGCCCTGGACTAAGGGCGCCTCCCGCACAAGCAGAACAACACCTGCTTGTCCTTCCTTTTAATAAATGTTCTCCTCCTCTCCTCCTCCTCCTGTGTGGGCGCGCACACGTGAGTGTGTGTGTGGGGGGGGAGGGGGGTGGGAGGACGAGGGGGCCGGTGATTCTGTGTGCGCTGGACATCAAAGTATCTATTTAAAATATTTCCTCTTTCTCTTCAAACATCAGTGTTACCAGACGATTGGCGCAATGCTGCAATAATTCCAATACATAAATCGGGCTCGAAATTAGATTTAAATAACTACCGCCCAGTGTCATTAACAAGCTCATGCTGCAATATAATGGAACACGTAATATTTCAGGCCATAATAACACACCTAGAAACAAACGAAATTCCATATAAACAACAACATGGTTTCAGATCAAGCCTGTCAACTATAACCCCAACTAGCAGAGTTAACTCATGACATAGCTAACGTACTTAATAATGATGGCCAATTAGATGCAGTTTTTTAGACTTTTCTAAAGCGTTTGACGTAGTTCCGCACCAGGATTTACTCACAAAATTATCGGCTTCCAGTATTAGTAATAAAATAACATCTTGGATCAACAGTTTTCTAACCAATCGTAAACAGCGTTTCAATCGATAATAATCCTTCACAACCACTCGATGTCTACTCCATAGTACCTCAAGGATCAGTTCTGGCACCACTTTTATTCTTGATGTACATTAACGACATCCAGTTTTCCATTAAAAACTCAATTCAGATGCGCCTGTTTGCTGATGACTGTGTCGTGTACACAGTCGTACACAACCAAGAAGGCCAGATAAAACTTCATAATTCACTGCAAACAATTTACTCTTGGTGCAACACTTAGGGCATGAAACTGAACACACCAAAAACACATTACATGTCTTTCACAAATAAAAAAACTCCCGCTTAACTTTACATATTTGATCGGAGGGTCAACAATCGGCAAAAGCGACCAGGTAAAATACCTAGGCATTAAACTCACGCGTAACCTTAACTGGGAGCCTCATATTTCGACCATGTGTCAAAAAGTCATAGGCAAACTAACTTTTAAATTTTAAGAGGGAAACTGCGCGCAGCACCACCACACCTCAAACTAAATGCGTACAAAACACTAATAAGACCATGCCTAGAATACGCTGATCTAATCTGGAGCCCTCATAAAAAATGCCTTATAAATAAAATAGAACGCATACAAAAATTAGCAATTAGCTTTGTATATTCAGACTACAAAAGGCAGTACAGTATCTTAGGTCTGCTAGCAAGGGCAAACCTAAAATTCCTCTCGCAGAGAAGAGCAATTTCGCGACTAAAATTCATCTATCAATTATACCATGGTCATTTCCAGATAGCACGTTCTCATTACCTGCAAGATCCTCCAAAACGCTCAACCAGACTAAATCATTCCAAAACAATCTATCTTCCCCCAAGTCGTATTAATGTTCAGAAGCATTCCCTTTTTCCGTTGCCCATTTCCCAGTGGAGCAAGTTAACTAACGATATTGTGTGTTTCAATAACATCGACTCCTTTATTAACCGCATTCAGTGTATTGACTTGTCATCATGATTTTTTTTTTTCATTGCATTTCTGTACCACTCCTGCGTGGGCCGTGAAGGGCCTGCAGCATATTCAAATAAAAAAAAAATATTCTCTAGAGCCTGTATTTCTTTTACGATTCGCACGTGCACCTTCAAAAACGGCGCTTAATACGTTTTAAATGGTTCTCTCCTTAGGTTTTCGTTCGCTTTCCTGCCCATTGCAGTGCTCTCGGCAGCGTCGATGAAAGCGTTTGCGAAACGTCTTCAACGTCTCCTGTCACGGAAACCAGTGACACTGTTAGTCTGTATAGTCTGTACGGCATTGTTGTAATATGGGACAGGAGTGCGTGCCTTTACGAGGCGTGATTCGGCGCCCTATAGTATGCGCTCGGGATTGAGCAGAAGACTAGGCCCTCACGAAGGGGATCACGTACCGCATACGCAATTGCTCTCTTGATTGGCTGGCGCAAGTAACGCGAGTACCACGTAGTACTTGAGTACAGCGTCATTGCGAAACAGGTTATGGACGAACCGCATTTTCGCAAACAAACTGTGTAGGCAAACACATATAGCGTAGACAAACGAACTACACAGTGTAGACAAATAGAGCGGGCATATTTCAGTGTGACATTGGCACTTATTCTCTGTTGCTGGTGCACTTGGAGCAATGCAATTTTTTTCCCCAATAACATTTGGAAACTTGTCCTCAAGTATTGATCTCGTACGAAACTTTCGCCGGTACTATGGAGATAGCTGGACAGATATCTATTTTTTCGTCAAACAATGAGATAGGTATTCTGCAGCGCCACCGCGTCTTCGTGTGCTCGCGCACTTAGCAGCCTGTCTTCCGAGTTTTACAAAGTTAAACAGGTTAAATATAGACTGAATATAATTGGCATGTGATGATATGACATAACTATGATAAGCTATGATAAATGCGCGCCCCGCAATTTTTTTTTTTTTAATGGAATGGTGCGTGCACCTGAACTCTGGCTCAAAGCTCAAAAAGCGGCGAATGCAGACGGGATTTTTTCATCGTTGAAGAAAATTGCAGCTGTCATGTCAACCGCCCTCCTCCGTTTCTGTATATCCGCGGCCGTGTATACCTCGTATTTCTTGAATGTCAACCTGTTATCGTGACTTGAAGGGCACCACCGACGTCATTGCAATATCACCTTTCCCAGATTTTATTTCTCTACAGCATGTATTGCTATTTTATTGCAGTAAATGCACTCAACGACTTTACAACGCAACCGTCCGAGCGCCTCTCAAGGGAACAATGCAAGCACAAGCATTGACATGACGTGTAACGACGATATCACATAACTTGCAAGAGGACAGTAAAGAGACTATGTGCATAAGTGTACCCTATGCATATATGTGTACCCTTCTTCGATTGTAATACAAGAAGCTAGTATAGCCAGCACCGTATTCGCGCCCCTTTTCCTTTTTGTCATAAAAATAACAGTAAAAAATGCGGCGTAATTGCCCCCTTGTGCATGGCTTCGTGAGGCTTATCCACAGTCTGTAGCGAAGACTGCTTTCAATCCAAATGAGAATCCAAAGGAAAGTCGGTAAATTTCCACGGCCCTCGCACACTCCAATAGGGTGAAGAAATACATAAGCTCGCTAACTGGCATCATGGCGGATCGAAGCTAGGCCATTGCGTCGTGATGAGCATCTGTGAACCAGATTAGTTATCCGCTCAACGATGAATTGACCAAGTTCCAGGACGTGGAAAAGCAGTCCGATGTCCAGAGATTACTCAGTAATTTAAAGAGAATTAGTAGCCACAAATTTCAGGTTTCTTAATGCAGCGTAAGGTCACTCCGGCAGGTTCTGCTAGGGTCCTCTATATAACAACACGATGTTCTTTCAGTCTACTCAATGAAAATGCTTGATCTAGTTCAGGATGTTTCTTATCATGCAGAGTTTACGAATGCGGCAATGTGCGACGCTGTTTCGGGGATTAGGAGACGTATTCCTTTTTCTTGCTTGAATCGAGCATATTCTCGTTTCCGTGTTTCAGTGACTGTATATACGTTCGTCAGTGTTGTGTTGTATTTGGAACGTGCAAATTGTTAGGGGCTTCGTTTGGGCCTTCTATTCGGTAAACTCGCCCAGGAACAATTGCATTTTTGTATGCGTGTTTGTATATGCGTGCGCGCGAACTTTGGAACAAATGTCACTGTAAATTTCAATGTCACCTTACGTTGTAACGTTTCTAATATTTTGTGCACATCTGTCAGATCGGAAAAGGAGAGAGAGAGAGAGAGAGAGAGAGAAGGATGCAAAGAAAGGCAGGGAGGTTAACCAGAGTCAGTTCTGGTTGCCTACCCTGCACGGGGGAAGGGTGAAGGGGGATAAAAAGAGAAAGAGAGCGGAAGGGGGACATAGAGTGAAATAGAGACGAGCACGACTAGGGGGAGGAGGAGGAAAGAGAAAAGTAGAAGGCAGGGAGGTTAACCAGAATAACGTCCGGTTGGCTACCCTACACCGGGGGAGTGGGAAAGGGGAAAACAAAGATCACAGGGAGAGAGAGGAGGGAAGGAAAGAAGGAAATTGCGGCAAGTTCGCTGACGCGTGTGGTTTTACAGAAATTGCATTGATAGTCACAGAACGAGCACGACTGAACCACGTACACTACAAAGCGGTAGGGGGCGGCGTTCTTATAGTCTATCGTGTAGCCCCGCAGATCGCAGGAATCTTACTAACGCGAGTAAGGCCTTTAGCATGGATGTTCTGTGGGTGTACTGACCTAAATCTTTGAGTTCTGTTAGTGGGCGATTGTCCAACTGGTCCAGTACTCTGCACAGCACTTGTCCCTGGGCGCTATATCGCGGGCAGACATAGATAATATGTGCGAGCGTCTCATCGATGTTGCATGTGGCGCACATGGGGCTGTTGGCCATTCCTATAAGGAAAGCATACGAGTTCGTAAATGCAACGCCTAGCCACAGACGGTACAGCATGGTCTGTTCGCGTCGTGGTAACCCAGGCGGTAGGTGCATCCGTATGTCCGGAGACAACGAACGCAAACGACACATGGTGAAAGCGTTCGAGTGCCACAGAAAAAAAAAAAAAGTGGCTCGCGCCACCTGCAGGCGCCAGCTACTGCTTAAACGCAAATGAAGACGATGGTAGTAATAATATAAAATTGGCCACGTTGCTCGTTTTTTATCAGTTTTGAATGTCTTACCAGGGCAGAAGTTGCCGCAATACAGAAGATGTCTGAGTGCGAACTAAGCTGCAGCATCAGAAAGAAACGAATGCTCTTATGTTTTGTGATTGACGATCACGAGCAATGGCTCTAATAATCGTAATCACAGGAAGGAGGAGAAATAAAAAAAATGCCACATGGCAACGATGTTTTTCTTTTTCATGCTACAAGCAAGAGGCAAACCGCTTTCAGACGACATGGAAAGAAGTGGGGAAAAAAAGTCGTTTCTCGACAAAGCGAGAACAGACAATTAGGCGCCCGCCTACCAGGTTCGTAATCAGACGAAACAAAAAAGATAACGAAGCACGACCGGTCTCCCGTCGCCCTTTAAAAGCGAAGCGCACACGTAGAACCGGTCGCCGGTGGGCTGCACGGGGCGTACTCTTCGAAGATTACTGTCATTTCGGGATTACTGTTGCGAGCTCCAGCCTGGGACGTCGCTGGGGTGGCTGATAAATGGTGAACGCTAACGTGCTCGGTATACATTTGCATATACGCGTGGATGCGAGACACGCAGGTGTAAGAGACGGTGTGTGTATGGGGAAGGGGGGGGGGGTGCAACTTATATGCTTGCTTCATGAGAAGAAGCGTAAACCAGGAGAAAGAGAGAGGAAAGTAGATAGAAGCAGACCGGAGTTAAGCGACAGAATGGCGACCCCCGTTAGTATTCGTGCTGGTCACGTGGGCTCTTAACGGCGAGGTCATGAATGGGGCTTTTTTCGCAGGACCTCTGAGCCGTTTCCTAACTCGCCCACAGCCTTCTCAGTGGTATTTATTATATCTTGCGTGACTCGCTTGTCGTAACAACGTTGCTTAAGGAGAGGCTAGCATTAGAGCATTCAAGCGACCACGTTTCAACTTCTTGTTTATGAAGTACGAAAGAAATTTTGTAACTCCAGGGGCGCATCGCTGCGAACCTGGCCGGTTATTCTAATCTGACGGCTCTTAGCATGGTGGCACCCGATACAACGAATAAAGCGCTCATTCATTCATTCCTTAATTAATTCATTCATGCGTTCGTTCGCCGATTATCGCTTCCCCTATGCATGTCTTAATTCATCTTTGCTTCACGTAATAACCCTCAGTTTTCATCTCGCTCTGTTTTCTTATCTCATTTTCTTTCTCCGCCCTATCAGGAGCACCTCAACTATATCGGACGAGATGAAGGTTCAAATCCCTTCATTCTGTCGCTCAAGCTGGAAACGATAGAGGAAGCGAACGATCACTACAGGGTCATACTTAGGTGAGGCTTTAAAAAAAAATTTCCTTTTTGTTTTTCACCACTGCAGTTGACGTTGAAATAACCCGTTAAACACAATCAACAGCGAATGACACTGCCGGTTTCTGACCCTTTCTTGTGCGTGTGGTTTCAGAACAAAAGAAGGCATTGTTAGCGAACTGGTTCCGAACGATCCGAAAACCGAACTCTGGACGGCAGCTCGACTTGTCAAAGTGAGTATTGCGCGACTATTATTCTCTAAGTTCGAATTATTCTCTGCTGCGTACATCTTGGGTGATATTTCGTAACGCATTTTTTTTTCTCTCTCTCGTTTTCTTTCTTTCTCAACAGTCCTTACGTGATAACATCAACAATGTGGTGCTGCAACCAGTGTTCTTTCCAAAAGTAAGTGCAGTTACGTGATTTTTGCTGAAGCCATGCAGGCTGTTTGTTCAGTGACAAAAGTACGGGAAAGTAGCTCTCCGATGGGTCTAGCTACTGGGTCAGCATCGTCAGTACGAACTCTTACTGACACAAAACGAAATAAAATAAAAACAAGAAAAACAAGAATTAAATGTACACGACTCGCATAAGTACACTTCGCACACTTAATTGCGTCAGTAGTTCATGCAAAAAAAAAATACAAGGAAAGAGAATAAAGTTCAGTCTGAAATCTCCCGTAAGTGCAAGCGCCACAAGCATTATGGCCGTAAAGAAAAAAAAAACGGGGGTGGTGGGAGGATTTACAAGTTTATGAGTAGTTTACAAGCGAGAAGCGGTCACGTGTGCTGGGCATGTGTGTGCACACCAAGAAATCAACTTCAGATATTCTTTTTCACGTGTAAAGAATGCAGTCTGCTCGAATGTTCGAGCGCAGCTTCCCATGACACCATGCTCGGTCGGGGCGCGCTCTAGTATTTATGCAGTGTCGAAGCATTACCGTGAGAACGAGCGTCCGCTTACGTTCCTAACTTTTGTGGCTTCTTTTCCTTCTGCAGGCTTCGGAACTCCTGATGGCATTCGACGAACAAGTTCTAGTCCACGAGTACAAATTTGGAGTCATTTATCAAAGGCCCGGCCAGGTATGGACGACAAGAAAAAAAGAAAATTGGGCCCGGGGCACCTGCGACGAGCTTATGCTTGAGGGAACGCGAACTTGGGCTGCTTCGGCAGACAAAAACACGTCCAATCATGGGCAGAAATGTCGGTGTTGCCTCCATCCCGAACGTTCTCTCTCTTGTTTCTTTTTTTTTTTCTTCCCGTCTTTTTTTCTTTCATTCATTCATTCCTTCGTACCTTGAGTTACGTTCGCCGCGAGCATTTGCATTTGCAAGGAGAGTAATTAGTGTGCCCCCCCCCTCCCCCCACCCGAGTCGTCCTGCGGAGGAGCGCGGGAGAACGCTAATTATATTATCTCAGCAATTTTCTCCGACGCTGGAACGGGCGAAGACGGGGAGGGACATAGCCGCATGGACCATGAATACGTAATTATCATTCTCCTCGGTATTAAGGGGAACTCTGGCGCGAGCAAACAACAGGAAACGCGCGTGCGATGAGAGACGTGCGCAAACTTTGCTGATTGGGTTTACAACTGATCGGATATTATATCACTGTCACAACGCAAAGGATCGGCTATTAATGCTACTCTCAGACCTAGTTATAAAGACACGAAATATAACGAAATAATGAATATAATGAAGCAGGTGAAATTTCCCTTAAAATCCCCATAGAGGTCCATGTATTTAGAACCTCGTTTTAACAAAGTGAAAGACCGCGTCGAATACGTCGTTGAGCAACGCTGGTCTTTCTCACCGCCGCGCGTATAGGTCTGCGCACCTGCCCACAAGCATGCAGCTCACTATCGCACTTCTCCACTGCCCAATATTAGTGCATTCACTTCCCTCCTTCTCCATGGCGCGCCGGGCTGGCAGCCGCAGCTGGTCTTGGCCTCAGATATCGTCGGCGCAATATCGGGGGCCATCGCACAGGCCGTGCATTCACTTCTCCCTCTCCCTGGGGCGCGCCGCGATTGGCAACTGGGCGTGACCTCCGAGATCGCATTGGCAGCGGTGCAGTCTCGGAGGCCACGATCCGGCAGAGCCAAGCCGGCGTGCGTAGCGAAGTTCGCTTGCTTCCTCGACCACACAGCGGAGCGCTGGGCTGTGTGCCACGTGCTGCTCGACCACGACGAGCCAAGTCGAAAGCGGACGAATCAGAATGGAACAGAATGCAGCTATCTAAAGGCTATGACGTCAGGCTCTAAATCGCGTGTCGCACACGCCGAAGATTCTTTTCTTGTTCTATTCAAATTTCATCGTATGCGTGGCAGTGTAGCGGTACCGCGTCCCGCAAAGCCGTCTTCTTATTTGCATGTTTACACCCCGTTGGGCATATATTGCAGTAAATGATATTATTGTATATATAACGAAGTAACGGATATAACGAAGTAATGTGTGCTCCCCCATCAACTTCGTTATAATCAGATCCGAGTGTATAACACTAACAACCGCAAGTTGTATTATGATGTTACAGTACAAAGGATTGGGCATTACATTATGCTACTAGAAGAGAGGGTCGCATATTTTATTATACCAATATAACACAAAGATTTGGATGTTATGCTCTTATCACATAAGTGATGGACTTCGACTTCATGGCACGAGTTTCAACTTTAATAATAGAAAAGTATATTATGCTATTATGGCACAGCGGTTACGATATTCTCGTAATACACCCCGTGTGGGTGTAGTGGTATTGGCGTTGTGCTGCCAAGCCCGAGGGTGCGCGATCAAAGCTTGGCCGCGGCGGCCGCATTTACATGAGGGCGAAATGCAAAAAACTCTCGTGCACCGTGCATTGGGTGCGCGTTATAAGACAGCCTCAGGTGGTCAGAATGAATCCGGAGTCCTCCCTTCTACGGCGTGCCTCACAATCATATCGTGGTCTTGGCACGTAATGCCCTGGAATTCACTATATTACTATTACTCTCGTAATCTAACACGAAGGAACGGATACTATATCAGGGCTGCTATAACACAGAGGCTGCGCGAAATCAAGAGGGGGACAGAGACGGCAGAGAGAAATAAATGGAAAATGAGGCACGAACAATAAGACAATTTCCCACGCTGTCTCACGCGCTGGCAAATGTGGGTAGGGAAATACGCCTCTTAAGTTGCGCCTGCCCGTGCTATAGCGCACTACTTTTAAAGAACTAAGAGAGTCGTCGGCACTCCTTTTCCGGAGCAACTGGTTGTCCGACTTATGCGATTCCGTATTTGAGACTTCTCTTACTTTGCGATGGGAGACGCATATAAGAGGGAATACAATAACTATGGAAAAAGGGAGTTTGGTGTAATTGAAATTCTAATTTTGTGAACTAACACAAAATACGTCGTACTTTTTTTTTTTTTGCAATGCCCAAGGAGGTCCCGAACTTATTCAACGTAGGCGGCGCTTCCTATACAGTATTATTCTTTAATGTCAACGAACTCAAACGAAAGACGAGCTATGTTATAAAAATGATCCATAACAGCAACAACAACAAAACAAGAAACAATAGCTTAACTTGATGGGACGAGGAAATTTAGGCATAAGGATACGATCACGGCTAAATATTGTTTTATCTTCCTTTGAAGAAATACCAAAGAAGTCATTCATATTGAATTACGATTCAGCCTATTCCAAAGTGGCATTCAAGAAAAAAAAAAAAGAAAAGTAAATTGCATCTGTCGTTATCAGTACTGATGACAGCTAAGAGCACGCTATGATGGATGGCAAACTAATTAGCATAATAGAATGAATAGCTTCCCGAGAAGAAGATTCCGAAGGTTCTCGTTGTTTTTACAGTGTGCGTAAAGAGGCACTGCGTACGAAACACTCGTGCGCAACATGGCTATTCTTCCTGCCTGTGGTCATTATTCATTACAAGGTCAGACTCTAGTTTCCATATACGAAACTTCGGTACACAGTCACCTCGCACCAACGCGTACATGTACACAGAAGGCTTTCGCCTTCTGTGTACATCGATTGTACCTCGTAGCGCAGTGTATGTAGTTTCAATTCGCCCTAATTCTTTTTTGAAGCTTCCTGCTTCTTCATGCAAATACGGTAATGAAAAAAAAAACGCAGCTATATAATCTCTATTTTTCCTCCTTTCGTTTTCAGAAAGAAATACTACGGTGCGGACAGTGTTAGTGTACGTAAAATGAAGAAAAAGAAAAGGACGTTGTTTACCGCTTGATTAATCAAGCGTGTGGTTTCAGCTTCATTTAATCCGGACATTGCCTAATTAAATCAAAATGCGGAGTCACTGGGCTGCGCAGCCTTTGTCGACAGCGTTGCAGAGCATGCATTAGAAGGAAGGAATACGATATAAAATCGAGGGACGAAGTGAAGGGCGATTCAAATGTGCGATAGCATCTTTTTTTTTTTTCGATATACGGTTTCGCGTTGGGGGCCGGTAATTTCTCTTAATTCCTGCCCGCGCCATCGAGCTTAATTAGAATGTGCGAGATGTTGGCTCATTAATTTAAGCAATACAAAAGCTTCCGCTCTGCAGTGTTCAGTGCCTTTCTTTTTTTTTTTTTTTGAATAGCATTTCATGAGACCTTGACGCTCTTTTTCTTCGTGTACGTGTATTTTTGTTTTGTTTCAGGCGGCACTCGCGCCATCGTTTGCAATCGCTCGTTTCATTTCGTTATCATTTCTGTTTCTCATCTTCAAAGATAAAGGAGGAAGAACTTTTTGGAAACCGCCACCACAGCGCGGCGATGGACGAGTTCCTAAACATGCTGGCCGACAGAGTCACGCTCAAGGACTTTTCTGGGTGAGCACGCTTGAACCCGAAACCGTTATTTCCTGTCCGTCCTTGTGACGCCGTTGATTGCTTTTTCACATTAGTCCTATAACAAAAAAAAAGGGGGGGGGGATGGCAGTTTTCGTACACCGTGAGATAAAGGTGCAATAGGCGTTAAGGATGATTACACCGTGGGCCTCTGACGTTGAATTCTTGATGCGTGTTGCGATACAAACACATCGTAATCTCGCGGTGGGCTATATCTCAACAGCGAAAGTACACGTCGTTATCAGTTTTTTTTTTTCGTTACGTACACGGCGAAGCGAACGAGTTCTCCACCGGAAAACCGCCATCTCAATATCAATGCAGTTTGTTGTTTGAAATAATGTGTCAAATTCTCGTAACTTTCGGAGGCAAGCCCATATTGGTCGTCTTTTCTTTTTTAAGGTTGACGGAAGTAGCGAAATTACGAAAAGTATCAAAGGACGTGCTTGTAGCTGTTTGCGCGCCAGTAAAAACAGTCATGAAAGTCATCTGAACTGCATCTATCGGACAGATATCGAACGGATAGGTGACAGACTCACGTAAATAACAAAATAATATGCTTAGTTCGCCGTAAACTGTCCTTTAGGAGAATTTCGTAGCATTCGAATTTCGTTTCTCTTTCTTTCCCTGAATGCACAGCTCTAAGCAAATGTTCGCGCTACTTTTATTTAAATTTGGCCATTTTTGGCAACGCCCTTTCTTTAATATCGAGGCCTTCGATGGAAAGATATCGTGCAGACAGTCTCTGCACGAAAAGTTATGCTGGGAACGATCTCTATTGGCATTGTCTTTCTGATTCAAGTACTTTTGATTGCAAGCGGCTGAGCCGTTGCCTGTTTCGCGTTTCACATGTACTACTACAGTGGGGTGGGCCCAAGCTAAAGCCTCCTTGTGACAGTCCTAGGCCAATGTTCTCTGGGTGCATGTGCTGAAGATAAACGTGTGACGTCGCTTCCGGTTATGAAGCCCTTTCTTATGCGCGTTGATCGTAGCACCGAAACAACCGCGAACCTCTGTTTGCCTTGGCAACCTCGGTTGAAGGTTTCAGGTATACTCCGTACGCTGTGTGTGGGATAACTTAATCTAGAATCCACGGGATAAAAGAGATCTTAGGCCGCTTTTATCTTGACGAACATTTGGCTTATTCGTGTATGCCTAGTGCATGCGCAAACTTCCCTAAAGTTCGAACCATTGCTAATGCTTAGATAAGCGTTTGGCTGTGATGCTGCGTTTTGGAGTATTGCCAGCGTGCCGTGCTTTGCTGCAAACAAGTAGAGGTGGTGCAACTATAAGCGTTCGAGATGCGCTGTACCGCCGCATCCTTTAATATGTCCCATGGCGCGTCAACGCTTTCATAATGTTCTTATATATATATATATATATATATATATATATATATATATATATATATATATATATATATATATATATATATATATATATATATATATATACAGTTTTTCGTTCTAGCAGATTAGTTTTTGTCCCCTGCAGTCTCCGGAAACGGAAAGACCCTAGCAACTCCATTAACTTGTCCATTATGCTTCGTGTTAAATTCGCTCCCATTTTGCACCTCGGTCACGTTGTGGGCGGCGACCCCGCAATTATGCGCACCTATTATCTCTAGCCGCTCTAACGTTATTTCTTTTTTTTTTCTATTTATGTCTCGGCCGTTTTCACCTCAGGTTCCGCGGTGGCCTGGACACGCAGCACGGCCAGACGGGCCAGGAGTCCTTCTACACGTCTTTCAACGGCTGCGAGATCATGTTCCACGTCTCCACGCTGCTGCCGTACACGGAAGGAGACGTGCAGCAGGTGACCTTGGGCTCGTTTTAATTGTTCTCACCACGCCAGTCCCAGACAGCGTTTCAGTTTCTTGGTGCATTTTTTTCTAAGCACACTGGAGTTGCCCAGTTCGTTTGTATGGCTAGTAAGATATGGCATATACGAAAGGTTGCACCTCAATATTTTTCCGGCGACTGTTTCACTGTGATAAGCGAGAGGAATGGGAACATCCGAGGGGATCGATTCTTTTTTTTTTTCGCCTCAAGTGTACGTATATGCGAAGTGACAGATCGGTCCTGAGAATGTTTGTCATGAGTGGCGCTGGCTAACGCTGCCAAAGCCAAAGCTAATCCTGTACACAAATAGCCAAGAAAGTGGCCGGAGGAATGGCGCCACTGTAACTTTATTAGCAAAGCACCGCACGCGTAATGTGGATAGTGCGGGTTCGGTGTACACACTTGCGGCAAGTTACGTTTTCGTCAGCTTTCGTTTGCCTTTACCTGTTCTTTTTTTTTTTCTATACGTTTCGATGAAATATCAGAATCAGCTTCCCCTATGCTTTCTTTGGCTTTATTCTCTGTCACTTTCCATGATCGTTGCGTGTGAGGAACTCCGCCCTACCTTCTTGATCTGGATCAAGTACGCGAATAAATTGGCACCAATGAAGCATTTTTTAAATTTTTTTCACTATTAAGTAGCTCTTTCGAAACTCTCTCTGCAGTTAATTGGCGACGAAATACTAAAAAACGACGGATGTGTACATATTAGCTGAGGAAATGAATGCGAGAATGCTTTTTTTGAACTTCTCGCTCGAAGTGGCTGGGAAAAGGGTGCCGTTGCGATGTCAGTGATCTCGCGGTATTTTCACACTTTCAAATTCTTTCTCTGTTTATTGATTTCTTCTTCCTTCTTGCAAGCGGCGGCCAGGAAAGCTGTTAGGCACAGCTCTGGCTGCATTTTCGAGACCAGCGTAATCCTTGCTTTCCTTTTTCACAGCATAAGCGGTTACCTACAGCCTCGACCAGCCGACGCCAAAGCATAGGATGTCGCGGGAGCTGACGCAAGAGTGCCAAAATGGCGCCGTCACCCGCATTCGTTCTTCGCGCTCGTTCTGCCGTGTCAACTGTTACGGCAGACGCATTTATAATGTCAAAAAAGTAAAACATACTTAAAGTGGCTGAGTTGAGCGCTTTCCTTAGTTGTCCATTTAATCAATTCATTTATTTATTGGGATATTGGAAAACGTCGGCACCAAAAAATGTAAACTTGGGGAATAGCTCCTTTTATATGTACCTGCAGCTCGTGCAACCGTGTTGCAAGGGGCCGCTGTGGCCTCGCATGTGGCTTGATACGTGGGGAAGTGTAACGGTAAATTCCACTGGTCGATCTAGAGCGGGGTGTTGGATCCACGAAAGATCAACAAAATCCGTCGCGGGGCTGCCCAATCCAGATTGACCAGCGAAAAATAAACATGCTCCGGCAGGGAGTGCAGCGGAATTTGGGCGTCCGCCATATCCGCCAGCTATATCGCGATTTCGTCATTTGCACCTTAAACACCATTTCGTAAAGCACGTACAAATCGTCGTAGTCGCTGCTGCTACTTTCCGAGGAAATAGAGCTGCTGTCAGAATTGCTTTAAGGCAAGAAGCACTGCCGCACTCTTGAAGGACACCATTTCGAGAATGTAAGCAACTGCACAAGGTTACCAAACAACGACTCAAAAAGGGCTGAAAACAGCCAAGCCACCCGAGCAATCCGGAAGTGACGCCAACGCGTCGTAGGAGTTCCGGTGAAATCCGTCTCTGCTCGGCGGATCAACGAGGCGCGCTCCGTCGCGGAGCCGGTTGATCCCAATCGACCAGTGGAAAACGCAAACTTGCATTTAATCGACCAGTGGAATTCAACTTCTTTGCCAGGGAGCAAGAAAACGTGCTCCGGATCGACCAGTGGAATTCACCATAAGAGTCGCGGATGCGGTCTTTTGTTCATCACTGTATGGTTCGGCCATAGAAAGTGCGCGCACTAACGTGCCCGACTATTATGCGAGCCGGAAGCGGCACCATGCCTCATACTTCTACATGCGAGGCCGCGATGCAAGGATTGTTATACCGGGTCGCCTAATTTACTGGAAACCCGTATCGCACGCACTATAGCTGAGGAGAACTAAGGTTACGACACTGTAGCGTTTACACGCACGCACTTGAAGTGCGCAGGCGCTGTGTACTTCACGTGCACGTGTATGTAGTCTGTAACAATGCTGTCAGCATCACACTCATGTATGGAGTACGAACGTGAGGGAGGAAAACTATACACGGCGTGTATTCGCGTCCTTTAGATTTTTCATCAATTTTCTTTTCCTTCTTTATTTTTTATTGTACGAGACACCGATACGACTTAAACGCATTCGGTGTCAATTTCGAGTAACGAAGCTTAAGACATGTGTTACTTCGTTCCTTCCTGTTCGAATTTTTTGCCACTCTATAGTACGTACGAGCCATACTATATCAGTATGTTGTCATACGGCTTCATTGTATAACGGTATACAGATGAATGCCAGTGCACAAACTGGTCCAAATCATTAGTGCTCTTCTGAACTTCTGTGCAATTAGGCGAGTCAGTATTGAGGAAGGATTATTTCCTAGCAAATGTAGCGGTATATCTCGCAATAGGCCTCCACCACTGTAGACAGTATCGGAAAGCGGTCCCTATAGAACCTTTATTCCTCCTCGAAAACACTGAAGTGCACACGACAGCGCACCTTCCCTCGAAACGCACTGATTATTACGCGGCGCACCCCGGCTCTCCAGGCGCTTCACTGGAGCCATTGTGTCTTTCTGCGGTCGTCAGCAAGGTATATGTCCGCCACTCGTCACACTTGTCGCGCTCGATGAAAAGCGCGCTCGTCACCGCCGCGCGTGGAAAGGTCAAGGCTGTACCGTCGCCAAGACGTAGAAGGCACAGCGCCTCGACCGAACGTCGCGTAGAAATCAGGTCTGCGTGGCGTGGGAGCGGCGGAGCGGTGTCCGAGGCCTATTAAGGAGAGAGGTTGCGTAGCCGCTGGGTTACGAAGATAATTGATGAGCTAAGGCGTCGTTCGGATTGACTCGCCTTTCCTAATGAGGGAGCGCGCTGTACCGTGGTGCGAGCGGACAATGTGTGCAATCAAGAGCGCGCCCCTCCCCCCTCCTCTCTCTCTCTCTTCCTCTTATATAGAGCCCAGACTGCCTTCACGCACTCGGTTCGTTAGCGGAAATGGAAACACTCTGCGAATGTGTGGGCTCCTCGAGGAACAAGAAGAAACGGTTCGAGATTAATTGGCTACGGTTTATAGCGTGCTTTGGTGCGGACCCACGTGATATTTACGTTATTTAAGTTCGGTGGATCCACTATGTGCTTAATTACCGATACTTCGTTTGTTGTCATTACTTTCTGCAATGTGGCTCGGCTGCTAATTCTAAACGCGTCCAACTCTCTTGTCTGTGGGATTCATTTTAAGCTGCTATCCGGAGATTGGCAGCGGCATAACAAACGACACTCCAGCACCTGGTTTCCGTAACGTCATACTTCCTAGTTTCTTGCGAAGGCTTGCTGAAAGCTTATTGGGAAAACTCTGAGCACGCTTGCGGGTGGCACTCTATAAAACTCAGTGGTCATTGAAGCTCGTAGTTGAGTTATGTATTGGGAGGTCATGAAATTGGCTACAACTTCCTTAACTCCCTATGCTCAGGAAAAAAAAAAAAAAAAAACGCACGGCGATGAACGTGTTGAACCGGCGTGTAAATTTCTCAGTAATCTCTAGTGAAACAGTTGCGTGCTCCAATGCCACCCTCTCGCCGTAGTTATTCTTGTCTCTTCGCACGGCGCCGCATCTGAGGAAAACAGTGAACGGCGACCGTATAACGCCCCGTAACTGACGCACTGAAAACCTAATCCACTCGCAGCTCCAGCGCAAGCGGCACATCGGCAACGACATCGTGGCCATCGTGTTCCAGGAGGAGAACACGCCCTTCATGCCCACCATGATCGCCTCGCACTTCCTGCACTCGTTCGTCGTGGTTCAGCCCGTCAGGACGGGACGCCTGCACATGGGACGGCAAAGGTATCTATCTATATATAAGAGCCCGACTTGACCGCCTTATCTCTGTGCACTTGCCCCTAAAGTAGCTCCTTTCACGGCTTTTTTAAGGCACGGGGAACCGTTTACGGTGCTCTTGGCGATAGTCGTAACCTGGACGGATAAAAGATTGCATGACGGAACGTTGGACGCAGCGTGCCTGAGGTCAGAGCAACTATAACCCCTCTTGTAGATCGGCGCAGGAGCCGAGTCCGTAGCGTTTATATGGCTGACGCCTGTAATGTGCCACCGCACTTAGTGCGAATTCCTTATAGCGGAGAGTCGCGAAGGCTCCAGGCAAG
This sequence comes from Dermacentor andersoni, assembly GCF_023375885.2. NCBI lineage: Eukaryota > Metazoa > Arthropoda > Arachnida > Ixodida > Ixodidae > Dermacentor > Dermacentor andersoni. The sequence goes on along the minus strand of NC_092816.1, from coordinate 76,616,810 downwards.
TGAACAAAGTTTCGCAAATATTTTAAGTGCTACCATGTCAATACTTAAAACAATAAAAATTTGGAGGACGCTTAAGCTTCGCCTTTAAGAGCGGAACGCGATATAGCGTTTAAGGACCCCCTACATCTTTTCATGCTTCCCGGCAACTGCAGCTTATGTAACCGTAATGTTTACTGGGAAGCGCTGGCTGGGAACGCTATGCACGTAGGCGAGCTTTGTCGTAGAAACGGGGCTGCTCGCGCGGGTCGATCTTCTGTGATTGTTTCGCACTTTTAATATTTCACTCCGAAAAGAGCCAACATAAAGGACATGCGCTGTCGGTGTTTTTTTTCTATTACATTTGTTTATGGGCTGCCGTTCTCAAAATTCCGAGGAATAACCTTGTAAAGAATGAAAGACAAGGTATGAGCAACTTTGGTGGTACATAAGTGGTTGGGTGTGCGTGGTTCTAAATATCCTGGAAGCCATTTTTGCCGGGGCGATCGATGTGTGATGCCGGACGCTGGATTTTCCGCGCTCTAGCGTGAAATGGGCAGTAGTTGCCTGGCTAACACGGCTACCAAGGTGATGATGATGATGATGATGATTTACTAAGGGATGGCTCGTAGGCCTATTATGTGGAATATGAAGGAGAGTGAGGGGGGAGACATATTCGGGAACCGACGTAGGAACTGCGCGTCCCTGGCGAAACCCAAAAGCGAGTTCAGAATGGCCCTGTCGGAATCCGCTGATCCGGTCGCCGGCCTAATCCGCTCCTCGTATGACGTAAAACCACTCTATTCGGGAGAGTAGCGACACTCGCTTCCGCGCGCGCAGGCTTTACTCTCAAATTCCTCTCGTATTTCACTCTCCTGCGGGCCGGCGTACTGCGCACGGCCCGCTTTTCCTACCAGCGGCCGACGGGCGCCGCGGTGGAAGCACTGCGCGCTCGCTGTTTCGTCCGTTTAAAGCACTGTTGCGGAATTAATCGCCTAACGGCACTGGTACGACTGTGGTAGAGTTACGATGGGTCGTGCTGACGAATACTTTTGAAAAGGTATCCGAAATAAATCGACGGAAGCGCTCTAACATGTGGCTATCCAGCAATAGTTCAGCCCCTTGCTCTTCGTGACCGATGAGCCCATCCGCGGCGGGGCGGGATGCGGCACACAGAAAATTTAAACATTGCAAACAACTCGTGCGATCGTTTCGTATGCATGGCATTAAATAAGCATAAGATAAGCAAGAACATACGTGGTAGCTTTTTACAAATCCGCCTTTATCGAGTGCACCGAAGGCGCTTGGGCACGCGTTTGAACTTCGCTACGTCGCTTTTTTTTTCTGATATTACATGGTACTTGGGAGATGTTGTCGCCTTTAGTTCACGCCGGCTACTACTTTTCACGTAGAGATTAAAAAATTAACTTAAACGCATGAAAACAAAAAGTCAACTCGAAATTATAATAACAAAGTCCAGTCACATAAGTATACACTAAAGCCACACTAAAACTGAAAGTCAACTCAGAAACACAGCAACACAAAGTCCAGTCACATAGGTGCACTAATGTAAATACAAACACCGGTTACACAACTACACTAAAATCAGGGCACACAAGAAAGTACGGATTAGATTCAAATGAAGGTACATTAATGCAGGCACTGAGTTAGCCAAAGTCGGGTTAAAAAGAATCCCATGGAATGAGCTTATCCCACTTAAACACTCTCCTCAATAGTTTCTGAGAATATTGCTCGCTTCTAGAAATCTTTGAAGGGCCAGTAACGCTCGCCTTTGCAATGAGTATGTTGGCCAAGGACCTGAGATCTTCCTGAAGCTGAAGGGCCTGCGGTCTAATGCCACTAAATCGCGTGCTAGGCGTTGTCTGTGAGTGTCGTGTCGTGGACATTCTACCAGAAGATGTTGTGCATCCTCATCCGCGTGGCCACAAGTGCATTCCGGGCTGTCAGCTCTTGAAATTTTGTGTAGAAAGTGTTCTGTGTACGCGGTACCGAGCCGCAGACAGTGAACGAGTGCTTCAAAGGCTCTGGTTCTACCTAATGTGGACGGGATTGTGAATTGAAGCGATGGGTCTGTGTGGAATAAATCTGAAGATGTCAAGTTCTGATCGAACCATGTCGCTTTGCAACCACGGGTCGAGATCTGTCTTATTACAGAGTTTTAGAATAGGGGCCCCAAACGTTTTGGGGCCCCAAAGAAATAGCGTCAAAGCCACTGCGCATGCGCGAGACGCAAACTGCGTTTGGGTTTTGCGTTGGGAACGCTATTTCACCGATTTAGCGGGAGCTCAAATAGCGTTCCCAAAAGCTTTGCGTCAACAAACATGGCGGCACCCATCCAAGCGACGGCTCTAACCTAGCACCAAACCGGGTTCGATTCGCGGTAACGCGTGAAGTTCGCAAGCTAGGAGAAGTGACTGCAGTTATCGCTTTCTCTCAACTAACGTGTGTTATGAAGATTGATTCATTAGACGCCGCTGATTCCGAATTCGAGTGTGGATTTTATGGCTCCTAGGCCTAACACGGCTAAGCTTGGCTGGTGAAGGCACGTAAAGTTGGTTTTGTTGCTCAAGACTAAGCACAACTAATTGTTTGCTGCTTGAAGAATAACCTCTAAATTGTAATTAAACGCGAATACACGCAAGTCAAATTTACTATTCATATCATAAAATGGTATATTTTATTTAATTATTTCTAATAGCTTTTCTTTGACGCCGTAGTGGCGCTGTCAGCGCAAGACGCTATCCGCAAACGTAAAACCCTATTCTAAAACTCTTCACTCCTGCGTGCCCCAACGCTAACACCCGCAAAGCTCTTTGGGGCCCCAAAATATTGGGGCCCCTATTCTAAAGCTCTCTATTATGTGGCGCAGTTCGCCTTGCGTTAGAGGGGGACCATGTGTGGCGTTATTAACATGCGCTCGTCCAGCTGTCTTGTCTGCCGCAACGTTTCCAGGGGTATTGCAACGGCCAGGTATCATTGTAACCTGATTGTGCGATCCTCCTCACTTGCTTTTGCGAGTTCCTTTAGGGTCTCGTAAACTAGCGTCATGCTTTGCCAATTGCTGATGTCACCGTAAAGTGAAGACAAAGCTGCCCGCGAGTCACAAAGGATGGTCCATTGTTCCCCCGTTTGCTTTGAATTTGCGTATCGTAACAAATACAACATTGCAAAAAGCCCAGATGTTGTTGATGGTGTCGCATGAGGTAGTTTAAACGTCTGTATTTGGTTCCATTCTGCAATGACAAAGTCAGCTGTAGAAGAATTTCTTTGGCAAGAACCATCTGTATACGCTTGAATATAGCCAGGGTATGGAAAGTATATCTGGTATAACTTTTTATTTATTTATTTATTTATTTATTTATTTATTTATTTATTTATTTATTTATTTATTTGTTTGTTTATTGATACTGCGGCCCTGTTTCCAGGACCTTAGCAGGGTGCATACAAAGTGAAATTGAAACATCTAAGTACAAAATACAGCGATACATAACATAGGTCACTCGCGATGTGCAAATGCAAGCAGTTACTGAACCACACACAGTAAATCAATCGCTACATAAACATAGGCGCGACTCAAATAATGGCAGTGAGCATTGGGTTACAACGTCATCAGTAAGATTATTCCATTCAACAATAGTTCTAGGAAAAAAGGAAAATTTGAAGCAATTCTTTTTAGTAGTTCACGCTAGTTGTTGTGGTGCTAGCATAAGCATATCTCGTTTGCGAATAATCCTTTCAACCGAAAGTTCAATTTTTGCCGAGACGAGTCGTCATGGAGGGTAGGAGATATCTGTGAGCCAGAATTCGTGGTATGGTAGTAGATTTTGGTGCACCTGAATCTGATGTTCGCCCTGTCTCTCTCAATAACGTCAATTGCTTGTGGGTGCCTTTTGTGCTGCACTGAAACGCGAAAGTAACGCTTCATAATAAACCAACTACAACTGCAACATGTAAATGTTATCAGAAATAAGGCGGCAAATGCAATACTCCTTGCTGGTATTCTGTGACAAGTGGCGAATAAAGCACGCCAGCTGCATAACTTTACTTTAATGCTTCTGGCTGCTACTGCACGGTGGATGCCGACGTAACTTTACGCAGCTGTTAAGTGATATTTCTTTGTCCATTCGGAACGCCACAGTCTCAAGAGTGGGCACATATAGCATGCGTTAGAAAAATCAGGCCAATTTCTCACGTTCACGCATGAGAGCATAACGTTATTTGGTTTGACAGTAAACAATTTGTCGCTCGCGATTTTTTATCCTTCAAGCCATTCGCTGCCGGTGTCCTTGAACTTCCGACGCGTAACTCCACGGAACGGTGGAGCTTTCCGGGATGCGAGTGAAATTAATGAGAGATGTTTCAGAGACTGCTTTAACCGTTCGCTACTTGTGGGCGCATGACTCGGGAAACAAGTGCGCTTGGACATTATCCTCGGAGTAGGTCTTGTGACCTTACAGTTATTTTTTTTTTAAGAGCGCAACTCTTAGGCACCCGTTCTGGGTTGAGTGTCGTCGTCCCTCGGCGTATATGCGCGAACGCGCTCGTGCCACTGCCCGCGCGTTCGTCTTCGTCTTCTTCAACGGCTGGCTCCGATGTCGCTTATTATGCCAGCGTTCCCGTGCTGCCACTTGCTCTGTGAAGACGCTGACGGTACTGGTCCACTGCCAGTCGGCGCGGGTGATTTCGGTCTCAAATTCTTGGCCTCAATATACCGCGAAATGAAAACAAGTATACAGCTGCGCTCAAATTTCGCGTTAGGAAGTATCGTAACCGTCTCACTTTTTTTTTTTCATTGGTGAACGTAATTTTATCGGGCAAATGCAGCCTTCAGTACGATTGTAATGGACACGAAATTTAACTCGTTAAATATTTGCGCATTGTATTGTGCCCAATGAACTAACACCGTCCATTAAACCACACTGAACTGGTTAATAGAGCCGACAAACAAATTTCTGTGGATGTCTTTATTTTTTTGGGGCAATTATTCAACCAATCCAAGGTGCTCGCTGGAAACGTTTTTAGACGCACAAAATATATAGTTTTCATTTATGACCAACCAGTACGAATATCGCTTATATAGAACAACGAAACACGGCTTTGGCAAATCAGTTCTGAGAAAGCCCGCAAGATGGAGCAAATTACATGAAAGCGAGAAATTGGCCTGGCTTTCATACAGTGTACATAGCTTTCATATAGTATACAGCTATAAATAACCCACGTATGGGTAAAAAACAAATACGCATATCACAAATATCTTCTACATAATATCTTCACAAATATAAACAGTAAGACAGATATTTTTTTATTATAATGTATTATTGCGAGCATATAACATTGTTAGCGTATCTTTACTGAATTCCTTCACTCTTCTTGCACATTCGCTTTCTGTATCATGACGCGAACAGTAAAAGAAACAAAAGAGAAGTTACCGAGACGCTTTAAGCACGCGCCTTATGTGCAGTTTACCGGTGTTCTGCTGTAAACTGAACTAAGAGTGTGGCTTGCAAAGAATTATAAAAGCCTTCGTGCAATCTTGTCTACAGTTATCAGGAGAAGTACAGTACTTGCCTCGCACAGAACGGCGTACGTTGAAGGGGCGGAGTCTTTTTCTTCCGGTGTTGTGCAACCATTAATTTCGGCGCACGACGTCTCGTTTTCTTTGGGGGACTGTAAACAACGCTAGTGCTTTGTCCGGCGGTCTGCGGCATTAAAAAGCACAGCAGCCAGGCATTCTTCCGTCAGACGATGCCCATGTGCGCCGTAGCAGCGCAACCAACACATGGCAAGGGGAGTGGCAGCCGGAAAAAAGAAAGTCGCAGTTTTGCCCGAAAGCCGAAGCATCGATTGTGATAACAAGTTGGTGGACAACTATACGAAGTAAGGATAGTACTTTTATCGGCCGTGTAAACTTGTAAGCAAAGGCATGCTAACTAAATTAACAAACATGGTGCCACGCGCGCACATGCAAACATGAACACATCTCACTCGATGACCGCGGAAACTCTCTTTCAAAACGCTGGAGCGAGGAAGCGCGGCAGCAGCAGCGAGCGAATTGACCTTCGTGCTGCGTCTCGCATCTACGCGAACTAAGCCGCGAAAACACAGCGTGCGATGGTCTGTGTCCCCTTCACAGGTAGCTTTTAAGGTACAGCGGCCCAGAAAGGGCGGGGGGGGGGGGGGGGGGTTCGCTGTATTTTGAACCTACCCTACCCTCCCTCCTGAGCCTAGCGCGCGACGGAAGACATGCGCTTCCTGCTCGCTTTCCTCCATGCGTGCGCGAGATTGAGCCGCGATCCCCGGCTCACCGTGGCACGCTTTCACTCTCACATACAGCGTACGGCGCGCGGCGACGATTATATCGACCTGGGACTTTATACGGAACCTCACGGCTATGGCGACGCCGACGGCGGAAATGCGCCTGGAGTGTCCGCGTAGTTGCTATCGCAATAAAACTAAAACATAGCCAAAGCAAGTTTCACGATGTCTTTGTGATGGGGGGCGTAGTTGATAGGGCGATTTCGCGCGCTGCAGCCAATCAGTGCGCAGGAAGCGCCTGCGCGGCTACAGTGAGGATGAATGAGAGGAGCACAGTGGGCGCAGGTGCGGAGGCGCCGGCAAAGATCTGAGTGTCGCTACTGTCCAAAAAAAAAAAAAGCGCGTCCGTTTTGCATCACAGGCGAAGCATTGATTGCGACACAATATTGTTAGACGGCTATAAATAAAGTTAGTCGTTTTATCAGCTGCATAAACGGCTGTAAACATTCGCTTACTAACTAAATTAATGAGCGCGTTGTCAGACGCGCATACGCGAACACGAACATAGCTCGCTCGATGATCGCGGATACTCGCTGTCAGAAAGGTGGCGTGATGAAGAGCAACAGCAGCGGCGAAGGAATTCCCCTTCGTGCTGCATCTCGCTACAACGCGAACTTGGCGCGCCAGAACGAAGCGCACACGAAGCCAGTGGCTTATCCGACCGGCTACACTTCGAACCCAGTTCAGATAGGATGCGGGCGGCTGCGTTCAGCCGCAGCTGGAGTACAAGAGGAGATGCGCACTAACCTTCCCCTTCGTACACCCCCCGTCTCCCCCCCACCCCCGCCTCCTTCTAGCGCGTGTGAAAGGATGGCGCACACATACCCATCCTTCCTCCCTTGCGAGCGCGAGAAGACACCAGCGCCTCAAGCCACCATACTTCTCGGTTCACCCTCACACGTTTTCGTTCGCGCCTACAGCATACGACGCGCAGCTGCAATCTTATCGCACTTGGAGATTGTACAGAAGATCACGATGACGCTGACGGCGGAAATGCGCCTGGAGCGCTCATATGATTGCTATCGCAATGATAATGTGGCTTAATTTACGTAGGACGACACTTGCACTGCCCTCAGGTGGAGGTCCCGATGCTGAGCACTCTCGATGCTGGCACTCCCAAAACAAATGAGCCACGCCATAATGGGGTCACTGATGTGTGGCTCCTGGGATGCTTCTTGGTCTTCGGAGGCTGTTGAGGGACCAGGTTCCTGCGACGTGAGGGAGTCAGCAGACGGGAAAGGAGGGCTTCTCCCCCGGCGGCGGCCCGTACCGCCGCCACCGTTCTAAGAAGCACGCCCGGTGTGCGGACAAAGTCCATGCATAGGAGCCTATGGAGCTGCAGCTGCCCTGACCTGGAAAGACCCGCGGGCAGTGAGCATGGGGAACACTAGCACTGAGCTCCGTCTTTCGTCGGTTGGCTGCTGCTCTCAAGAGCCCCGCCTGAGTCGTACGGCGGTCCTGCTGTCATGCTGATTGTGCTGGTGGAGAGGGATGCTGAAGGACCACCGCAACGAAAGCGAAACCACCTTTGCGTTTATCACAATGCAACAAAACACAAGAAAACAATGTGCAATCTAATTGCCAGGGTCATATATAAGGAGAAAACCCGGTTTACTATTTATTGTTACTCAGTTACCATTGTTACTATTATGTTATTTTTACTAATTTCTTTAAATGTGAAATTCGGCACCTTTGGCCTTCCCGATTGGGTTAAAATCGGACTCGATACTTTTATTCAAACGTCGGGACTGTCCCCGCCAAATTCGGGAAAGTTGGCAGCCCTATAGTCGCCGCGCCCGGCCGATGTGGTTCCACGCCTATATTTGAACACGATAACGACATGCAGCCGAAGTCCGCCACCGAGAGAGAAATTCGAGGCCGCTAGAGTCCACTGGTGCGCGATATCGAAAAACGAAGCGCATACCTCGGAGTGCCTGCGCAAAGGGGTCAACGTCCTTAATATTGTCTGTACCAGTTCCATTAGGTATTGGCGATATTTTCTTACTTGAGAGGATTTCTTTTTGTCGTTCATTGGAAATGTCATCCTCGTAGTTCGGTGTGTTCTTCAGTCCTTTATAACGACCCACGCTGTCTGACTGGTATTTTTTTCTTTCTTTATTGGATTGCTTGGTCATATCAGGCTAATGGTTCCTTTCTAGATCTCCTTTCTCGAATTCCTTTCATGTTTTTCTTTTTCGCCTTCGAGTTCAATATGAGCCGTTTAGGCTATATAGCGGGCACACCTTTTTCTAGGGAACCCACTGCACGACTGTACTATGTTATGTAATGTTCAAAATACAAACTATACAAAGGTCGCGCCGAAATAAATGCTTTCCGCAGTGAAGTGCCGCAGTACGACGAAATTATCTGCTTGAATGGCCCAGCAGAGAGGAACCCTTTTATTGAATATAGTACAGATTATTCGCAATCGCTGGACCGTGCTCTCGCCAAATATTCGTCGGAACATTCAGAGTTCAGGCGAGTTCAGACGAGCGTATTTAAATGTGGACGCTGAATCTGGGCCAGGAATGGAAATCGATTGCTGCGCGGTGCGTTGACAAAACGTCATTGCAGTTCCTTCTATTGCTGCAATATGTGGACAGAGAATTGTCGCTTATTGGAGAATTCTGCAAATAGTGCACCGAAAGTTAGAGAGCGCGCGGCAAGCGCCTAATATAACTGAACCTAGGAGGTAGTTTGCGAATTGGGCAAGCGCGGTACCGCCGCTGCCGGTGTTCCTTGGGCGCACTAAGACGTCCGTCTTATATTTATACGTGCCCAACGGAATTGTGTCTTTTTGCGTACGCTAGACGGAGCCTAGTGCCGGAGTCACTGCACCGTGCGCGGGGCAGATCCGAAACACGGCTTGAGCTTGCTTGTACGAACATCCGGTAAATGTTCGCTAACTATTGACCTGTTTATTATGTGCATTACAATTCCCGCTAGCAAAGAGCCAGGTACGTAACGGACGCGCGACTGATCATTTTGTATAAACAGTCATACCGTATAGCAGAGCCGCGCTGCTATACGATGAGGCCTAATAGGCTGACTGCGCATGAGGTTGGGGACCCATGCAGTCTGCAAGCTGCAGTTATTACTCGCACGACCGCGTCTGGCGTCGCAATAGTTGTTGCTAGCAACGAGTCGGTTCCTTCACCATGGCAGCACTCACGGGGCGAAACTCAAAACGTGACGTCACGGGAAGGCGACACCGCGGTGTCCTCATTTTCATTGTAGGGTAGGTAAGTAGCCGTCCGCCCAACCTGCCATTTCATTTATTGATTTATCCATCCAATCCAACCATCGCAGAATTTCCATCGGATATAAACGTCACAAAGAAAAAAAATTGGAGGACGCTTAAGCTTCGACTTTAAGAGTGGAACGCGATAGCATTCAAAGATCCCTGACTGCAGCAACTCACGCTTCCCAGCAACTGGAGCGTATGTAACCTAATGTTTGCCTGGAAATGCTTGCCGCGAACGCTAAGCACGAAGGCGAGCTTTGCGGTAAAACCACGTAAAACGACGGCCTCCTGCGTGGGCCGCGATGCGGCGGAGGCGAGCGCCAGCTGGAGTTAATACAAGAAACCGGGCGCGCCGCTCCGTGGCCCCCAAGACACCCATCGCAACGGCGCGCACAAAATGGCGGATGCCGCGACCAGTCTGTAAATGCCGCGGCTGGTTTGTATATATGAAAGGGTTTGTTTGAGTTTTTGCGTAACAGAATTATGTTTTCTCCTGTAGTCAAATTACAGTCCGACAGCTATCATATTTATAAGTTGTGTGCAAGTCGTTGTGTACGATTTTTCTACGTATTTTAGCTTGAGAAATTCAATTTGTTCAGTTAAGGGCTTGCACCATATGGAAGGCCTGGGTATATAGGTCTGGGTGTCTTCTTCTCTAGTGTGTATTGACCAATAACCTTTTTTTTTGAACCATGATTCGGAAGTGAGGTGAAGCGATATATGTGGCCCGAAAATGTTTTTGACATTGCACCCGGGTTTTCTGCGACACGAGCTACTTAAAGTATAAACCCCATGCAAGCGATCTTGCACGCGACAGCGACAAGCGACGCGATGGAGATGGCTGTCGCGTTCGCTCGTCGCCTACAAGTTGCACCCCATGCGAGCGATGACTTCGAGCGACGTCTCCCCAGTGTTGCCGGTATGAGGGCAGCAATATAGGCGCCGAAACTAGCGTGACGCGTGCTTTATTAACTTAAGTTGATGTATTTTACTGTAAAAAGCAGCATAACTATTCCTGAAAGTCTTGCAGTGGGTTCTTATCCTTGCACGTATAAAAATTCAATCGTTTGCTCGTTCCGTGCGACAATAGGAAGTACTGGAGTTATGTACATCCAGTTCCGGCTTTGCGCTATTGGCTAGTCGCTCATAGCACTTCCGGGCGACGAGCGACGAATTCTAGATTTGCAAAACCGAGCGATCGCGCGACAAGACCGAGCGATCTGTTCAAGCGACGGCCCGATCCGTCGCGCGAACCCGTCGCTCGTCGCTGTCGCGCACAAAATCGCGCTAATGGGGTTTAGCCTTAACGGTGTTAAGGCGCGCTCACACTAGCGGGAGACTTCCCGCAGCGGCACAGCGTTAAAGGGATATTAAAGGTTAATGTTAAGCCAATGTGGACTGTTGAAATACAATCCCAGAAGCCTCGAAACGCTTGTTTCGTGCGAAAAAGAGACTTATTTTAAGAGAAAATGCGTTCTGAAGCGTCCGCGTACCTCTAGCGCAGTTCAAATCACCCGCCTTCCGATCGAGGAGTATTGACGTCATGGTCTCATAGTGACGTTGCGCCCTCGGTGAGTAAAACGACTCCCGCAGACGGCGCTACGGCTTTTCTGCACAAAACGCAAGCGCGCGGCCAGAAACAGAGCCAAGACAGAGCCGACAGCAGCGCGAAAGCGGAACTGTGGTGGCTAGCGGAAGGGAAAGCGCACGACGATAAGCTGCCCGCTTGCACAAAACTCTTTAGTCCGGTCTTATTCTTATATTCAGGCTCATTCGAATCTCATTTGAGGCTTAATCTTCCCTAGCCGATAAGTCGCTTGCACGAAAGAGACTAGACGGAAACAAGACACCAAATTAAGATTGAAAAGAGACTTCGAGCTGGCTTATCCAAAACTTATTCAGTATTTTCCAACATGGCTGCCCTGCGGTTGGCCCGCCTCGAGATGCTCTCCGAGCACTTGCTGCGCCGCGGACGTGTGTTTCGCGACAGGACAAATCCGCTGGACGCCTTCAGCGAGGAGGAGCTGCAGCGGCGCGTACGCTTCGGGCGGGACGGCATAGTATTTTTTGTCGAGTTCCTTCGCTCCGAGATCGAGCACCCGACGTGTGGGAGTGGTGCTTTGAACGCCGAGCTGCAGGTGATGCTGGCACTGAAATTTTTTGCCTCCGGATGCTTCTTGATTACTGCCGGAGATGTGATCGGCGCCCACGAATCGACCGCAAGCCGCACGGTACGCCGGGTTGCTCTCGCCCTCGTCCGTCGCCGCAGACATTGGATCAGGTAAGCCTCTCTCCAACCATTTATTTTCTACTGCCTGTTTTAGTAGACAGCTTTAGTACTGCGTCATAACGATAAATACGCCGCACGCATGTGCTTTGCGGAACGTAGGAGCGCGTGTCGCGTTAGGAATTTAGTGCTGCAAAATGCCTACGTGCGTAGAGGGCGAGCGTTAGACGCCGGGCGCGTCGGAGCGCATTGGCCGCGTCCGCCAGTACGTCGAATCATCGGTGGAACTAGGCTCTGTTGATCTCGCTAATGTGATGTAACGTGTGGCCGCGTTCCCGCTTCGTCGAACTTTAAATTTGAACAAGCTGCGCTGCCAGAACATCAGCTGACGATGTCTCGAATGTTTGCACCTACTCGACTGCAACGAAGCTAACTGATTGCACGTACCGCGAAGGTACCTCTCCGTGAATAACGTTTCCAGCCTCAAGTGAGCAGTTCGTCATTTTGTTCTTTCAAGCCGACGTCGTGCGTAGCTGTGTGATGGTCAGCACGAGATTAACACTATATACGTGTGCCTCCCTGAATATGTGCGTGTGTCATTGTGTGCAAGACCGCGCATGACATCGGCGTGAATCTAAAGGTGACCACCTTCGTTTTCTTTCCAGTTGGCCGTCGCCTAGACAGGTGCGGGGAGTCCAAGGCTGCTTCTACGCTGTCGCTGGCTTTCCGCGCGTCGTGGGTGCAATTGACGGCACGCATGTGCGGATACAGGCTCCTGGAGAGCATGAAGAAGCCTACGTCAACCGCCACTTTTATCACTCCATAAACGTTGAACTTACTAAATAAGGCAGTGGTTTTCTCGCTTATGATACGGACCAAATCTATTTTTTCTTCTTCGCTCCAGTGATGGCTCTTGAGTCGCTTGGCGGGCGGTTGCGACGACATGCTTGAAAACACGCGCGTACCGTCAACGTTTGGAGCTGGTTCGGCTGCTTCTGCAGGGGTGACAAGCGCGGGAGTGCGGCCGGATGTTGACATCGAATCGCGGCCAACTATTGGACAGCGCGAACGCCTGTCGCCGCCGCAACCAACTTCCGGCCCATTCCCCATCTCATTCCCTGTCGACGGCAAAATTTCCCACCCAGGTACTAAAAGTACCTAACGTCTTCAATAAGTCCGGACTATAGTTCAGTCTCGTCAGTTCGTGCAAGCGAAACATGATGGCCGGAAAGTCCAGTCTTATTTTAGATTACAATAGGACAACATTCGGATTTAAGTCTAGACTTAGAGGCTGGCGTTTGTGCAAGCCAACTTCGACGCTTGTTGCAATGGATGACCCTGACAACGACACATTAGCTCGCGACGCTGGGCTCGAGTTCAGCGATTTAAGCACTGACGAACGTGACCTGCTATTGAGGGCTCGCGCTGCCGGCGTCGTTGCGTACTACTACGACGACGGCCTGCTTTGAAAGGCACTTCACGCGACTTCAGTAAGTCGGCGTTGAACTCGTAATCCTCTGGAGGAAAGTGCAGCGAGCACACTACGTGACTTCTCGGCTCTTTGTCAGCGCGCTGTGGCAGAGGTACGGCACTTAACCACTTCGAACGGAGAGGTTCAGTCGTTGGCACACAGTGATAAGTAACATTGGATTCGCCGCTGCAACTGGCCGTGGCCAAGTTCCGCGGACCGTTCGCGCATCCCAGGACATCACATGGACGTGGCATTCTCCCTGCTTGTTCCAAATGCAAGTTTCGCGAGCCAGCAGGACCACCACAGCACGACGCGATGAAGAAACAACTGAAACTCCAAAGCGCGCGCGGAGTCGAGCGAAAACGAAACCTTTCGATCACCCATACTATTCAAGGTATAGCGTCAAAATGTTATTTTTTTCTTCGAATCGAATAGAAGTAGACAAGTAGCATTTTCTTCCGTCTTATAATCTAATGAAATTATCTTTTTAATACGAGTAGTTGAGTACTAGTGACATAAATTATGATAAGGAGTGCTTTCGTCATCGGGCTAGTGCCAGAATGTCGCTGGGGGGTCTCAAATCGTGTCATGCATTTACCTCAATTTCTCGGTTACTAAAGCTCTGTTTGCGATTATATTGACGCCTTAGACGTTCTAAAGCATTGCTTTATCACTTTAACTTGACTTTCTGGTAACCTTTAGTGTCCCTTTAACGTCGACGCTGCGTCGCTGCTCCTCGGAATGACGCTTACACTGGCGCGTTTTCTCACTGCGGTTGTCTTGGAATGTCCCGCGTCGTCATCTTGATCGTCTGCTAGCTCTCCTCCCGTCGCCCTTTTTGTCACGAGGATGGCTGGTTCGAACGATGAGCTGTTGGCTACGGTAAACGTACTTGCTTGTTCGCTGCTTCTGCACCGTCGCCTCAAGTCACATGTTCATGCTGGCAAAGCAACCGCCGAGTGTCCCGCAGCACGAGCGCAGCCTCCGCCTCCGCCGACGGGTTCACTGAACTGGGACCGACGTCACGGTCGGCCCTCATTGGCTGTTCTCGTCAGCGGCGCGGGAAAAATAGCTACCGGACCCATCGCTCTGCGGGACGGCACAGCAGCCTGTCTGCGGGATAAAAACCGGTTTGTGCGGGAAGCGGCGCGCGGAAAACGTTCTGCGTTGCGCGTTTTCTCGCCACTGTGAACGCGCGTTAAGCCTGTTTCATATGGTGCGATTTTCGTCGTTTGCGATGAAAATCGCAGTGCCGACCCCCCGATTTTCGGCTGCGACCAATCGTTTGGTCGCACAGTCGCAGCGATCGCTGCGATTTTCCGTCGAAATTGCGCGGAGAACTGTCTTGGAGCTATTTCGCCGGTTTGTTTTGGAAGATGGCGTCTCGCACGACAAGTGCAATGCGCGAAGACGTGGTCACGTGCATTGTCGAATTTGGTACGTGCGCGAAGGGAGAATAAAGAACTTGTGCCGCAGATTATTCTCCCATTTCTACGCGTTCGGTGACACGCTACGCAGCAAATGAAGTGCATTTTCACGTTTGCTTCGTACACCTTTGCGAGTTGCCACCAGACGACATGGCCTTTTAGGGTCATCACAATTTTCTTTGTTGCGTACGTAGCAGCTTAAATAATTTCAACCTCGGCAAGGGCAAATGACAAGACAGCAAAGTACCCGAAGTTTCAACGTTGTGCTGAACGCGGCACCGTTCAGTTGCATTTTCTTGTCGGTTTTCAGGCGTGAATTTCCCGATGCATCTTGAAAGGTTATCTTACCTGACTTATTAACTTTGACAGAGCAAAAGTGTAGGCTATCGTAATGAAATTTCGATGCTAGCATTAAATCCGCGGCTTGAATAAACAGCGTCGTTAATTTCTTTGCGAATGTTACACGCACGTTAATTGCAGCTCTTCTCTGGAGAATCTTCTTTTCTCTTGCACAGAAACCAACAAACATTGAATATGTTGCGGACTTTGTATCCTTACTGCACCTGTATTAACATTTGCTATGAAAGGTTATTAACTCTACAGATAGTAAATTAAGTAAATTATTCGCTTGCTATAGTGGCACAGGGACATCGTGCCCTCCTGCACCGTCATGTAAAACTCGTGCAACAATGCAAAAAGCAGGCAAACAGCCTATTCTTGTGGGGATAAAATAGTAGAAAACTACGCGTTAAAGAAAAGTAAATCAGAACTGTGCAGTGAAGTCAGCCAGTTGCACCCCTTCCTGTGAAACTTCGAACATTTTAAGTACAAGCAGTTCTTGCACATTCACAGCTGATCAAGTGTGCAGAAACATTCATGCCTTACATGTTTCTAATAACAGTTTCTAATAAGTTTGTGATCACATATATTAGTGTGTAAACCCATTTAACGATATGCGCTGCGATTACTATCTTTATAAATAATGAAATACCATGCTACTTGCAAGAACATATATCACCCGGGGATTTTAGAACATATTTCTGCATTTCAACTATACACTATATGTGGTTTATTCAATAAAGGACCACGAACTGCTTTTTTTCAATGACAAACTTATTCCAAGTTTTACCTACATACAGGCAAGAAAAAAAAATCTATAGACAAAAATATTGTTCTTCAATTTATTCACCTGCCACTGTGGCTATATTATTCTGCTGCTAACACAAGGCGAGGGGTTGCATTGCCAGCCATGGAAGTCGCATTTCGATGGGAGTCATAAGTAAAAAAAAAGCCCTTAGACTTACAAGTACTATGCATAGAGGGGCATGCTTATGCAAAATCTAACACCAATTGAAAGCAAAGGGCACACTTGTAAAACAACCATCTTTCGTGATAATTCGAGTGTGTAAACATTCATTGCATCAATATGTATTGTTCAAGAGCACTGCACAAATAAGCATAATCAGGTATAGCAAGTACTCCGTCAGGAAGCTGGTTCTACAGTTGTATAAATGTCAAGACATGAATGCTCATACTACGTCGCACACACAGCACAAAGAAAACCTTTTTTCGAGAGTCCTCTTCTGGCAGATATGACTGGGCCATAAGCAGCAGAAACTTTATTGCAGGGCATTGTGTAATACCGCTTATGAAAGAGTGAAGATGCTTTTAACAGCAATACCACATGCTACTCTAATAAGAGGAATGATGAGCAAAAATATTTCTGGTAGAGCACTTAATCTAAACAGTAACTTTTTGAAAGACAGAAAATTCCAGGTGAGAGTTGGAGGTACATTTGGCCCACCTACACCAACAACACAGGCATTCTACTAGAAGTACTACAGACCATGGTGTACTGCAGTCTATGGGAAAGCTATCTTATACAGAAATCAAGAATGATGCAACAAGCTCTCGACAACACTGCAAGTTTTCTTGGCCAGTCTGGCCTCTCGCTTTCTGATCAGTTGGCTTACATCGACGTAGGAAAAAAGACTAGAATCAAGAACTACCCCAGATTGCACGTTGTGCTCCACATAGCTGGACAAATATACCTGCAAGTCAACATCCACAAATCCTCAGCTAGTGTAAGACCATGACGGCAGAGCCAGCACGTGGGTGAAACAATTATGCCATGCGTGGACGCAAATTCTATACCTGGTGAAAAGAATAATCTTGAAATCATGGGGGGTGGACGAGTGGATACTGCGGAAAATCGCACATGCTGTGCTTGTGTCCAAGGTATTGTACGGTATGAATTACCAGCAGTGCAGAAAAAGACAACTAATCGAATACAGGCATCGAGTAATAACAGGTCTTTCCGACTTTACCATGCTCGGAGACCTCTATGAGAAAGATCAAATGAACAAGCACCTAGACAGAGTAGAGTTGCAGCCTGCAGCACAAATTCTTTGCCTCAAGAGCTCAGAAACTGGTCCCAAGATACTATGCCAGCTAGCATATGAGATGCAAAGACGACTACCCCTCCCTTCAGAAACAACCTCGGGAGCATCTGAACTTCAAACACAATAGGGCCATACTGTGCAATATGGGGGCAAAAAATTAGGCCAGTAGACTATATGCAACTGCCAAACACAGAGGAGGTTGCTAATCATGAAGATGCAAGCAAACATCAGGCACATATAGGCACTGATGTGGCAATAGCAATGTAACAGTAGTATGACACAGGGTCGTAGCCAGAGGGGGGGGGGGGGGGCTTATGGGGCTTCAGCCCCCCCCCCCCGAAATTTTTTCGTGCTGTCCATGCACCGCCGACCAAAGCAACCCCCGGCGCCGTAAATCATTCTGGATTTTGTCTAGAACGACTTTTTCACGCTCGAAAAGCTATTTCATCACGAAAATTGCGAACTCGGGCTGGATTTCGCGGCAACGCCCGTGCACCGGGAATCACATAACGCAAGCAGCCCCATCCGAGCACAAAGCTTCAAGGACGTTTTATGGCGAACGGGCTCGCCGCGGCATCTCGCGGAGGCCGCGGGATCTAGACTCTATCATGGAATCTACGGAGCGCGTGGATGTCAATTCCGAAACTTTATGGGTATAAAGTTCTCAAACTTTTGATGTGAAAGGCGCATTGATATTTCCAAGCGTGTGCTTTAGATTTTCAATTGCGGAACTACAATTGACGATTATGTTCCCATAAATATTTGACGCCAAATGTTCATTAACTTTTTCAAAGTAGTACATCGGGCCATACAACGAGACAAGCTAAATCAACACACTATCAGACAAGTTGACAAAGCCCGCAGCGAGGCCCGATGAGACGAAGCGTTGTGGTGGTTAATTCGTGCCGTCATGTCGCATAAAAAACAATATCAGCTTTTTTTTTCACCTGCGCCAAAGCATCCAGTGAAGACACTAAAGCCAGCCAAGGTAACTACGCTCTTATTTATTTTTTATACTTTGACATTTAATCGCGAGGACACATTGAGCTGAGCCTCTTCAATTTTTTTTTTCTCGCTCCCGTACCCGCGGGCTGCCAGAGCCAGCCAGAGCGCACGCGTTTTTCTCGTGTTGCCCCGACCACCGCGCGGCGCGCTTCGGTGCGCGTTCGGTTTTCTCTGGCCGAGTGCATTTTCGCTCTGAGAGTTTTTCACGCTTTCTAGCTAGAAGACGAGAAAAAGAAACAATGGTCCCTGGACGCCATCACTGTGGGGACTCGACGGATTGCACCGCGTTCGCTTGAGCGCAGCCTCTCCAAACAGTCTTGTCTCGCTGGTGTAGGATACCGAGCAGTGTGCGCATGGTTCTTGGTGGACCAAGCGTCTTGTGTTTTCTTTGATATTCCTTTAATAGCTACATTATTCGCCCAAAGTAGGCATTCGATTGTGATCAACATACTTTCCATTGCGTTTTTTTTTCATTACGGTGCCCCCGCCCCACAAAAGGAAAAAAAAAGTTCTTGCGGCGCAGCGAATTGTCGCATGGTGAAAGTTCTATTTTGTTACTTATATTGCGTAATGTAATGGGCCATGGGACGCTTCAGCTGCCAGATACTCTTATTATATTATTGCGGTAGCAATTATAGGGACACTCTAGGCGCATTCCTGCCGTCGCCGTCGCCCTCATGTTCCGCATAAAGTCCAAGGGCTATAACATCGTGACCGTGCGCCGCAAGCTGTATGTGCGAGTGAAAGCGTAAGGGGGGAGGTGGAATGGACCAGCCGACGATGGTGACTCAGTCTTGTGTGCGTAAGGGAGAAAAGTGAGGAGCAAGCGCGCCGGCTTCTGTCGCGCCCGATACATCGGGGGGAGTGGATGGAATGGAGGAGGGATGTAGGATTCTGTGAATCTGTGATTGCGCAACATGTTTATTTACCTTGTTTGCCCCATTATATACCTTGGCTTTTTCTTAGACACGTAGATTTATTGGCGACTTCTACGTATGTTCAGATATCTTGTTGCGAGGTTTTGTGCATACGTGCAGTGAACTTTGTTTCCAGTGGCACTTTTTTGCCCTTTATCAAGCTGTATCTTCGCATTTGTATATTCCATTGTATCTTCGCATTTCTAATGTACGAGGGCGAGTAAAATGAAAGTGAGCCTACCCACCCTGCGCAATATATGGTTCTGTTCACTATCTGCAAGGCCTGCGCGTAGCACACAGGCATCTCTCATTTACAAAAGTGACACGCAGGTGTGAGGAGAAATGTTCTTTAATGCGCTCATACACTGGGTTGAACATGGTAGCGTGACGTAATGGACGCTGCAGAAGTTGAGCAGCGTGGTGCCGTGAGGTTTTTGACAGCTGAAGGTGTTTACCAAAAAAAATTAGTCACCCTATGGCTGCCGTGTACATTGAACAGTGCATTTCATTGGCCACTGTGAAGCGTTAGAACAAACGGTTCAAAGAAGGACGTGAAAGTTGCAAAGACGATCCCAGACCGGACCAATGCCATCGTGCAATCACCCCTAACAAAATTGCAAAGGTTGATGAGCTGATGACACAAGAACGGAGGATAAGCATCGATGAACTGGCAGAGCGTGTGAACATCAGTCACGGTTCGGTTCACCGTCACCGTTCACGCCATAATTCATGAACATCTCGGTTATCGGCTCTTGTGTGCGCAATGGATGCCCAAGATTTTGAACCACCGCCAGAATACGGAGAAGTTCGGCGCTGCCTTTACTCATCTGATCCGGTATCACAATAAGGGTGACGATTTCTTCTCTGCAATTGTGACCGGAGACGAACCATCATGCCACTACTACGAGACTGAAACACGACGGCAACGCTTACAATGGAAACATTCGAATTCACCACCCCCAAAGAAAGCAAAGGCCGTCATTTCTGCCGGAAAGGTGTTGTTTTTTTATTTTTCGATCGTCAGAGGCCATTACTGATAGAATTTGCTAAATCTTGAGAGACTATCAATTTCTTCCGATATTGTGAAACGTCGGATCGGCTGCTTGTCGCAATCAAGAATAAACTGCGTGAAAAATTGACGAATGGGGTCATCTTGTTCCACGACAATGCCCGTCCCCACGTCGCTGATGTGGTTAATACAAAACTGGCAAAGTTCAAGCGGGAAACGCTGCAACATCCGCCATACAGCTCAGACCTGTCGCCTTGCGACTTCCACATTTTGAGGCAACCGAAAAAACAGCTCACGGGAACCAGATTTGTCTCAGACAATGACGTCAAAGTCGGTTGCAGACGTTTTGAAGCAACAACCCAGGGAGCTTTATGAGACTGGAATTACGCGACTCGTTAGTCAATGGGACAAATGTCTAGATGCTCATGGAGGCTACTTTTAAATAAAGTACCCCGTTTGTCATATATTCGCATTGGCTCACTTTCATTTGACTCGCCCTCGTATATTCTGCAGAACTCCTGCTTTTTATACGTGCTCTCTGTTGCGACTATAATTTCGGTGCAATTACTCACGATACGCGACCGGTGACAGCTGCTCCTGCGTAATACATTGGAACAAATGACAGCGTCATTGAGATTTTTCACTGGCCATTGCATATGTACAAGAATGTAAACAAGGATCTTGAATGACAAAGTTTCATTAACATATTTGTCCTCAACTTGTTCATTTCATGGCCTTTACATTTTTCATATCAGCGGCATGCACTGCTTTGCTGGTTTCGAATTGATGTAGTTCTAAAGTTCGTGTGATATTTTCTTCACTTGCTAAATAGACAAAAAACGTGGAAGCATTGACATCAGTTATGTTGGGCACAATTTTTGGCACATACGAGTATAATATTCTATGAAAAAATACATATTTTACTTGTAGCAAAGCACTCTGTGTGTTCACTTCGTTCTTGTCCATCGTATTCCTGTTGCACTATAGTTAACGAATTCATGAGGCTGCACAGGAGAAGTAAGAAACCTCCGCCCAAGGGCTCGATTTCACATCCAAATCCATGCGTGCGCATGCACGCACAGGCACACACGCGCGCACGCGCACGCGCGCACACACACACAAATGTTGCAAGGGTGCATAGCATGAAGCAGTATCAACAGGATGACACTAGAGATGGATGAGAACTAACTTTCAACTAAGGTTCAGTGTAAAAATGTGGCGAGTCATACAAATTACCAGAAAGAAGAGTCATATTTGAAGGCTATGTAAAAATTGGTGTTTGATGCAACCAAACATAAATAAAAATGCTATAGAAAGAAAATACAGAAAAATTCCAAGTGCAGGAAAAAAATAATTACAATTGCCAATCCTGCATGCCAGCACCTCTCAAAAAACACTGTTCTTATTCCAATAGACAGGCTGGCAGCTTGCTTATGCAAGCACACTCTTCCAGTCCTATGCTATTGAAAAAAAAACGAGTTTCTTGGAAGGTAGCCACATGCACACTTGGTGATCACAATGTTTTTTTTCCCTGGACTTGTATATTCATATGTATTTTCTCCCTTTCCCGTTTTTATGTTTGGCTTCATCAAGCACTAGTTTTTATGAGGTTTTATTGCTGTACAACTTTCTGGTAACCTTTATAAACCACAAAATTTTCACAATAAACCTTTGAAATAGAAGTTAGCGTACCATGTTCTTACTGCTTCACACTATACATTCTTGATACATTGGCCAAATAAAAGATTTTATGAGGAAAACAGAAGCATCATAAGGGCCATTAAATTGGCTTGTTGCAGTCTAAAAAAATAAGGAATTGCCTTGCTGCAAGCGGCACCAGAGAACACATAGGGCGAACAAGAAAACCGAGATGATCTAACAACCAAAAGTTTAATGTACACGCCGAGTAAATGCTGGCCGACAAGCAATAAACCGAACATACACAAAAAGAAGCAAAAATTAATGTGTGTTTCCTGATGGGAAATGCATCCATCTCTAAACGGAAGCCATGCTGACAAGATTCTCCCAGCGTTTTTAGATCTACAGTGTCATAATTTCTCTAGGCAGCAGATCAGCACAGAATGCTAGCTTCTTCCTCTACCGTGCATGTTCAGATGTCGAGAGTGCATTGTAGAGGAAGAAGCTAGCATTCTGTGGAGATCGGCTGCCCAGATAAATTGTGGAAGCTGTAAATGCAAAGACACTGGGAGAATCTTGTGTCAGCATTGCCTGTGTTGCACTTTCAGAGATGGATGAGTTTCCTGTTGGGATCTGTATGGACACACACCTGTTTTTGCTTCTCCTTTTTGTGTAACGTCGATTTATTGCTTGTAAACCAGCATTTACTCGGCATGTTCAACAAACTTTCATTTTTTAGTGTATCTTATGATCGTCTTGGTCTCTTGCAGAAGGGTGTTCATTCTTTTTACACCAAAGCTGTAAATTGCCAAGGCGAAACACTGGTAGTCCGACTGCAGAAACCCTACTGCAGGGGTATGAGCTATTGTTTAGGGGGTTATAAGCCATTGCATTCCTCTTACGGGACGGACAGACAAATTTCTCGTTAGGTAGGCATAGAGATGCTTATGCATTTAAACCATATACATTGATGTGCTTATTAATGCAGGGAAGGGACACAGAGGGGGACGGGGTTAAGACAAGATTATGATTAAAAAATTAAATTGTGGGGTTTTACATGCCAAAACCACTTTCTGATTATGAGGCACGCCGTAGTGGAGGACTGCGGAAATTTCGACCACCTGGGGTTCTTTAACGTGCACCTAAATCTAAGCACACGGGTGTTCTCGCATTTCGCTTCCATTGAAATGCGGCCGCCGTGGCCGGGATTCGATCCCGCGACCTCGTGCTCAGCAGCCCAACACCATAGCCACTGAGCAACCACGGTGGGTGACAAGACCATAATGACATAATTATCTCGTAGCAAAGGTGTGGCCGGCCATTGGCTACACCGATAGTGAGGTTCTCTCGCAGCAGAGCGCACGTGCAGCAGTCTCTCTCTGACTTCCCGATAGGTTCAAAAATGTGTCCCTGTATTTCATTAAATGAAATGTGCAGCCCCGGTGTATCACTTGGTAACTACAGTGCTTAACCGAGTCATAAATGCTATGATTAACACATTACAAAACACAAATACGTAACATAATTCAGAAAGACTTTGAGGGGCCCGCTGGATTAACACAATGAACCACTCATTGCACTCTCCATGATGGTGAGTGTGTGAAGCGGAATGTGTGGCATTTCAAATAAACAATGTGATAAACCCAAGCCAAACGTGTGCGGAACCTCACAAAGAAACACAAACATAACCAATAATTCAGAAATACTCTAATAAACTGTCAAAATTAACCCAGTGATAAACACCGGGGCCGCATATTTCAGCTTCACTGGTTTACCATCTGTACAGGGTGCATGGGCGGTAATTTTTTCTGTTATTGTTTGTTAAGTATTGTGTAATTTTGTGCCAGTCACACATGTTGTTGGGCTAGTTGGTCCATTGTATTAGTGTTATTTCTTTTGTTCTTGCTGGTTTGTTCTTAATGTCGTGCCCTTTTTCCTTTTGTAACTACTTTTTTATTCCCCCTCACCTAATACTCCAACCTTGCAGCCTGCGAGGTATATAAATAAACAAGTAAATAAGCACATACCATTCATTCTTCTACATAAACCTCGCACCATCCCTTCCTCAAGAAACGTCACTGTGTTGATGTGTCGCAGTGTGCATCTACATTAGCTGCCGTTTGCATTTTGGTATAGTTTGTGAACTGTGTGCTGCATAAACATTACATGACATTAAGGTTGTGACCTATTTCCACAGGCTAACCGCCCACGGTTAGCCTGCTGAAAGCGGTCAGCCAAGAGACACAGGACAACAAAGTGGACGAGACGCGTGTGTTTTAGGATGCCATGATACCACGTACAGGTTTCTAAAGTGACGGTAACTGCTCAACAAATTTGATGCGTTGGCTTTTGCGCCTTTAGAAATATTCAGAGAGGATTCCCATATATATATATATTCACAGCACACGCACCGCGATGGACGAACCGGGCTAGCACTAAGGTTGAATTTCACAACAAAATTTTCATTCCACGTCCAGTAATCACACAGATAATTTGCGGCTTCGTTCAGGGGCAGACGCGGGCTTTCGGGTTGGTGCTTGTTGTTGTGTTTGGTGCAAGAATATGGCTAGGAGCAGGCGCCACCAGTGCCTCGTGGAGGCACTGGCATCGCATATGCACAATCACGAACAATATGCACACATCATTTCTCCAAAAGCTGACGCTGAGCTCAGGTAGCGCGAGGATCTTGTATACGGCTGACACGACGACTTCGTGGCAGCCGAATTCCAAATACTGCATATGCATTGAGGTTAGCTACATGAACTTGTTGATAGGTCATCTTGTAGTTGGTTGTAGCGCAGACAAAACGAAGCGGTCATATAAGGCAGATGAGACAATCACACAGCGCGGAACCACGGCATACTACTATAGTGCCTAGAATGTATATTCTAGGCACTGTAATACCACAGTTGCGAACAGCTGTTTACGTGCCCGTGTCGCACTGACCTTAGGAAACCGCCGTTACGCACTCCAAAACAAATCTTAACCTCAACACGTTTTTAAATTACAAAACACGCATATTGTTTGCTTCTACTAAAGACAAGTCAACAATATTATAATGCAAACGTTTTATTCATTACAATAAAATAATTATACAGCGTGTGCCATGAAACCTGGCAGTAAGCAACCCTGGGCGTCGCACCAGTCGCACTGTTGAAATCGCAATCATCTGAAATGGGCCCTCTAAGGGCTCATTCACACCGGCGACTGACAGTGGTCGCGCGACCAAGTTGGTCGCAAATGGTCACAAACGGTCGCTTTTCTCGAAAAGCGACCATTTTGGGCCAGTCGCTCTCTGCGCGATTTTTCAGTCGCGCGGCCGTGGTCGCAAAACTGATACACCAATCAGCGGCGCACCGGAAGTGATCTTTCATGTGTCTACATCCGGCCTCCTCCCGCGTCGCGTTCAATTTCCACGTAGATTCCGAGGGTTCTCGCTGAGAACGACAATCTCCGGGATTGCGACTTGCGGGTCGTGATCAGCCGGGCTTGCCGGTGTGAACATCTGTCGCCTTCGGTCGCTTTTTGATCGTGAGTCGAAAATTGTCGCGCGACCTCCTCAAGTCGCCGGTGCGACTGAGCCAGAAAAATAGCATTGCGACGCGTACGACTGCACCGATTTTCGTCGTTCCAGTCGCAGCATGTGAAACAGCCTTCATGTGGTCAATCTGCTAGCTTGCTAGCCTCCTGGTTAGTTCAGATGGAAGAGCGACTGACCCGGAAAAGCGTTGTTGCCGGGTGCGATCCCCGAACGAGGACAAAATTTTTCTTCAACTGCGAAGCTCGCCATCTCGGAAAACCGTACCAGTTGCCTTTGTAACTACGTGCTATATTCTCCGGTAAATGACCATTTCTTCTTTTGGATACACTTGCGGATTTCGTGAGGATCCATTTGCCATGTCATGAAGCAAACCGTCACTGGGCGATGATGGATGGATGGATGGATGGATGGATGAAAAACTTTATTAGGGTCCTTTACTGGGCGATGATGTCGCAAAATAATTATCGACTCGTTGCACCGCAATTGTCTGCACACGATCAATGACGCTGAGTATGGATGGATGGATGGATGGATGGATGAAAAACTTTATTAGGGTCCTTTACTGGATACACTTGCAGATTTCGTGAGTATTCATTTGCCATGTCATGAAGCAAGCCGTCACTGGGCGATGATGGATGGATGGATGGATGGATGAAAAACTTTATTAGGGTCCTTTACTGGGCGATGATGTCGCAAAATAATTATCGACTCGTTGCACCGCAATTGTCTGCACACGAGCAATGACTCTGAGTAATTGAGCTATAGTTGATGTTCATTCACCTTGTAGGGCGGCGAGTGAAATTGAGTACGACTACGAACACTGGAGGACACGCCGGACAGTTTTGCGCCCTGTCGTTTTGTCTTGCGTGTCCTCCCGCTTTAGTAGCCTTACCGAGTTTCACTCAGTGCATTACGAAATGGATGTCTGTACACAAATAGAGCCTTTAATTTGCCAATTTTTACCGTGCCCAGGTACCGGGTGGCAGTGACGGCTCGACTGGACGTTCCCTTCTTCGAGCCAAAGCTACCGGTGCCGGCTGAATTCGAGGCTGGACCCGAGTTCCGCGAGTTCCTGCTGCAGAAGCTCATCAACGCCGAGAACGCTGCGTACCGGGCCGAGCAGTTTGCTCGGCTAGAGGTCAGTCGAGTTTCTCCCTGCTTTGAAGGGCCATAAACATTGAAACAAATTAGATTTTCGGATTGCGATTCTATAAATTTTGCAACGGTCATGTTATGCTAAGCTATGATTTAGTGGCGTCGGTTAGTCGACGAAGTCGTCAGGCAGGCTGTATTTGCGAAGAGACGCTGCGGGTTCGAATCCTCTAACAAAATTGTAGTTGTAGCAAGGTTTGAGACAGGGCTGTAGATGGGGATCCATTGCGAATGGGTGCGACGTTTGGATAGTTTGTTCATGTTATATGACGTGGGATACAGCGAAAAAAAGTGGAGGGAGTCTAGACACTACATGAGTGCCCGTGATCCATGGCGTTAACTTCCCAGCGCGAAAACCAGGCAAGGACAAGAACGAGGACGAAGACAAGCTTGCAGTTATGTTTACTTTGTACGACCTTCGCATAGGTTCCCGTAGGCTTGCCTCTCAGTGCCCGTTTAACGGCTGGTTGTATAATTTTCGTCAGGGCTGATCATGGTTGCGATTTCAGCTTGTCGGTATAAAATGCATTCAGTGTAGTGCAACTAGAAATTGGGCGCACACTGTCTTGTGGATACGGCGCGTCCTTTTCTTCCTCTGTGTTCATGTGCTAGTTGCGCTGCACTGAAAGCCTTCGTAAATTTCTTAACGGCCAGCTATCTTCCGTTACGCGCCTTGTGTCGTGTGTCACGAGCTCGTCATTTGTGACCTTCGGTCATAACTTTGGCATGTGGCATTAATTCGGCGCGCTTTATGAGCACCTGCAAGATGTATTGCACGAACAAGCGAACCGTTCTCGTATTCACCGCGCTCTAGGCCCGGACCCGGTCGTCGCTGCTACAGAACTTGCACGACCAGCTGCTGGGCAAGACGCAGGAGTTCTCCGGCAGCGCCAGCTTCGTGGCCGGCGACGAGCTGGACGAGGGCGCGGCCACCAACGGCGGCTCCTCGGCCGTGGCCAGTGGCGCAAGCTTCCTGGACGGATTCTTCCGCAAGGCGCTCAGCGTCAAGATCCGCAGCCAGTCCGTCGAGTCCAACCTGGCCAAGCGCTCCTCGTCCAGCGCCAGCAGCAGCAGCCTCACCAACACCGTCATCGGCGAGAACACGCCGCTCGCCACTGGGGTCAGTCACGCTCTCCTCCTCCCCTCGTACACGCGCGGTTCAGAGAAAACGAGAAAAGAAGGGTTTCTTATAGCGTTTTAGAGTATCTAGCCATACGCTGTTGCAGCGTAAAGTGCTAGAAAGGATTTGCGTGTATGACTACTGCAACGAGGCCTACGGTCGGCCTTGAGAGTTTACACGACACTAAATTTTCCGAAAATCTGAATTCCCGCAAAGCTCAGGTACATAGCAAGAATTTTTAGACCGCGTGATAGGCAATACAGAGGATATCAGCTCATTGTTTGAGCGCTCAGAAAATCGTTTTCATTTATTTCCTAATAAAGAAACTCAACACTCTCATTGTGTACTGAGCGCTCGACCTCAAGCCAGATGTATTGCGGTGAAGACATTTTAGCCTGTTAGTGCGTTTCGTTTCAAGCTGTGTCATTTATTTCCTGATAAAGAAACTCAACACTCTCATTGTGTACTGAGCGCTCGACCTCAAGCCAGATGTATTGCGGTGAAGACATTTTAGCCTGTTAGTGCGTTTCGTTTCAAGCTGTGTCATGCTGCAGTGAAGACTGCGTTTCAGAGCTAACTGTAACGCTGTCGTTTTGACATTTCTTTCCGGTATGATTGCGTGAGTTTGCCATCAAAGAGAGACATGTAGAGTTATAGGTAAGAATAAAGTCTGCACTCGAGTATGAAGTCCAGGAGGAAGTGCTTGGTGCCATTTATCTTGCTCTGAAAATCTGGCCCTGCCAGTTAGCCGTATGAGAGCCATTTGTTGTTACCACAATAGCAGCGAGCCCTGGCACTTAACTAGGACTTAGCGAGCCATGGGACAACTAGGCTTTACGAAGGGTTGCCTAAATTGAGCTACACTTGATGTGATACACTTAAACTATAACCGCGTCTCTCCAGCTTTTGTTTGGTCAGTTTGATGCGACATTAAGGGTAGGTAATTGAAAAATTGTAATAGCAGTTAGGTTTCCATCCACACGCACTTACATTCTACTTCATCTCAACATCCCACGAATATCAAGTACGTCTTCAGAGTGTCTAAATTCTATTTGCACTGTTACTAAAGAAGTCACACTTTTACTTCAGACGCCTAAGGCCCAGAGTTCCAAAAGCGTCAACCAGGGATCGCCATCTCAAAGCAGCAGCCGGCGGTGAGTTTATAATATGTTTTCTTCCCGTTCATTATGTCGGGAAATCTGGCAAGAATATTCAGTAGTCCAATAACTGTTTATACTTACAACCACTTTCTATATTTCGAAAAGTAAACCCCCGTGAACGACTATCATGCAGACGAGAGTTCTGAACCATGTACGCATGCTAAAATGAACACCACCGCTTTCAAACGTTACTTCCTTTCAGGTGCCACGCTATGCCTGATGCTGTCGAACAGTATAGTTCGGAAGCGTTGGTTTGTCGCACCTCCGTATCTTTAAATATAGACTAACTATAGTTCATATTTTGGTGCAATGGCTAACGCCCACCGACATCGACTTGTCACTCAATGCATTTGTTTCTGAGTTTTAACTACTGTTATTTCAGAAAACCACAGTGCGTCATTCGTTATGCCATTTACCTCTTAATGCTACGTGCTTCTGCCTCAATGCTACGTGCATTTGTTATGGCGTCCTGATCGACCTTCTTAACAAAGCAACTGGCCTGCCTAAACAACTAACAAATTTCACTAACGTGCCGAAGCAGCAACCACAGCGCTGCATACTGCACTCCCGGGAGCAGCAGTTTCGAAGCACCGTCATCGCGACCATGGAGACTGTGTGGGCCCTTTATTGCAAATGTGGTCATGACTGATATCGCACACACAAAACTTCGTAACCAGTAGCGAAGTCCACCGCCATGCACCCATTCAGGAGAGGTTTGCCGGACTTCTGCCCACGCCGACAGTCTGTCAGACACGTCGAAGCACCCTGAAAAGCGGATCACGGGCGCCATCTTGTGTCCTTTCCGTTGCGAATTGCCTGCACGTCGTGTCCACAGAACTCGTGGGAGGCAGCGGTCGCATTGATCGTGTCGCGTTCATTGCGCACTCTACCGCCAGCCTCTGCCGCGTGGGTGAACGTTTGAACTCAGAAGAGTGGCTTGCGCGGAGAGAAAAGCATCTCACCTGTAGAAGCCAGCAACAAATCCAAGCCTACAGGCGGTGAGCCAGCGGCGAGGAGACACAGGATGGCGCCCTGTGGGCCGACGCATAGCTACGTACAAAGCTTGTTCTGACGTCATCGCGATCTCCATACTGAGGGCCCATTGTGCCGGCATGGTGAGACTTTATCTAGCCCCACTTAATGTGCCAGAAGCGACGTGTATGCTGCGAAATGTTGTCGCCCGCGTAGGCAGCTACAGCGTGTCGCCGAACAGACTGCTTGGTGCCGCACGTCCGTGCCCGAGCGGCGCTAGTTATATCCGGATTTCCGAAAAACTCGACAGGCTGGACTTTCCCACGGTCACCTCCCTGCTGGGCATGAGCCGGCGGCGTCCCAACAGCAGTCCTACCACGCCGGTGTCCAGCCCAGAGACGCCGCCCTCGATGGCCAAGTCTCAGCTGGCCCAGCAGCAGGGCTCTCAGCTGCAGCAGTCGGGCTGCGGCAGCTTCCCGTGCACCGAGTCCGACACGTCTAGTCTGAACAGCGTCGAGTCCGACCTGGGCCTCGGCGCAGCCAGCAGCATGATGCCGCCGCCGGAGATCCCGTCCAGGAACTCCCGCTCCCTGTTCATACAAGCCACGGCGGCGTCAGCGGCCAGCGGAGGCGGACCGCACGCCGAGGGTGCTTATCCTAGCGCTTCTGCACGTTGGTTGGTTGTCTCCCGATGCATGTACACGAACGCTTTCCTGTCGCTGCCTGCTTGCTTTCCGCTGCTGCCGCAGCGACCATGCACAGCTAAGTTGGAATCTGGCACTGGGCTTGTTCAATGACCCAATCGTTAGCTATTAAAGTTATTTCTTTTATATCATTCTACGCCTTATTTTGTACCTCCTGTTCATCTCACGCTAGGACTTCCAAAGCATCGGGAAAGAAACCAGAGCTGGCGAGTTACCCACTACGGTGGCTCAGTGATTGTGGCGTTCTTCTGTGGAACGCAAGGTCGCGAGTACGATTTCCGGTAGCGGCTGCTGCATATTGACAAAAAAAAAAGGGGGGGGGGGGGTGCGAACACGCCCATACGTCGAGGTTTGGATGCACATTAATGAGCCGCAGGGAGTCGAAATTAACCCAGAGCCCTCCACAGCGTAGGTGTAGCTTTCCGACGCAAAACCTCATACATTGCTGCTTTAATTATAAAGCTAATTGGATACCTGGTGCGAAGAAAAAAATAGGCCAAAATTTGATTACGTTGAAAACTGAACAATCCGATCTCAATGTACGCCAACGCAATTAGAACGTCGACAATGGTAACGCCGCTACCCCTCTACAGATAGGCCTTTTTCACGAGCTCGTACACGAGCTCAGTAACTGATTTGCGTACGAGCTTTGGGGGAAGAGTACTTCTCCTTTAGCATTCATGCTAAAATAAGGATTACGCTTTCAACGAAAGGACTCTGTTCCTTTGCCTTGTCTTCTGACTTCCGCTGCCAGTCTGTATGTAGTTCTTGAACGCCGAGAGCACAGTTTGAAGATGTTCTCACTGCAATTACATCTCGGGAAACTACTTTCACGCGTCGTGCCGTTTCTTGTTTTCCGCGGATCCGTTTCGCACCTTTCCCCGGTAAATAATGTGTGGCTCCTCTTTAGAGAACACTTTAACTACCAAGCCGGAACTGTGCTCGTACTAGTTGTCTGCGCCATTATCTCTAAAGACAAGCCGTACTCGTACGGACCACAGCTTCTGTATTGCTTGCGTGAAACGAGCCGCGCCCGTCAACTCAGTTCGCGTCCTGCATTTGAGTTTCGGCACTTGAACGTATTCTTCGATGCTTTCGAATCCGTCGTTATCATTTGTTCAGATGATTACGTTGAAATCTTACGCCTTTGCAGAAAGAAAGTCTCTTCTTCAAGACAGAGGTTTTAACTTGACATATTGGGTCAGTATAAGAGATGAACAGCACTTATGTTTTTTTTTTCAATCCTTATATTTTTCACATCCGAACGAACCGCGCAATAATTTGGAGTAATAAAAAATACTCTCAAACTTTGTGCACTTCTTTGCGAAATAATTAGTTTAGGAGTTAAAGGGTGTGTGTAAAGACTGCGAAACCGTGCCTCCTAGTTACAACCAGATAACGTTCAGTGCACTGTTCTGAGCTCATAAGCATGCGCTTTGTTATGCGGACTTGTGGCCGATTGCGTTCAGTGTTCAGCAGTAGGGCACGAGGGCCTGTATGACTATATCATGAGACCTTGCAAAATAACACCGCCTGTGTCACCCCAACCAGTGGCATGAGAAATCGCCTGCACATTCGCTTCATCATTGTCGCTTCTGTCGAAATCGTCGATTCTTCTGTTTTTGAACGTCTTTATGAAGGACCCGTTTACTTCAGTGCAAATTGAGGGAATAATAAACGCGCGGCTATCGGTGCGACATCAATACGTGGAAAAAAAAAGAATTGTTAGGCTTGTCGGCATCGTCCTGCAAACGTGCGCGGTCATTTCCGTGCGCACGGAGAACCGGTTACTGGTGCTGAAATCGTAACTTCTCATTTACCTATCCTTAATAAAAGATGACGGAAGCTACTTATGGAAACTGTCGAACAGAATAACATTTAAATGTGGGCGATGAATACGTTGCTGACCTGACTCACAGCTATACTACAGTACGGCCAGTCGCCCGTTGTAGCCGCCGGCTGACTGGCTGATACTTTGTTGCGATAGGCTGTGCATGCGGACTGATAAGATAAGATAAGATAAGGTAAGGATGCAACACTGTTTGGCGTTTCTTATCGTAAACGCCAGGACGGCACGTTCCAGCGTGATGTCAGGAAAGCAAGAAAGCTTCCGCGTTCATTAAGTACGTCGTTTTAAATTGGGCTGACGCATACGTTCACAGGTCGCAATCACAAAGTATATCAGCAACGCGCCTCTGTAGCTATACGGCTAGACAGTGGGATTCTTTCCTCCTTTCTTCTTTGTTACGTTGGGCACTGCATGCTTAATTGCACGATTCCCTCTGTAGTTCGTGATGCACGAATAACTGTCGCACAAGCACTTTCTGTCCGCACGTGTGTTGCGTGTTTTAATACGGCGCGCAGAGCGGTGCATCCAGTGTTTTCGTGTGCGTCTCCCCCCTTTCGTCTTTCGACAGGTGCCGATATGCTCCAAGGCTTTCAGGAGCAGATCGAGAGCCTGGCACAAGAACTAGCGCGTATGAAGAGGGAAAAGTTTGACTGGCTCAAGGATAAAGCGGTGAGTGATTACTCTACATTGGGGCATTAGACATGTAGAGTTACAAGTACAATGTTTGGTTGGGGTGTGCGAATGTTTGATACTTTGGAATAACGAATCGAATAGTGTCGTATTCGATTCGAATCGAATAGTCACACCACTCGTAAATGCGAATATTTTTTTTCGAATAACTTTCTAATATTTTAAAGCGCTAACTCTGCGCAGTCAAACGTTAAATTGGAGTACATGCATTCTCATTTTCATCCTCGCGGGCATAGTGTAGGCATAAAGCTTGAGAACTTACGTAGTGGAAGCAGGCTGCGTTTCTCAAGGAGACAAATTTGACCCGCTTTACAGCAGTAATTTGCACTCTCCGAAGAGTCCTGCAGTGTATGAGAACAAACCGCTTAAATGTTCCGAATTTGTGCTTTCTTTAATAAGCAACCCTTCGTAACGCACAATCTAATGACTAAACCTTGTCAGCGATGTGAATACTAGGATGTGAACATCGTTGTACACCAATTGTGAAAATGGCTGTTCGGAACGTATTCGACTCGATTCTGGCGCTATTCGATTCGTATTCGATTCGGTCTCATAATCTATTCGTGCACTAACATGTAGAAGTATAATGTTAAGCACGGAAGTAGGAGAGCCCATTAAATCATGCCGCGTTTTATATTTGCGCGTCCCGTAGACATTTGCGTGCTTCCTTCGTATGACTACCTAAAGACTGTCTAAGAAGTGTGGTCGGCGGCTTCAACAACAAATCGGGAAACTATACCACTTGTCCCTTTCTTTTTTCTGCTCTTATTACTTCTTTAAAGATTTGTGAAGGGTTTCGACTGTCTATGTTTATTTTGCTTATTGATTTGTTTTAGGCTGTCATATTGAAATAAAAGGGGGGGGGGGAGGGCTCGTTAGTGGTTAAACTTATCATTTTGTCGCAGTTGATAAGCAACAATGAAGCTAGCTTCAGTGTTTCCCGTCAAGTATTCACAATGCACAGCGTTATTTCTTAGTTTCCGTTTTCTGCTACGGCATTTAAATGATAGTAAACCTGTGATACATCTGTAAAGGATAAAACTAACGAATACGGGACACGACGCACAAGAAGCGGGGTTCACAGTGCTGTTTTTGCGTTATTATCGTAAGTGCAAAAACCACTGCGGTATCGTTGATCAGCAGATGTCATAATTTCTCTTTTTTTTTTCGGATGCTCTGAGTTTTAAAGGAGTCCATCTTTCCGTGAAATAACTTTGTGAAGAAAGCCGCGTGGCGTCGTGTGTAGACACCTTTGCAACCCATCTGTACCTCAAAAAGAAGAAAAAGAAATGTTTCAATACTCGATCTTGCATCGACAGGGGCAAGCGAAATTGGCTTTCCTCGGCTCCGTGCTTCGCTAGGGTGCCGCACTGTAGTCGATGCGTCAGGATATTGTAAATTGACATACATCGCAGCAGTCTGCATGGCTTTTGTCCGTGCTCTGCGCGCTCGCAGCTCGCAACGTCTGCTTGGGGGAAGCAGAGGCATGGCCTTCGACATCCGTGCGCGCTGCCTCGGTCTTGGAGGCCATGATAGAAAAGGCGTCGGTATCAGCTGCTATAGGGTTTACGGAAACAAAGAGGAATGGTGCGAAATTCCTTCGCCTTCGTTATTTGGGTTTTGCTGACAGGCCAATTCTTTAATCCCCACCTCACCACCACTCGCAGCAGACAGCCGCGAAGGCATTGTTTCACTTTTCAAGGGCAATAACATACGGGCGAAAAGTTTTATTACGTTTACGGCCTGGTATTAACATACGTCGACGGAAATGCGCATGTGTATGTGCATGGTCTCCCGCTCTGGCTATTTCCGTGTTATCATTACTACCTTCATACATTTATTTGATTTATTGCTGTTAGCCACAACTTATGTATTTTTGTTGCTTTATTGACCCCTTCTCCTCCTTTTCATTTCCCTTTCGTGTATTTCCCGAACTGGGCAGTTAAGTTATGTGAATAAATAAATGCAATATCTCCCTGTCCCTCAGTTCGGGGGATCGAACTGGATTTTCTTTGTATGAGCTTTCTTTTTTCGCTTCCCTGCCTTTCTTTACTTTTTTTCACTCTCGCTGTCCTTTATTTTTCTTAATCTGAGTCATTTCTGAGCCACATTCGTTAGCACAGTTCTTCAAGTGCACAAGCCCGAGTTGCCGTTTATATCTCCCGCCGCGCGCGCAAGCGCACTCTTTTCCTCTATTTCCCCTTTCTTCCTTACCCCGTGCGTACGGCGACAAACCGGACGTTCGTCTGGTTGGCCCTTCCCTTCTTTTCCTATACTTGCTCTCTCCCTCACTCTCTTCTGTCTTTGCGAAACTTCGCAACAGCCACACGCGTCAAAAACTGTGCCCAAAGTGGGAGAGAGTGCCATCCCCGACGCCCTTTCCCTCTTCTACATTCGCCTTTCGTTTTTTCTCGCAGATCGTGCAGGCCGAAATGCAGAAGCTTACCGACAAGGAAGTGCGTCTCACAACGGAGCTCTCCCTCGCCAAGCGCGAGGTGGCCCGGCTCTCGAAGCTCGTCTGATACCCCGGCGACAAGCTCTCCGTCGTCGTCGGGACGGACTCCGCGTCGCACCACTGCTAGTCAACTCTACACCTGCGAACGCTTTCTTTTCTGTTCCACGGCTGTTGCGAGAAGGAAAAGTGCGCTGCAAACACATGCCAAAAAAAGGAAGAGACACTGAAAGAGAACGGTTGATCGGCACACCAGGTGTCACCCGTTACGAACCTACCTGCTGCCCCGCCGATTGTTTTTTTTTTATGCGTTTCATGCCAGAGACTAACGCATTTCCCTCCGCTCCGCGCCCTGCATCATTTTCGCCACAAGTGAGCTATACATACACACACCATGGACAGTGTCGAGATCCTTTCTCGTTATTTTTAAGATTTAGTTTATGTGATGTGTGCGTTTGTGTAATGATTCACTTTCACGATGTCTTTCTTTTACCGTGTTTCTTTCCAAGCCACGCGTGCATTGTTACTTCGCTAAAGAAAAACTGTCACGGTTTTTTGCGACTGGCGTGCGTTTGGCTTGACCGCGCAGTGCAAATGTCTGTGCAATTAGGAGATACCCCTGCATGAGGAAAGAAAAAATCTCGTATGCCGCATATTCCCTACATCCGTTAATCTCGTATTAGAATGTGAGATCACGTACAAATCGTGCGAGAATAATGGATTCGTGAGATATGTTACGTACGATACGGTTTTCGAGATGGGCGTATCTTTTGCTTTCGCGAAGCACATTGACGACTCCGTTTTGTGGATAGCTTTTATTTATTTCCATTGTTTAAAATTGTTGCGTCAAACTGTTCTGACGTATAACGAAAAAGTGAAACTGCAGTGTAGGCAGTGTTTAAGTGCAATGTTTAAGGATTTGGCGAGACGCAGCACGCTGAATTGTTCAATATTTGTCTAATTTTATCATTTTACAAAAATTTTATTGTTTCTGTATTTAGTACCATGCAAGCCAAAGTTTCTTATAACTGCGAGCTTCTCATCATAATTCTTGGTTGTGCTGGTAAATTTTTTTTCTGCGAAAGACCAAGCGACCTGTACAGAGCTTTTAAACCATCAACATGCGTATGTTCTTCCGCATCATCTTATCTGATGTTTTTCTTCTTTCTTATTTCTTTTTTTATCAGTTTCTGTTTGTGTACCCTTTGCATCCCGTTTTGCGGTTGAGACGCACTCGAATGGAGCTGGCATGCTTCTGTATTTTGGTACTTCACGTGAAGACCTCAAGATACTTCGCCAATGTGTACACTTAACAATTTCTGTCTCTTCTTTCTCAATCTTCTCGCTTACAGCCTTGAAGATGTCAATTGCATCGGTAGCTCGCTCTTTAAGATGTTGATGGACGTCTCTCGTATGTTTGACTTTCTTAAAAAGATGTTCACGAGAATAGTTTTATTTAGCCTGTGCGTGTAGTATTACCCTTTACGAAATACCGGAACGCCAGAGAAGTAGACGGTACAAACAGCTCCGTTAGCTACACCTTGCAATGCTTTGCTCAAACAAAACGCGTTCCAAACGATTGGCTGGCATAACTATTGTTGTCGAAGAAAAAAGAAACAGCTATAAGTTTTCTTGTTGCTACCGACGCCCCTACATCATCAGCTTAGCGGTGTATGGTCATTGCAATTATGCTTCGGTGTGCTGTAGTTGAACTCAGTGCCACGAGGTGGCACCAGCAGCGCTTCTGCTCATCTCCGTGTCCCTTCAAGCCCTCTGTAAGCGCGATAACAAAACACTGGAGACGTCGACGCATGGATGGGTGGATGGATGTTAGGAGCGTCCCCTTTGGAACGGGGTCGTGGGTGGCGCCACCAAGCTCTTGTTACCAGCATCAGCGCTGGTAGCGTCATCTTGTGATGCTTTCTTCAATCACAACGCATTAGAAGTTATTGTGTTGCGTCGTTGTATTCGCGGAGGGAATACAATACAAGTTCACTGCACGATATTGATTGCCTTGGTTGAGGGTTGAGGTTAACATCACAAGATGCCGCCAACAGCGCCGCTGCGTTAAAGCCTCTTGCTGCGCAATATGTATCTCTGACGTTCCTGTATTCCGCGAACTGTAATATGGCACCACTCTATTAATGTCTACTCCGCGGGCATTTCTTGCGGTATGTGTGCATAATGTATGTCCCGCTCTCTTGTACACGAAACCTGCATTTCACTTGTGCCACCTTCAGGTTCATGTGCGTTACTCACTTGGATTCAGCTTGCGCGTGCGGCCTTGGAAAGATTATTGTTGACTTCCTACAGACATCGCATGGCTTTCTGTTGCATAGTTGTTCTATGCGGAGGTCTCTAGATTGCCAACAAAAATCTTTGTACAGGGTATGCACGGGATATGCGCGTAGTGGCCGCGTCTCAAGCAGGCCTGCGCTTTTCAGCCATTGGAGACTGCCCGTCTCCCCTGTTATTGTTCAAAGTACTCTCGGAGATCGTGTGCGCTGTGCTGTGCAGTTTCTCGAACACTGCGCTAACTTTCTGCGTCATCAGCATGTTGCAGGCATGTTTAGCGGTAGCCTGCTGTCCAGGAAGTTATTTATTACTGTATATATATATAAACGTGTGCATTTCCTCTGGCACCAAGAAAAAGAATAGCAGTATTGTAGCAGAAACTTTGATCTCTTCGAGGATTAAGAGGAATAACGAGTAATGTTCTCGACGCTTGCGATGACTGGAGTCGGCTTCGAAGTGACCGTAGTTATACACTCCTTCCAAGTGTTTAAGAAGCCGGTTGAATGTCGTCGATAGTTAGAGGTGTGGTTTCAGAGAGTGAACGGGAAATATATTGCGGTTCCGCAGGTGTTCAAAGTAGAGAAGATGTCTTAGTGTGTGTAATTCAGTGTATGCATGGCCTATGTCTGAAACCCTATTTTATGAAGTATAAGAGACGCAGAGTATTTATCCAAAAGAGAAGTTTCGAGAAGTCGGCGGGTTGTGAACAGCTGAGTGTTTGGCGAATTGTGGAACGGAAATGAGTTCGTTAAATTGGCCATTCCGTAAAATTGGGTTTCGTAAGATGAGGTCTCGAAGGTACGAACGTCGCGTGTCTCATGTCGTGTTCGTAAACTTGTCGATGCTCGTGATATTTCCGCGCGCTACACATGACGATGATCTTTTTTTGAATCTCTGCTGTATAAGTAGCTGTGACGTCCGTGCGATAGGCTTAGCGACTACACGGGAATTCGCCAATGGCGAGAGGCCGTGTTTAGGGTTAGTGTCGTGCAGTTCGTAACGCCGTATGTAAGCGTTCTTTATACCAGTGCCCGTACTTTCGATGTAAGCTCATATATATATATAGCCTCGGGTAGATAGGGACAAAAGATTCCCGCGATTCAAGTAACGAGATGTCGCTGTCAACGTTCTCCTTCAGAGTTTTGCACTGTCTCGGTGCAGTTAAGCCTCTACGCGTAGATTTTAGTCGTTAAGTACAAGG
This sequence comes from Dermacentor andersoni, assembly GCF_023375885.2. Taxonomy (NCBI): domain Eukaryota; kingdom Metazoa; phylum Arthropoda; class Arachnida; order Ixodida; family Ixodidae; genus Dermacentor; species Dermacentor andersoni. Next base: position 76,578,022 of record NC_092816.1, on the reverse strand, counting down.
CCATTGAGTTATCTATCCCTTCTCGAAATACGCTATTGAATTCGTTTCACGGCGTCCGTGGGAACAGTCGTCGCCTCGCATTGTTCATAGCGGCAAATCAGTGTGCACGCCATGTAAACAGACAGCGTAGTTGCTTTGAAGACTTGAAGACTATTGCATTGAAGACTATTGCGTTGAAGACTATCGTCGCTGAAGACTATACTTAAGGGTTGAGATCAGGCGTGCTTTCAATGGCCCCTCACCAGCTTTGGTCATATTAAAACAGAAAAGCGCAGCGTATACATCACGCTCCAACGATCGTGTCTGCAAAGCATTAGCAGCACTGCGAGAAACAGCTGAAATTTCCAACCAGCCAAACGCCGCGCGCCCTCCCTCTCGAGGAAGCTGCGCATCCAGTGAGAGAGCGAAGGACGCTAGCAAAAATTATGATTACGATTGGCCACTTCTGGCACTTGCGTCAATAAACTCCAGAGGGTGCCCGCAAGCAAAAATGCAGGCACGTAAAACGCACTGCCAGCTATAGGTCACTTATACCATGAAACGGGACTTTCAGAAAATCGTCCGATGTGGAAGGGGGGGGGGGGGGGGGCTCTAAGGCGCCAGGGCTGTCAAGATAGCGGGTGAGTATTTCATACCGACAAAACGCAATTATATTACCTCCAATATTTCACGTTTTCTCACCCTGTACGTCATTCCGCTATTCAGCTGTTCCAGCAATGTTCACTTGGGATAACAGAGTAATACTTATCTGAACGAAATTCGCGGGGCCTGGAGAAACTGAAACTAGTTACTCATACGTTCAAAAAGAAAAGGGTAGTAAGTGAGAAAGTAAAACGTGGATATTTAGTTTCTTGTCGTCGGTGCAGGAGTTTCGCACTTGTTCGTGGAATCCCATAAAAAAAAAAGCTTGGTGAAGCAATGTTCTGTCAAATAGTACCTCACTGCTTTTGCAGGCACAATTCGCTCTCTGTACGTATACGCGTTGTGTGCATGCGAAGACATTGCCAGAAACTTCTGTTCTTCAGGCTGGGTTGCTTGCTTGGCGCTTTACACGCTCGCGGAAACTCGTTTCTGCTGGGTTTCGTGTAGCGAAATCGTAACAGTGCGGGGTAGAGTAATTTGCTTGGCTCGGCTTAAGATTGTAGTTTAATTGCGGTATCTACTAGTCGTCGTTGGAGTTGCGCACCGTACCGAACCGTCGATTCCGCTGGCTCTATAGAAAGCGAAATTTGAGTGAATGCCTGTTCTCCGGGATGACTGTCGATGATCGTGGGGCGCCTTGCGAGACCTCTGATATCTTGCATGTAGTCGCGCGTATCTCTTCTGTACAAAGCGAACGCAGCAAGCAGTGTGATGTGAACGAAAGCAGTGTTGAGCGTTATCGCACTTGTTCATCCCACGGCACGTTTTCTGAAGCGAGGTAAGCGAGGTCCATCGCATCAAATGGAAGTATCGACTGCTTTGTGTGTATACGTTAAGAAGAAAAAAAATAGAACACTTCGAACCCTGGCTATTGGCCTCACCGTGTCGTCTGTTGTTAAGCCTGTCGAAACACCTTTCGTATGGCAGTGTAAATACTACATTGCGCAGTGTGACACCGTCCTCTTTGCGGATCATCGACACTTATATACCGCGAGTCATATACTGTACGAATGATCTAAATAGTCGAAGCCTCGCGCTATAGCGTACGCGTTGCTAGAAGGCCTCGTTATTGTATTTCGCGAGGACTTGTAATGGTTTTCTTTCTCGAACGAAAGCTTCATGGCGGTATGCGCGAGTGTGCGAGCGAAAAAAAGTATGCTGTGCGACCGAAAGCATGCGACGTTGTAAGTTTCAAGCAATGAGCCGCATTTCGCTGCGCGATTCATTCGAAATTTAAAATTAAGTTCTGTGGTTTTACGCGCCACAACCGACATCTGGTTATGAGGCACGCAGTATATATGTAGTGGGGGAACTCCGGATTAATTTCGACCACCCGTAGTTCTCCAACCTGCGTCCAATGCACGGTACATGGGCGTCTTTCTTTTCCTTTCTTTCTTTTCTTTTTTTTGCATTTCGCCCCTATTAAAATGCGGCTGCTGCGGCTGGGGTTCGGTGCCGCGACCTCGCGCTTTAACTGCGCCAACGCCAAAGCCACCGAGCAACCAGGGCGGGTCATTTGAATTTTTCGTTCCTTCCTGCAGAATCGAGGCTGACAAAAACCCCTCGCCACGAGTGAACGTACGCGCGCATGCGATGTGGACACGCTCAATGGATACGCAAGATTTATTTTCCCCCTTCTTAACGTCCTCGTTAGGCGTGCGTGTTTCTGCCTGAGACCAAAGATTAATCGCGTCGACCGACCGCTTTAGTTTCGAGGAAGCATCGACGCGTTTACGTGCGTGAGCCAGATACAGCTTTCGTCTGCTTTTGTTCGGCAATGACGTTTCCGACGAAGGCATTATCGTCGTTAACAGTTTCTCGAAGTGCACCGTTCGTTTGTGAGCACGCCTTATTTTATTCTTGAGAGGGCTTTTACGAGAAGGTTTCCGGCAGCCTAACTGCAGACGTGAACTTTAATAATCACGGCTTTGTGTACGCGTTCTTCGCGTGAATTCACTCGCGAGCAGCGCAACAGTTCCTCGGCATTCGGACGTACGTAAAATGAGAAGGCTAACGCCGAGTCCAAAACTTAATAGCAATTTAAAAAAAAAAACGCGCTGGTATATCTGAATTGTGATTTGAAGCACGAGTTGGCATGTTATTTGTATGCGTATGTTGCATATACTGCATAAAATTATAAGAGTGCCATCGAGAACTGTGTATATGCGCCACGTCGCAGTAGGTTAGAGAAAAACGCAGCTGTATTGCTTCCTTCCTTCTTTCTTTGTCTTTTTTTTTAATGCCAACCGATAAGCACACCCTATCTCAACAATATGTATGTGATTCGCTGTAGTAAAAAAAAAAAGAAAGTAAAGCTTAAACAAAGCAAATACGATAAATAAAAGTGTGAGCAGAGAAAACATTGATCTGCATTCGCTAGAATATGCAGGTGACGAATCTGGAGTGTAAACAGTCAGGATGGCTTCGATGTTGTCCCCTTCCTTCGTGTCGGGCACGCGTCCAATTTGTGCCAGAACTCGTCTTATTCGGAAGCCTAAACTAAAAACAAAAACCAAAAAATTCGCCGTTCTTGCGACGCGGTCGGAAGAGGGGAAACAGGTATTCGCACCAATCTACGAAAGTGCACATTAAGGCGACCCGAACAGAGTGAGCTCACTCTCGCAAACTCCTTTCGTAGAGAACTCCAAATTTCCGTTCCAGGCATCGCTGAAATACTGACACGCCGACAGCAGACGGCGTTTGCAGACGGCGTTGCCTAGATAAGGCCTTGATACACACGTATACAGAAGTTCAAAACAGTGCGCAGGTGTGTAGAATCTAGGCTTCCTATAGCGATGCGAGCGCGTGAGAGATTTCCTATCCGCTTTCGTATATATACTCTGTATGTTGACTTAAAGGCTAAGTCAACTTCTAGAGTTTGTCGTTGTGTAAACGCTCGTGTGCAGTACACTCCTGTATTAGAACAGTCGGCTGCATGCGCTTGAAGCCGGTCGGCTGCTCTCTCCTTCGCCGATGATCAACTTAACAGGCTCGCTACTTTGCCATCGCTGTTCTACTTCAACGCATGCAAGCTTACGCAGAACTGCGCGCGCTGAGCTCATCACCCTCGCGCAAGCTCATCTAATTTCCTTAATCGGCACATTTGCTAATGGATCGCAAAGGAGAGCTGCTGAACGCGTACTGTTTGACTGTGCACTTCTTAATTCGAGTTTCGAAGCGCAACCATTCTCCTTAGACGGATCGACAGGCTTCAAAGATTAGCAATCGTTCGTATCAGTACAAATATAAACTGTATGAAACTAAAAAGAAAAGAAGGAAAGGCTGCGGTGAAATTGAAACGAAGCGATGATTATTCCGTTTCCTTTCGTTGCAATCGCTCAATAATTGTAAGCACGCAATGTTCAGGGGGCATACGCATGCTGTGGCAGCTCCCCTATTATGCGCGATAGGCCATTAGAGCAGAAACTGAAGCCAAATCGCATTGTTTTTAGGCGGGTAGCATGCATTTTGCCTAAATATGTAGGTTTGATCTCTGGTAGACAAAAAGCGTAAATCCCACTGCTAATAGTTGTTAGCGTGCATTGCTAATAATGATGCTAATAAAATGCATCACTAAATCCTGTTAGCAATCGCCGAGTTACGATGTGTGAGTTTCTTTTTTTTCGTCCTGGAGATTTGCCGCAATGCATCTTTAGTAAATAAAACGAACAAAAAGAGAGTATCGCACGGAGCCCTGTGTGATGCAGGTACTGCTGCAATGAGTCAGCGCATTTGCTGTCCGTTATCCAAAGGGTATACAGTCCCCCGGAACACTAGGCTTCAGATTGGCCTCCCTGTGTATCTTGCACCTGTTATACCGAGTACCAGGGCACAGCTTCGGTAACAAGACTGCTTCAATATTGGCGCCGGCCGCTGCGCTGGACACGAACCCAATTTTCCCCAGAGCTTTATCTTATTAGAAATAGAAGGTAGATCTGATAGGTGTGGATTTACGCAGTGTTCGAGTTGTCACACAACTCTTTAGAAAGCGCCCGTGACCGTTGGTGACCGTGACCGCTCTATCGTGTTGTACAGAGTGTGTAGTGTCCAAAGGTTTCCCTATGCATTGTTCCTCTGTAGTCTGTACTCGATGCTCGTGCACGTTCTGGATTCTTCGTGGTCGTCGACCTCGTTCCAACGACTTCAAAGTGAGAACTGTAGCATACGTGCAGGCATGCGCGTCTAGCGAAAAGTGTGTTTCCTCATTATCGAATATACCCGGTTGGCTCACGTGTTCTTCGAGTGCAATATGTAACGCTATCTCCACGCTCCTGTCGACGATGTTGCCGAGACTACGCGGGATTTGTATTAGACCGTTATGTAGTGCCACCTTTGCATGTAGTGCTTTATATGGCGCTCAGAGATTTGTGGTCCGTATTTGTGAAGTCCGTTCTCAAAAGAATGTTATACAGCGTTTACTGCAGAGTATGTGTTTTGGAGTGCTGACTTTAGAGAAAGAAATGATGAAAGGTGGGACTTACGCTTGAATCAAATGCAAGTGAGACGGGCAACTGAGATGTTTCGCTAAATGCTCCTCTTTCATTGATGGTTTACTTTTATCCCATTTTAAAAAGAAATATACACCAGTTTAAAATAGCAGAAGGCGTTGTCAGATTGTTTAAATTACTGTGAAAGACATAGGGAAGGTTTCGTCAGGTTTGCGTTGAAGTACTTGACATCTTAGACATTGCCTTTGACTACAGGTAATGCCAAATTCTGTAGCCTCGACACACCAGTTGTTCTTCTGCTTTTTTTTTTCTTTCTTTCTTTTTGCTTACCTTTGGTAGAGTGAAAACAAATACGTTTATGTCGGCTTTTCTACAATCACCTTCTTGTCGTGGTTCTCGTATGTTGTAGGGAAAGTATTGAACGCATAGTAAGCGTGTCTCGTTCGGTATTCGTCAAAGTAGCAAAAGTCATGATCATCATGGTTTCTCCAGTTCCACACCATTGGCGTCACTCCTGTTGAAGAGAAAAAGAAAGAAAGCGAAGCAGCGAATCTAGCGATGCCATGATGGTGTTGCGTGTTATTTAACGTGTCGCGTATCATAGTTGTTCATTAAATATTTATTTTAATTTATTGCCGTGCCATAGTATTTGAGTATAAGTCCTCTCGCGAGATGCCACCGCGCGCGTCACTGAAACATTGGGCAAAAAAAAAAATGACATTGTTGGAATAGTCAACACTCCTCACGCGTTACCGTTGTCGTGTACAGTTTCAGATATATATATATATAGTGCGGTTGCCGCAACAGCTTACTGTGCAGCGCCTGTAGATTGCTCCTCTTGTTACGCATTGCTCTTGCTCTCCATCCCTGCTGCTTAATGAGAAGCGTCCGTACAGGTGCAGCGCAGCGAAATATAGTACCGCTCTCTGATTGAAGATGGAACCCGCGGGATCTCCTGCTGTGCGGCGTGACATGAGACCTATTACATGCTGTGCATATATATATATAGTGGTGATAAGATATACATATATATTGCGTATATTTTTGTGTGACAAAGTGCGGGAAGAATTCGCGTCGGCGTTGTCGGGACGAAAATGATGTACAATAAAAGCTCGATGTCATTGCTGTTGTTAACACTGCGTTTGTTATAGTTTGCCTGTTTCTTCTTGTGCCTGTTTGATGTCCAGTCGGCGGGCTTACGACGTGGGCGATGCCCTCACTGCAACTAGGAGTACGCTTTTCAATTCTTGCCGCTCCGTAAGTTTGATGGCATTTCCAAGGGTGACGTAAATGGCTATCGAAGCTCTAATGGTTCAGTGGGTGGTGTCGTTTATTGGAAAAAAGGAGTATTGATGTGTAGTCGGCAGAAAGCATGGTCAGCAGCCGACTGTCGAACCGAAACTTCTTTTCGTTCCGGTTTGCCGAAAACGGTTCTATACCGGTTCGACTCCGAAGCAAAAAACGAGCGGTTCAAGACGGTTCGAACCGGCTTCATGTTCATTTGTATAACCGCAGAATATATACAGGAAAACAGCACAAAGTTATTTTGCGCAGAAACTCGGCTGCCTTGCTGTCTGAAAAGAATAAAAAAAAAAACTAAAATTACATGTGTTCTATTCTGCAGGATCCAACGCAAATGTTGGAAATTATGTGAAGCGAAGCGTTAGTGCAGCGGTGCTATAAATGCCGTTCAACCGCGTAGCTTTTCTTGGGCTTGTTGGTGCATGATTTGAATAGCAATGAATAGCGCGCTGAGGACGGGACAGTAAAACTCGGACACACACGGTGCCATACAGCTAAATGCGATGCGTACTGTTAGGATCGGCCAGAGGTGGTAGTGACCTTCTAGCCCCTCCTGCCCCACTTCGACGAATCGCTTCGTGAAGCTAACAATGCGTTTCCCGTCGGACAGACCTGCGGCGCCAGCAAGGCGAGACATGTGAGGCGGATCGAGTGTCGTTTGTTGTTTCACTGTTGCCGTCACGGACCAATGGGAGCAAGAAACTCCTAGAAAAGGGTGTTCTACGGCGTTTCCACATGGACTTCGGTAACCGCCACGGTCGTTTGACAGACGCTCCAGCTAACTGCTGGGTCATCCCGGGAACCAAGATGCGCCAGATTGAGTCAAATGTGACAATCCCTGTCTACGAAGCTACCCTCCTTTTTGTGTGTTCAGTGAGCAAAGGTGCGGGAGTGATTGTGTGAACCCTCGCCCTCCAACGCGGGTTCTTCGACGACTTTGGACGCTCCGAGCGGAAGAATTTCGCGCGCCAAATTTCCCTGGCCTACGTATGTAGGGAGGACAAAGGTGGTTTAAGCGGTCGTTCTCGGCTCCTCAGGGCGCTTCAATGGAGTCATGCTAGATTGATGAGACGTAACGTTTTCCGCACATCATGTATATATTGTAAATAAATGTAGCACCCTTTGTTCTCGATGAGAACACGTTCCTCCATTCAACAACGTCCTTAGCATGGATGAGGTGGATGACGGCATGGGCCAGCTACGCCTTATGACATGCCCGACCCCACCTCTTACAAACTGGCTGGAAGCGGTGAAATGGACTTTGCGACGTGGTGCTGTGTCTTCGGTAAGTGCTTGGTTTTTTTGCTTTGACGTTCTAGGCTTCATTTCGTTGTTGTTCAGTTTAGAACAGTAGGAAAGCTGGATTTTTGATTGTTAGCTCGGTTGTACTTACCTAGTTATGTATAGCGAGCAGGTCCAAGGCAGTTAAGCAGCAATCATGGATTTGAGGACACTGCTGAGAGACGAATTGTTGGTTGTCGTTGAGGAACTGGGCCTAGAGGTACACAAGGAAATGATGAAATCGGAAATATTAACGCTGATTCTAGAACAGGCCAGTGAGGAGGACATTGGAATTAGGCTAGAAGCTTTAGGAAAAGAGAGAAACGGCACAGAGAGAGAGAACAGGGCAGAGAGAGAAAGGAACAGGGAAATAGTAGCTAGCCGGGCTTGTTGGTACGAACACATTCTTTTGCAAACAGCGCGAATAAAGGGACACAGAAAGAGGCACACCACACAGGCGCTGACTTCCAACAAGTCAGCGCCTGTGTTGTGTGCCTCTTTCTGTGTCCCACTATTCGCGCTGTTTGCAAAAGAAAAAGAACAGGGCAGAGAAGAACGCAAGAAAGATCGCGAGTTAAGAAAAATGCAACTTGACCTTGAAAGTAAACGTTTGGAGTTGTCTCGAGCGAGTGAAGAGGCTCGGGAACGATCGAGTGAGGCATAATCATATCGCTAGGACAGGCCGTTAAAGCCATTTGAGGCCGGGAACTACATAAGACTGTTCCTAGGAAATTTTGAATGGGCTTGCGAGAAGATGATCTTGGCCCCGAGTACATGGCCACAGCGGTTGGTGTCTATGTTGCCGTGTGAAGCTGCCTAGGTAATCGCCAGACTAAGTGCGCAAGATGTGTGTGATTATGCGAAGGTTAAGACTAGCCTTTTGAAGAAGTGCCACCTTTCAGCCGAAGCTTTTCGGCCAAGGTTTCGAAGCATGGGCAAAAATGATAGCGAGGGATATCCGGAGTTTGCATATGGCTTTAAGGCAAACCTAGTCAAGTGGTTGAAAAGTGCGGAAGCGCACGTAATCAGAGACATGATTATTGAATGCATGCGTCTAGAGCAGTTTTACAAAAGCATACCACAGTCTGTGAAGCTGTGGGTTCACGACAGAGAAAACGTTAACAATGTGCAAAGGGCAGACGAATGAGCCAAAGAGTACGCAGCGCGTAGAAAGCTGAGCACGGAGGATGGAAATTGAGACGGTCGAAATGGACCGCGGAAACAGTTTTCGTTCAAAAAGGAATCGCAGACCGCGTAGCATGTAGACGCGTAGAAAAGGACGTCAGAAAAGAGCGAGGAAAAGTAAAATGGCGAAACCGTACAATAAGAGCAGAAAAAGGAATTCGACTTTTAGATGGATGCGCTGCCATAACTGCCACAAACTCGAACACATCGCTGCGAAATGAGGGAAGCCTAGGGTAGTTCTCTCCTACAGGACGAAAGAGACGAGAACATGGAACTTTTAAGCCCATATCTTCACGATCTGCATATTAATCGCAAACCATGTCGGGTGCTACGAGACAGCACAGCCACCCACGGACATTGTCCATCCGTCTTACGGATGTGATATCGGTAGGTGTGTGATTACGGTAGGTGATTTCACTTGAGAAGTAACATGGATTAAACAGGTTGTGGAAGAACACTGTGTTTGTCTACTGATGGCGAAAGTCAGTGGACTGTTCGGAGATCTCGTGACCGAGGCTATACAGTTTCAAAATTCTTGTCGCTGCAGTACCCTTACATATTTTAGAATTGGTGGGATCAGTTATTGCGCGAGAACGGGCTGAAACTTTGAGAGGGCGTAGTACAGGCGTTGACGCTATCTGAAGCTCGTCAAATCGCGTCGCCTTCATCTGACAATTCAAAAGCCGCTCCAGCAGAAGTAGCAAAGAGGTAACCTCGGCAACAGAAATCTAGCTATGCTCGAGGTATGAAAAAGCGGTTGAAGAAATCCTGCCAGCTGACCAGCTCACCGAGAGCGTATCACAAGAGGGAGAGCGAGAGAGAGAGATTTACATTGTCCTGCTACTTTACACTGGGGAAAAGGGACGGAGGGAAAAGGGCTGATGAATGATGATGACGTTATTAGGAAGAGGTGCGTATATACAAGCTCAAAGCGTCGGGGCTTCTCTAAAGCCGTGCGTCTAGCCCAGTCGCTCGGATAAATGCTAAAGCGGCACTTGTTGTCAGGGCTGCGCTGTTTGCGTTAGGCCAAGGACCTAAAAAAAGACTCGTCTGATAGCGGCCTCTTATCGATATTTGCAATGGAAAAGACCAGTTGCTGTCGTTCTTGCGCGTACGCGGGACAAACGCAAAATGTATGATCAAGCGTTTCTGGTACCTAACAGTATTCACAGTTTGGGCTGCTATCACTGCGACCTATCAGATCCCTATAACGGTTGGTGAATGCGCCACCAAGGCGAATCCGGTGCACCATGCTTCTTTGGCTTCTTTTGAGCTTGTGATGCATACGAAATTTCATTTCTTGGTCCCATTTATGTACTTGCTTGTCTCGTTGATCTGGCTGGATGCAGTGTTCCAACGTAGGGTTGAGTATTACGCAGCGAAGTAGGGTGTTTGTGTCTGTTCGTGAGAGCGGAATGCGTATTTCAGAAGTATTATTTAAAGCAGTTCTCGCTTCAGCGTCTGCCTTTTCGTTCCCTATCGCGCCACGGTGTAAATGTATCTAAGTAAAGGTGACATTGCGGCCATTTCTATTTGCGTGGCCGAGATGCTCTGTAATTTCTATAGCCATTGAATAATACAGGTCCCGCCTGAGGACACAGTCAATCGTTTGAAGAGCTGGCTTGGAATCGCAGAATATCGTCCTATGCGTGAGGAGGTTCTTCGGAGAGAAATCGAAGTGCCCCCCGGATAGCACCAAGTTCTGCGGCAGTTGATGTTGTCCTATAACCTAGTTTAAACCGCCGACCCATGATAATATGTGGGATGACGAAGGCTGCTGTGGAAGCATATGGTGAGACACAGCTATCAGTATACACGTGTGCGGTATATCCGTACTCTGCAGAAATGTGAAACAGGGTAAGTTGTTTCAGGCCAGTGGATGCAACGGATGACTTTTTTTTTGGAATTCCAGGGATCTGCAGTGTAACGAAAGGTTCAGGCAGGGCCAGCAAGGCACGTGTCAAAGTTCACGCCTGCCGGGGGAGCCAGCTGATGCACTCGCAAGCGAGACAGGGTCGTTCCTATCACAGGCCTCAAAGAACTTTGATCGGCTCTCACGTGTGGAGAGAGAGTAATGGCAGCTGAGCAAAACAATGACGTCAGTCTAACTAAATTACAGGTAACAACTAAAGAAGGCATTGAGGCAGAACGTGACAATGCAAGAGAAAGAAGGCTTGTTTTATCGGCACTATACAGAGACCGAAAGGGGAGGATTCTGGATCAGTTAGTCGTACCTACTGAGTACAGGGTGTAAGAGTTGGGGTCGGGCATTTCAAAAGGGGTAGCTCGCCTGTGCCGTCGTCCGACTCATCCACGCTATAAGGACGTTGCTGAAGCGAGGAACATGCTCTCATCGAGAACGAGGGGCACTGGGTTTATTTACAATATCTACATGAGAAGTGGAGAACGTTACATCTCATCAATCTAGCATGACTGGAATGAAGCACACTCTGAGGAGCCGAAAAAGTTCGCTTAAACCCCCGTCTGTCCTCCCTAGATCCTTAGGCCAGGGAAAACTGCCCCGCCACCTTCGCCCAATCGGAGCGCCCAAAGTCGTCGAAGGGCCCGCGTTGAGCGAGGGTTCACACAATGACTCCCGCACCTTTGTTCACTGAACACGTAGAAAGGAGGGGACCTTCGTAGTCATGTAGTCAGGGATTGTCACATTTGACTCAAGCTGGCGCGTCTTGGTTCCTAGGGTGATCCAGCAGTTAGCTAGGGCGTCTGTCAAACGACCGTGGTGGTTACCTGAATCCGTGAGGAAACGCCGTAGAACACCCTTTTCCAGGAGTTTCTTGCTCCCATTGGTCCGTGACGGCGACAATGAACCAACAAACAACACTCGACCCACCAAATATGTTTCGCCTTCCTGGCACAGCAGATATGTCCAAGGGATGCGCTCTGTTAGCTGCACGAAGCGATTCATCGCAGTGAGGCAGGAGAGGATAGAAAATCACTACCCCCGCTGGCTGATAATAACAAGGGAGGACATTTTGGGTGTCTGTCAATGCAATGGGCGGTCTGGCCACTTAGGCATAAACAAATAGAAGGAAAGATTTTTTATGGATTACTAGTCTGGCCTGGCTGTTTCGAAGACGTGGAAAACTTTGTGAGATCATGCGATGCCTGCCAGCGCTCGGGTAAACCAGGAGAAACCTGGAAAGCTCCCCTAAACGTAGTGCCCTTAATATCAGAACCTTTCAGACAACTTGTGATAGACCGGGTAGGGCCTCTACCAAAGACAAAGTCGAGTTACAAGTACCTGTTTACCATGCTGTGTCCGACTACAAAGTTTCCGGAGGCAATCCTTCTGAAAGAACTCTGTTCCACCAAAGTAGTATTGACAGTATTGAGAGCTTTTGACAGTATTCGCCCGAGTAGTGTTTCCAGATGAAATTCAGGTGGGTCAAGGGCCAGCATTCACCAGCTCACTGACATCCACATTTTTACAGAAGTGCGGGGTAAAGTTAATACACAGTTCCGTCTAGCACTCTCACTCAAATTGTGTAGAGCGGTGGCATTCAGTGCTTAAGCGAGTTTTGCGGGTGCTCTGTTACGGGTGCTCTGTTTTGCGGGTGCTCTGTGCTCTGATACTTTGTTTGCTTTGCGAACGGTTCCTCATGAGGCTACAGGGTTCTCGCCAGCAAAACTATAGTGTATGGGAGGACACTTCGTTCTCCACTGAGAATGTTAAGAGAGATGTGGGAGGAAAGAGGAGAGAGTCCAACAGTGGCAGAATACGTGCTAAATCTGCAAGAACGGCTAAGTGTAACCCAAGAACTAGTCGGAAAGAACATGGGAGTAGCTCAACAGAACGCCACGTTCTATTACTACAAGAATGCGAGGCTTCGCACGTTTAACGCCGGAGACCCGGTAATGATCCTCAAACCTTCAAGAAAAAACAAAATTGAAGTTCACTGCGACGGGCCCGTTAAAGTGTTGCACAAACTTTCACATACTAACCATGCTCTGAAAATGCCCGGTCGCAGGAAGGAGGTGAGGATATACCACTGCAATTTGATGAAGCCGTACGCAGAGCAGAGCGGAGTCGTAAACTGTGCCATCAAAGAGCGGGGTGACATTAATACCGATTTTAATGAGTGTAAGGCGACCTTAAACTCTGAAATCAGCCTGGAATAAGTTGTAGAACACTCGGTAAGCACGGACGCTCTTAAACCCGAGCAGCTGGATGAGCTAAAGGGGCTGCTATAGGGAATATCTCGACAGATTCAGCAATCGGCCAGGTAGAACCCAACCAACAACGCATGAAATAGAGCTGACATCAACCGAACCCGTAAGATGAAAGCCTTACAGGGTGTCTATCACGACAAAGAGAAATTATGGAGGCAGAGAAACAGCGCATGCTAGAGTTGGGAGTTAATGAGCCCGCTGAGAGTGACTACACGTCAGCGCTAATTCTCGTGGAAACCTCAAATAAAAGCCCTCGTCAGGGTGTTGATTCCATCCTGTTAAATGCCATCACCAGGGACCATTTGTACCCATCAACATCCAGCATTGAGGAATGAATTGAAACAGTCAGCGCTGCATAATACATTTCGACTCTAGATCTCGTGCGTGGATACTGTCAAGTTCTCTTTTCAGAAAGTGCCAGCCACTATGCCGCATTTATCTCACCTGTAGGCACTTTTCGCCCTCTCGTTTTTAGCTTCGGGCTGAAGAACGCACCGTTTACCTATTATAAGTTGATGGATATTGTCCTAAAAGACTTGCAGGAGTTCACATTGCCAAATCTTGATGATGTCGATTTTTTTTCTGACAGCAGAAAGTATGTATCGCACTTCAAGCAGGTGTTCTCGCGGTTGAGGGAAGCAGGCTTATCGATGAAGGCGAAAAAATGTAGGTTTGGCTGCTTGCACGTTACTTATCTGCGCCATGGTGTCGGCCAGGGCACGAGACGGTCGGCCGAGCTGAAAATAGCTACGATTGGGGATTTTTAACAGCCGCGCACGAAAACAGACATTCGGCCATTATTGGGACTTGTTGGGTACTATCAACGACACATTCCGAATTATTTGCAAATAGCAAGTTCTTTAATGGGCGCACTCCGAAAGGGAGCACCAAGTAACATGCACTGGGATAAGAACAAAGAGAACGCTTTCCAGTGTTTGAAAGCGTTATTAGTTTCTCGTCCTGTGCTTCGCGCGCCAGGATATACAAAGGAATTCATAGTTCGTTACGACGCAAGCGACAGGGGGAACGGGCGTGCTCTTCGGTCAGGTCTGCGAAGATAATGAGGAACATCGTATTCTCTATGCCAGCCGTAAACAAACTGTAAGAGAGAAAGCCCATAGTGCTTCAGAGACGGAATGTGCCTGTTTGGTTTGGGCAGCCCAGAAGTTGTCGTGTTACTTCTACGGAGTGGTATTCATCTTCGAGACCGACCACTGCCCTCTGACATGGCTTAATCAAATGTCACAAAAAATGGCTGCTTGCCCCTATGGAGAGTAATCCTCCAACAGTACAACTTCTCTGTTAGTTATAAGAAGGAAAAGTTGCATAGCAATGCGGATAACTTGAGCAGGCTAATTTGAAACTCGCTCGGCGTTTAGGGATCCCGACTAATATTTGTTGTATTTTTTATTTTGTTAAGCCAAGACTATCCCCTTTCATTTAGCAGGACTCCATCCATGGTTGCTAACTTTCACGGTGCGAGACTCCTTCGAACTTTGCATAGCGAAATGTCGTATTTGTTGTTTCTGCACTCATGTTTTCTTTCAAGCCTGGCAGGTGTTGCGCCTGACTGTCCATCAAAGTGGGGGATGCCCCACCAGCGACATGCAGTTGTTACGGTTGATGTTCACGCCTCATCATTCACTTCGCTTCAAGACAGCAATGATGCCCTCCTGACCATCACGAAAAGGTCACTAATCGATTACATATATACAGAGTCATTGACAGGGACTTCCGTGGAAACCAACGGCGGGTTCATGGTTTGCCACGCTGTTGCCTCGCAGTGTGCCACGGTGGAGGCCCGAGCACAACGATGGAGGACCTTCACGAAGAGGCCACTGATCGATGACAGGGTCATCGTCGAGAAATCCCGGGGAAAACGTCGATGGCAGGTGGTCGTCTCCTATTGTGCCACTTTGGAGACAGGTGCGCCACGTAGGAGACCCGAGTAGCACACAGAAGACGGAAGCACCACAGGCCTCATGTAGAAGACCAGTGAGGGGCGATAGAGGGCGTGAACGACTCGGCGTTTGCGATTTGCCAGTGAATTCCCTCAACGAGGGAAAGAGGGAAGACAAGAGCTTAAAAAGAAGATCCGAACGGCTGTGGGGAAGGAGAAGCTCGGATATGCAAAGACGCTACCATGATGTGCTCCGATAGCTGTAGCCGTGTTGTAAAACTGAACCATGTACCATTTTTGAATATAATCATTTTTTTTTCATTCTCTTCAACATCGCTCGGAACCCTTCTTTCTCCCGTCACCTGGCACGGTACCATCCATGGAACCTTCGCTGGCCTCACGGACCCCGAAATTCACAACAGTGATGGCAGCGGTGAGATTGACCTCACGAAACTTGGGACGTGCCCAACTTCACAACACAGGTCAAAAGCGACATCCGAGTTACTTCATCGCTCCGCAGAGCTGTGTTGTGGGGCTCTATTTGCTGCTGCCTGTCATTGTGAGATGTTTTGGGGTGTACTGCAGCATTTCGCAGATGGTTGCTGCAAGCCAAGTCATTCCGCTGGCCACCAGAAATTCTCTTCCCGCCCAGTGGTTATCAGCACTGGCTAGTCGTGATTTTCCGGGCCATGGAGGAGCTGTTACGATCGGCCAGCGGGGGTATAGACCTCCTAGCCTCCCCTGCCCCACTGCGACGAATCGCTTCGTGGAGCTAGCAATGCGTCCTCACGACAGAGCTGCGGCGCCAGTAAGGCGAGACACTTCTGGCGCATCGAGGGTTGTTTGTTGGTTCACTGTCGCCGTCACGGACCAATGGGAGCAAGAAACTCCCCTAAAAGGGTGTTTTACGGCGTTTCCTCACGCACTCCGGCAACCGCCATGGTCGTTTGACAGATGCTCCAGCTAACTGCTGGATCACCCCAGGATCACGTCGCGATCATGGGTGCAAGCCTCTCGAGGATCAATGCACGATTGTTTCCCGTGGCAGAACGCAGCTCATCCGTGAGATATCTGAAGCGCAGATGATCGCGAAATTGGGTGATGCGTGTGTTAGCTTCCCGTCTCTGGCTCTCACAGAAAAAGAATTAAGTTACTTGGACGCGGCGTCACATGACACGTAACCATGTTACATGACTTCGCACTTCATTTCCTTGTAAGCGCATGCGCGATCTACGTTGCCTGCTATGTATAAAATGACGCAGTGGCACAATAAACTTAGTTGAAAGTTTGCACTTGGTGTGTCGTCTTCTTTCACGTCCGTGTCGTTTTTATTTCGCGCAATATCATTTAAGCCCTGTCTACGAAACTCCCCTCCTTTCTGTGCGTTCACTGAACAATGGTGCGGGAGCGATTGTGTGAATCGTCGCCCTCAACGTGGTCCTTCGACGACTTTGGACGCTCCGATTGGACGAAGGTGGGGCGGCAGATTTCCCTGGCCTAGGGATCTAGGAAGGACAAAAGGGGCTTTAAGCGGGCGTTTTCGGCTCCTCAGTGTATTTCAACTGAGTCATGCTAGAGTGACGAGACGTAACGTTCTCCACTCCTCATGGATGTATTGTGAATAAACCCAGTGCTCCTCGTTCTCGCTGAGAACACGTTCCTCCCTTCAACAACGTCCTTAGCGTGGATGAGCCGGACGACGGCATGGGCCAGCTACCCCTTTTGACGTGCCCGACCCCCACTCTTACAGGTACAATTCTCTTTGGCGCCGTCTCAACGATCTATGGAAAAGCATCAAGGCAATAGTGCTGTATGCATAGAGAAGTACGGCGCATGTGTGTAAATGTTTTTCAGCATTCTGTTCTTGTGTCACATTGACACATAGCCGTTACGAAGGAACATCAAGAATGAGCCCATACCCAGTGTCACACCCTCAATTGGCCCAGGATCGGTAATGCTACTCTAACATATTTAAGAGAATAAAATATGCCGTTGAAAATTATTAAGACGTCTGTGAGCTTTATAAATATCGGGGCCGACATTATACTTGCACATTTTATATTTTGTGTCGGCATTTATTGTTCTATTGCCTAGAACAAAGGCACGGCAATTGGCGCTACTTTACCAGAAAAAATTAATTAATTATAAGCCGGTGAATCCCGTGCCAGATACGCAGCTGACCAGAAATTGGGTAGGCCGAGTGTTGAAAATTGAAGAAAATTAATGAAGCCACTGAACGTCGTGCATTTTTCGAAGAGATGAGTGTTCTTTATAAATTTGTAGCAGCCGACATTATATATACAAAATTTTCCTCGGGGTATAATGTTTCATCAGTAAGCAAAACACAGCTGTTCTCGCTAGCAGAATTATTTTTGTATGTGTTTTTTGCAACATTCCATTTCGATCAACTTCAGCACCGAATGACTCATATCGTCACAGTTAATAAACAAAAAAAGAAAGAAAGAAAAAGAAAAAGAATGGCTTGCAAAATGAACGATGCTCCTCACGATCCCACGTTTAGATCTGCGACGCTCGCACTGCCAGCACCAGGAGTCATGTCAGGTAAGGAAGGAAAAAAAATATATCTATATCTCTTATATACTGTATATTCATATATGTTATTTGTATCGACTCAACACACTGCTTTGTAACACTGATTATACAAATTTCACCTTACACATTTTCACTTATACAGGGGGTCATTGATTGTACATTGCACACACTAATAGTGTACAAACTTTATTTTATTATGTCCCCGTTGTCATGAATATGGGTAAGAACTTTGTCAAGCTATAAAAAAGCAGCGTTTAGTTCTTGTCCCAGCGTTGATATTTTGTAAATGAATCAATGCGAAACAAGACTGACTGATTGAGTGATATGTTCGCGAGAAACTTTGTAGAAAGGCAAAGCGAGGAACGTGTCAGCTTCCCTTACCATTACTTAGTGACTGGTTTGAGACCCTGTTTATTCACCACCCTTGGGATCGGTCCAGGTCATAACGGAACATATTGTAGTGTTTCTTCCTGGTTTGAAAAAAAAAGAAAGATTGTGTCGTATACCGCCGTCGCCGTCATACTGTCGTCGTCGTCTTGCTTGTCGCTACACACAGGCTCGCGTTAAACACCACTACTTGCTTTACACAAACGCGTTGGTCCATTTGGTAACGCTTCGAAGAACACCACACGGTGCCGGATATCCAGCTATCTGCAAAATATTTCGCATAACATCGATTCCCACAGTGTGCGAGATCTGCATAGTATATTCATGCCTTCAATTTATCCATGAGAGGTTTCGAAAATCGGGATTTATAAAAAATGAATAAGAAAGAAATGGAGGAATTCAGCATTATAATTATCATAACTCCGCAATGAATGCAATACAATATTATAGTACTGTGAATACCACGTCAAATGTAGGCAAAAAAAATTTATACGCATCTCTAAAGTGTACTGCTTTGAGCATAGTGATTTTACAAAACTCCCGTAAACAAAGTGAAACATTTATTTTTCGAACGCGTTAAAGTGACGTATCAGTGTTCCCCACTTTAGCCACTTATATTAAACGTACACTGCTTACAGAATTGTGATATTCAGTTTCATCATCATCATCAGCCTGGTTATGCCCACTGCAGGGCAAAGGCCTCTCCCATACTTCTCCAACTACCCCGGTCATGTACTAATTGTGGCCATGTTGTCCCTGCAAACTTCTTAATCTCGTCCGCCCACCTAACTTTCTGCTGCCCTCTGCTACACTTCCCTTCCTATATATATTCAGTTTAGCGCAAGGAAAATCGTTCATTTCCCGAGCCAAATATTCCTTTTCTTTGTCCTTTTTTTGTTTATTAACTGCGACCATACGAGCCATTCGGTGCTGAAGTTGATCGAAACTGAATGTTGCAAAGCACACTCACAAAAAGAAAATGACAGCGAGAGCAGCTGCGTTTTGCTCATGGATGAAACGTTCTATCACGATAAAAATGGGAAAGCTTACAGCCAGGAAGTCGGGATGTTACACTGTCGCAATACGTACAGGCGGCCGAAGTATGGGCTTAAGGAGCGTCGTGACGCTCATGACGTTCACGATGATGATGATGATGATGATGATGATGATGATGATGATGATGATTGAATGTTATGGGCGCAAGAGCCTGGTGTAGCCAAAGAGCGCTAAGGCAAGCGACATCTACGAGGCTGGCACACTCTTCAGAGTGGAGTAGTTCTGGTCCTGGTGGAACAGGCACGTTTAGGGAACACTATATAGTTGAAGTGCAACGCCAGAAAGCGAGCGGGTGTTGTCTTCCACATGGCGTGAGAGTGCACAGCCTTCACGTAACACGACACACGTGGCTTTGCAACTGTAATGTTTTCCTTGTGCCGATAAAAAAAATTATACAGAACGAGAAACGTTGGCTTAGTATATTAATGCATGTACTTGTAGCGTACACAGAAGTCGCAGTTTCGCCCGAAAGGCGAAGCAGTGATAGCGATAGCAAATTATTACACGACTGCATGAAGTATGGTACGCGTTCGAAGTTTTATCGGCCGTACAATTGCAGTAAACATTCGCTTAGTAATTAGCAAGCGTCACAAAAAAAAAATGACATGAGCAGACGGTCATACGAAACTTTGCCAACGGTCGAATCTCCCCAGAGGCAATACGACTGCTAAAATTATTTAATAACCGCGACAAAAGTGTCGATCTCATCTGGACACCCGCTCACACGCTACCAGACGGTAGCAATGAGGCGGCGCACCGCATGGCTCGAGAACTTACGGACCGTGCCTCGGTTAGCCCTCACCGACTACCGGTGAGTAGGAGTGGGAAGATCGAATGACCAGATTTAACGAAATTACACAACACCATAGATTGCAGAGGCGTACATTCCCGCCGCCGCACCCAAAATTAAGCAAAAACCAGTCTGTAGAATGACGACAGTTACAGACCAGATCCTATCCGAGTCCAGCTATTATGCACCTAATACACCCAGATTTATACACGACAGACAAGTGCAGACATTGCGACACCCTGGAGCATATCCTATGGGAATGTCCGGCTGTAATAGAGGGTAACGGTGATGCAGCCTCAAACAGCGACAGCCTCCGCGCGCGCTGGGGGTCTGCGTTGCTCAGCTCTGACCTGAAGACAACGCACATGAAGCCGCGAGCTACCTCTGCTCGCCCATCTTTCGCCCTGCGGTAGATTACCTCCGAGATACGGGGCGGTGCCACAATCTTATTGCACATAATTAATTTGCTGCGATGAAGCTCATAAATGGCGTTATCCAACGAATGTTATCCCGACATATAAGACGCAGCAAAACAAAAAAGAAAAGAAAAAGAAATGACTTCAATGAAGTCAGTTACGTTCTATGCAAGAAGTTCGATCCTACCAGGCATTGGAAACAAACTTTTGATTTATGATCGATGTGTGATTTTTTTTTATAACTCTCCTGTGACTTTCAGGAAAATTAAACCCCCTTACAACTTTACGATTCCTTGTACTAAAGCGAGTATCACAATTCTGTAAGCAGCCTGAGTTTATTAAAGGAGGCTAAAACTAGTGGGGAACATTGATACGTCACTTCAACGCGTTCGAAAAACAAATGTTTCACTTTTTTTACGGGAGTTTTGTAAAACCCCTATGCTCAAAGCAGCACATTTTAGAGATGTGTATAGCATTCTTTCCCCTATATTTGACGTGGTGTTCACAGTACTATAATATTGCAGTACATTCATTGCGGAGCTATGATAACAGATTAGAATGCTGAATTCCTTCATTTTTTCCTTATTCATTTTTTTATTTCGATTTTCGAGACCTTTCACGGATAAATTGAAGGCATGAAAATATCATGCAGATCTGCGCACTGTGGGAATCGATGTTATGCGAAACACCTCGCAGATTGCTGGGTATCCAGCACCGTGTGGTGTTCTTCGACGAGTTACCAGATGGACCAACGTGTTCGTGTAAAGCAAGCAGTGGTGTTTAACGCGAGCCCGTGTGAGGCAACAAGCAAGACGACGACGACAGTATTTTTGTTTTAAGAAACATTACAATATGTTCCGTTACGACCTGGATCGATCCCGAAGGCGGTGAGTAAACAGCGTCTTAAACCGGTCACGAGGCAATTACGGGAGAAGCTGACACGTTCCCGCGCGTGACCCAATGGAGAGTGGAATTGGCTGGCTCACGTAAGCTCTAGAACTACTGTATATGCTCCTCATTGGGGAGCAGAGTTGCGCATCTGATTAAACACGCCGCTGGCGCCCCTATTCGTCAAATTTGGTCACATGCGCGAAAAGCAACCATTTGAGGGAAAGCCAACTTTACGGTTGCGTCAGCAATGCCGCCCGCCGCGCCACCATTGTCGTGAGCTTCTGTGCGCTACCGCTCGCGGCGCTACCGCCTTCGCGAGTTTACGCGACCCTCAGCGGCCTCTGCCACGCCAGTGTAGGATGTGTCGTATTGGTGTGTTGTTTAGTGAACTTTAGATGGACGTTATTTTTGTTGCCCTATGGCGCAACGTCAAGATTACTGTACGGTGCTTCTGAGTGCGGTGAAGTTGCTACAATGACAGGGTGCTGCTCACCTCATTGCACAAAATAAAGTCGCTCTCTTGTCAAACATGTGCCCAGAAAAACAAGCGACACTCGAAGTAAGATCATCGTCGCGCGTCGAAATCGGTACTGCAGAACGAGTGCGTCGGCTATTCAATGTGACTCGTTATTTATTCCAGCGTAGCGGTATACGTTCCAGAATGCGCAAACGTACTCCCGTCACCGATTAAATCTGACCATATTAAGTATAAATTTCGCTAGCAATATTTTTTCCATGAGAATAGGCGATAATATTCAGGACATGTATGGCTCCTCTCGCGCTGTATAACAGCTGGTTAGCCAGTGAAAAAAAAAAAAAACTACCTGAAAAAAATAAAGATGTGCGCGTGTGAATATATACATAAATATTTACCTTACTAGATGTAGCAGGGCAGCCTTATACAGCCTATGTCCGCCGTAGTTCATTGGGCTGTGAAGCATAAAAGTTTGAAGACGTATCGAGCTGTATTACGCTAAGCCCACCTCGATCTGCGCAAAAGACCACTTAGCTTGCGTTATTTATAAAGCACGAAGCACAGATAATTTGTAGCACTTGTTTTAGGCGCAATCGTTGTTTGCTCAGGTTACCTATTTTATCTTAGCATTGCGTCAAAAACGACGTGGGGCGAGCGATTTGGAGGACTTTACCTAGAATAGCGTATGTTCGAGTTTTCTTATACTAAAAAAAAAAAAAAAATAGTTTCTGCCGATAGATATTCGGAACGAATGATTTCTAGCACCAAATTTATCTAAATTCATTCTTTCTTCGAGTTTGCCTTCTTGTCTTTGATGCGAAAGAATTCTTGCGGCCAACGACGCGCAATGAACGAGCAAGTACATTCGGTCGCCGAGCCGCGCCGTCTCCTGCATTCAAGAGGAGTGGCTTTGCTGCTTAACTCTTTCCCTACCATGGGGAAAATAGGTGTTTTTTTTTTCTAGGTTACGCCAGATTTATGTTTCTGATGGAACTACTGTACTAAATATTTTATCTAATATATAAACAAAAGGCAGAATGAATGCTCTTTTCACGCATAAAAGATTTATTAACGAGATGTACGACATAAAGAAAGGTATAGATTGCCAAAATCAAGATTGTGGGATAAAATTGAAGAAGTTTGTAAAGTCACGCTTGTATCTGCTAAGAAAATATGTAACAAAAATTATGAGATATACAAAAGGTAGTGCTGTCTAATAGGCACTATCTCCGAGAGAATCAAAATTTTTCATTGAACAGGTACATACCACTACAAAAATTTAAGTGAAAGCACTACAGTTTGGCGTGCCGGGCTGCGGCCGCCAACGTTCCGGGCTGGCTTGCGTCGTCGTCGCTCTGAGTGAAAATCGGACGAAAAGGTAACATCCTCAGACTCGCTGCTGCTCGATCCAGACATACAATCAGCCGCAAACGCAGCGGAAGTGCGAGATACGCGACCTTTCGAAGCGCGTGCGCCGCTCCCGGAGGTGGCCATTTTTTCTTTCTGCTTTGACGATCGCTAAACTTCAGAGTGCGTTCAAAAATTAACGCCTGGTGGGGGAAAAAAAACGAACTGCTTAGATAACAAAAATATAGTTCTCCTCGTTCACGTCCTAATGCGCAAAATTGTCCGTGAGCGGCGGGGAGGGTGTCGAAACCGACGTTTCAAGCCATAGTTAGCGGGCTAACGATGCCCAATGGGTGCGGTACGGAAAGAGTTAATATGGATGCGTCGGCGGGCAAGATGGCGGACCTACGCGCAACTCTGCTCCCGTAGGGAGCATATGCAGTCATAGTCGTTTGAAAGGGTTACTTGGCGTTGACACGAGAGAATCTTGCGTGCGATCGTGGCTAAGAAAAAGAAAATGCACAAAGGCCATGTTGAGGTGCTGATGTCAGAGCCAGCAGAAGGACAAGAAAATGTTTCGAAGAAGGTTAAGAAAACTGCCCTCCCCTTCCCCCTAGTCAAGCCAAAAATAAAAACATTCTTCTTAAAGTTACATGCGATACGAACACACTATAGCAGTGAAAACACGGCTGAAGAAAAAAAAAGTATGTTCGTACCCTGGTCAATAAACTGAATACTCAGCAAAATGTCTGATGACCTTTGAACATGTTTTCCTAGAATGCTGTGATTCAGTCTATCATTGGGGCATTCTGTACCAGATGACTACTAAACGTATACCACTCTATTCGTATGGATTTGGATTTGTAGGAGTTAGAAATGTCTTATGACGAAATTGCGTTCTTAGGCATCCACAGGTTGTGGAAAATGCGTACGTAAGTTGGACATGCTGAAATAAAATTGTCAATACACGCTCAGTATGTGAAATTTTCATAGAACGCGCTGTGCAGTACAGGCAGCTGTATTGGGCGCTGCCTGAACCACCTATTTGGATTACAGTGCTTGATGACTTGGTTGTATTAAAGAAATTTTAATCATGTCGTGTCAGCCAAAGAGTGGCTGACTCTTTTTTGATCATGGCACTTCTGGCTACAGTTTCGTGTTTTTGACTGGAACCTTTCAAACTCTTTAGCACTGCTACTACTACTACTACTACTACTACTACTACTACTACTGCTACTACTACTACTACTACTACTACTACTACTACTACTACTACTACTACTACTACTAATAATAATAATAATAATAATAATAGTAAGCTATAAGAGCTACTACATACTATTCGCTGTAACATTGGGTCATAATATTTCTAACATGACGCTCTGTAAACTTGTATAAAGATCCTCACTTTCTTTCTTTTTTTTATTGCTAGGCGGAACCTAATTGGTGCTAGTCAATTAAATCGCGCTATGCAACATCCGGAAATTGTTTCCGCGCTACCTGAAGCACACCGATCGAGCTGATGTAAGGAGTATACACGGACCGTTTTCCCGGTGTTTTCCCTCTATCAAGGCTGTTTGTCGCCAACGGGGCCGATACCACGTTGGCGCACTCACGCCTCAATCAACCTTGCAACCTTGCATAGGTGTTGCATTCGGTCTTCCGGAGTAAAAACAAATAATTTTGTAATACACTTCCATGAGACCCGTTCACCGCGCTCCTGATTTCACAGAAAAGCCAACGCGACGAAAAACACCAACTCTTTCAGCATTTTGACCTCTCCAACAGCTTGTTTCGGTTTCACACTCCACGAAGCACAGCTTATTTTGGCGGCACATCGATTCCCGCTCGTCAACACTGCGTGCATTCATAACCATGGAAGCGAGCGGAGACGCCGAAGGAGGACGACTCGGCATGTGACAAATGTTGCTACGGCGAGTGACTTCAGCCTCGCCCGGTCCTCAGATTTCAGCCTGGTGAAGCAGGAGCAACCGCGATGAAGTTGCTAAAGCCAAGCTGGGTGACCCATGACGGTACGTTTGCGGTATAGGAGCATTGTTAGGCTTACATTTACGTGTTTATCAATGGGCAAAGCTCGCCGGTGTCGTATTGGCATGACACAAAGGGAAAATTCTGTGTATAGCGGCTTCTTCGTGCGCGATACTTAAACATATTGCTTCGGTCAGTGCTGCTTAAGGAAGAAACGGTGGTCGATAGAACGGTACTCCGTTATCCGGCGGCAGAGCTGTAGTGATTACGGATGCGGGTGTACAGCGTCTTCCGGACCGATCTCGACTTCATTTGATCCCTCAGTGCTCGCAAGTGCAATTCTCTGAGACTGCTCTGTGAAACGGAGAACACGATATTTCAGCGCAGTGGGCATAAATTGGAAATGTCGCGGACACATTCGTAGTTGTTTACAACGTGTTTGCGAGCAAGCCGCGATGTCGCCACCGGCGCGACATTTAGAAAAATCAATCTAAGCGGCGTACATATCTACATGTTACAGCATACAAGCCTAGAAGAGGTTTAACTCTCGAAATTAAGACATAGTTGTGCCATTCACGTTACAACTCCACGGCGCCATCCTTCATCCGTTAGCGACGATGTTCGCCGTTTTTTGCTTGGTTACTTCAAAACCTCATACAAACGACTTTCAGGGGCAGCACCGACAAAATGTAGCGCCATTCTTTTTGTCAACGTGTTAAGGAACTTAAGGTGGTCAAAATTAATCCGGGGACCTCCAGTACGGCGTCCCTCGTAGACCACAGGACGGCTTTGAGACTTAAAAGCCGAATCACTTCAAAAATTTTCCGGCATGACTTTTGAATTTTGCTGCATTTTCTGTGTGCCGGTCACTTCGAGCGTTTCGCTGTGCCGGGTATGCATCCCGATTGCGTTCAGAATGCTAGTATGAATGTTGAATTTCCAGGTCACCCAATATTTTCTGTGGACATCCATCCTGATGGGTCCAGATTCGCTACCGGAGGTCAAGGTGAGCCCTGAAAACCGTATTAGAGCATCGCGTTAAAGTAAAAACAGGTGGTTTTGGGTATTCCATATTGTGTAGTCAACTGCAGAACTTGCGGTTGCAGCTGGTGTAGTTGCTTCAGTACTTAATTATAGGTGGCAGCCACATTGCAACCTCCCTACCATTTTTTTGTCCAGAATAGTGTCATGGTACATTCAACTGGTTCCAATGGTCCGTGCTCCGACTCTGTTTGCAGTGATTCACAGCCCTTTAGAGATTGGAGCTAGAAAAAGTCTACCCGAACTGAGCATGCTAGGTACTCCCAGAGCAATTGGAGTAGCCATGTGATCAAATTTCTGTCGGATCTCAGTCGCACTTCCAGCATGAAGGCAAGAACGCCTTAGAGAGCACCAAGCTAGAACACCGCTCTATGAATGAACCAGGTGAATGTGTTCCGAGTGCTTGATTTCGACTAGCTGAATGTAAACTGCACTGCAAGAATCCTTGAAAGTGACCAACTGAATGTACCATCAGAAGCCATGTTTTTGCTGTATTGTGGGTAGGTCAGAATACCAGTCATCTCGTGGCTTGCATTTTTTTGGACATGTGTTGCTTTACCTGCCACAGAGTTGCATGTTTAACATTCGATTGAGTCTCAAAAGTCCTACCAGTGTACAAGAGAAAGAGAAATTCAAGGATTTCAGTTGCTTTACTTTGGAAAATAGTGTAGTATTTCTGTGCTTCCTTCCCCCTTTTGATCACATAAATGGCTGTTGTGTAGATGGCCTGGCACTTTCTGGAGCTGGTCAACGCAGGAAGATGACCAGGAAGGAACTTAATCTTTCTTTGTTCTTGTCCGATGGCAAACAGGCTCGGACTGCGGCCAGATCTGCGTGTGGAACATGGCTCCTGTGGCACGGGAGGAAGAGGAGCTCAGCGATTCAGTGCCGAAGTTGCTGTGTCAGATGGACAACCATTTGGCATGTGTCAACTGCGTCCGGTGGTCCTCGGATGGTCGTCACCTTGCCTCTGGTGGTGACGACAAGGTCATCATGATATGGATGATAGGGCGGTAGGGTTCTCTTTCGCTCATAATTTTTTTTCTTTTTGTAATCTGGTATATAAATGTCATTTCTCCCTCTCCCTGTTGGGCAGTGCTGCCAGACAAAACTTATAGCGTAACCGCTGAATCCCTCAATATAGTCAAGAAAATAGCCATAATTGAATGAAGATCACTGCAGGAACCTGCATTCCAGGCTACTCAACTGTTGACACAAGAAACATGTTTGAATGATGGTTTATTTTATTGTTGCAGAAGATTAAAATGTGTAGTGTGGCTGAATCCATGCTATTTTCTTAATGTGAAGCACGCCTGGTTATGTCAAATTCAATTACAACCTGTAAGGTATACTATTCCAATACCAGATATTGTTCTTGAAAGTAGCCTGAAAATGGCAGCCAGTACAGGAGCCAAATTTTTTGTCATTGAAAGGGCCTGCTTTGGCAAGCAATGTAGCGAGATGTTTTCTTAGAAATGCTGCTCTCGGTGTTCGCAATTTGCCTTACGAACAGAAGTGGACTCGATGGAAAAAACTTGTGGGTAGGCACACATTCTTTCAGCGTTATTTGCACACGTCATAGTTAAGTGGAGTGAGAAAAAAGGGGACACAGCAATGCAACGTCAATAAAAAAATGATTGTGTGGACAAACCATCACTGAGATGCTGCATCATGTGGAAGTGAAATTTTTATCCAAGTTAAGTGATCAAGAGGTCAAGGCCTTTGCTTTGGTTGGCATTCTGTGTGTAACAAAGGGCAAAACTCTCCCTCTTATTGTTGTCTGCACACAGGTTATTTATCTAGTTACCCTTAGAGACCCTACACTGCAGTCATAGACATAATTATGTTCTTGCTCCATATAGTTGTAATGCACATAATGAAGTGTTTTGTTTGTGGCTGTTGTACACTTGAGTCTGGTGCCAGAACAATGTAAGGAAAGGTCAGACGCATTTATGGAAAGGCCACCAACGTACTCGTCAATAACTACCGTACCTTCCTTTTTTCTTGCAACATTCATTTTTTTTTTGACTGACTGTTCCGAGCTGTTTCTTCTGTAAGGCATTCCAATAAAAATAGGCTTTCCTTTTAAGCATTTCAGTGTAACATGCATTGTGTCACGCACTTTCAGCTCTCATTGAGGTGACTGCAATATTCCTCAGTGTAAGAAAGGGTTTGTCTTCACTTAACACCTTAATATTGGGCTGTGACAAAATAGCATAGGAAGCGAGCATTACAAACAACCATGACTCCTTTTTTTTGCTGACTACACTTCAGTAAATGCCTACAACCCTAAGGTAGCGACTACTGAACTCCCCGGTGCCTCTGTTCATTTCATGCTTGTTGTTAATTCAACTCCCTTTTTGGCCTCCTAGGTACGGCATGAGCTCCTCGGGTATGTTCGGTGGGGGAGGCAAGACCAATGTGGAGCACTGGAAGTGTGTCAGCACTCTAAGGGGCCATTCTGGAGGTAAGCTTCTACTAGTTGGGGGCAGCTTATACCTTACGGCTCATTCTGCTTGTCTTGCTGGAATCTTGCAGTGAGGGCTTGGATCATGCTTGGATTTCACAAATCCAAATCTACGGTATCAGGAAAAAGCATACAGGTCCATGTGCTTTGTCAGGTGAAAGACAAGTCCCCTTGTCAAAACATTGGCTCCAGGGTTGTCCCGTGTTGTAACACTGTTGATCAGGGCTGACAGAAGTGACACATGACCGGTTGATGCAACCTCATCGTCCATTGGCACACCCTGACCTCATGTTACAAGCAGTGGCTGGTCATTACGTTGGTGCTTGGATCGTGTTTGAATTTCACCGGTCAAGATCTGCCAAAGAAAAGCGTAATGGTCGGCTGTCTCTGCACTGGATCACAGTGGAAGACGCCAAGCAGCGCTGGCAGAATTGATGCAAAGTTGCACTCTGTCACTCTCTGTCGATGAACCCTAGCCATTTACGTGACATTGCAAGAACAGCAGTTGGTCATACCAAGATGTGAAAGTGAATCCGAGACTGCAGTTCACCTTGAGGTTTATCAGCTTATGGTCTAATTCTGTGTTGCCTTTATCTGCATCGTCTGTTACACCAGGCTGACTTGAAGCCTGTGTATATTTTTTTAATTGGGATTGAAAGCAGTGGCAAGATTTAGTATTGCGCTCAACCTCCTCGGACAGTGCTCTAGCAGTACACGAGGGGGACATATTGGCACCGCATAGAATGCATCGTAAATGACATTGTGCAGCTTTAAACAGTGTCCTTCAGCTGTCTATCGAACACTGACACGATGAGAATTGCCGTCAGCAGTAATGCAAGCATCGCATGTCGATGGTGCATGAGATGAGACCGAAGGAAGACAGTCGACATTTGTAGTTTGAATCTTACTGTTCCTTTCGCTTGGACTACTGTATGCACCACAGCGTGGTAAGCACATAACTTCTCATCGGAAACGCTAATGTTTGTGCATATTACACTCATGCCAGCAAGGAGAGGCAGAACACTGCCCTGGATCTACTGCATAATTTATTGAGAAGAGCGTGACAGTGTAACCACTTGGCTTCGTTGTTTATGCAGTGTAATACCCCTGTCACACGGGCACCCGCGAACTCCGTTGAACTCCTTCGTCTTTACGCCAATGGAGTTGCGCTCCATGTCAGACGGTCTCCCTTGCGCCAAGGAAGTTAAATGGAGATTTTGGGCGAAGGGAGTTCGGCAATGACCATTACGGTTGGATGGAGTACTCTCGTTCACAGGCAGCTACAGTTCTGCAGAAAACTACGCTAGTAAAATCGTCGTAACTGGTTCATTTACAAATTTTAGCATTATTATTTTTTTTGCCTTGGGATATATGCCACATAATGAAAGTTTTAATTTGTTTTTAAGGGCATCAGCACCTGTACTCTCTACACCAATACTTCGCCACGCTGCATCGGGAAACGTCGTTCCGCCATTTTGTTTGTTTTTATATGCACGGGAGCCGCACGTATCGTTCAAGCCGTACGGGTAAAATTCTCCGGGTGACACGCACCATGAGCGATCCCAGCGCACCGCGAACACACAGACACGCGCGATTACACAGCGGAATCACAACTCGAAGCGCACCGACCCAACAACGTGACCCGCTCTGCCCACGCACGAAAGCAAGAGCGCAGTGTGGCCAGCATCGCTTGCAACTTCGCTATGCTTGGAAAACAAAAGTCTTGCGGTAACGTACCGCAAAGTTTCTCGCTGTGATTTTATATTATTACATACTGCGTTAAAAAATGCACATAGATTACTTTAACGGCGACCGTATATGTGAACAGTTGCACGCGGAAGTAAGCGCAGCAGCGCCGTTTGTACCCCGTGCGGCGCCCGTCGAAAGCTCACGCTGTGCCGTGTAGCACAGCCGCAACTCCATTGCCGTCAATCTCCGTTAGGGAGTTTCATGCTCAACGGAGTTCGCGGGTGCCCGTGTGACAGGGGTATAATTCACTGCGCACCTCTTCAATGTCTGAAGCTCGTCTAAACTTCCACAGGCGGTGTGCTTGCATGTTCAATACTGTGGCAGCACTATGGCAGCAACTCACCTTGAGCTTCCATATAAATGTTATCACAACAAAATGCTGTTTCATTGTCATTCGCAGATGTCCTGGATCTGGCCTGGTCTCCATTCGACTCTTGGCTTGCATCGTGCAGTGTCGACAACACTGTGGTAATCTGGAATGCCAAGAGATGGCAAGGTAGGAGCGAGCTTGCTGTCTTCTTCATTTTAATATGGCAGCTATCAAACTCATTGCGGCATCAGTATTTGTAAACCTAGTGCACTTTCATGTGGAAACAACCTAGTGTACTGCTCGCAGGAGTGTCCCATCAAGGAATGCTATGCATTATTGAATCAACACACCCAACTGCACGTGTATTTCTACAAGGTAGCACATTGTTCTTGCAAAGATGTGTAGTCACAGAATATAGTACAGTCGCCGACCGTTTATTCGGACCTCACGGGGACTGCGAAAATGTCCGAATAAACAGGTGTCCGAAAAAACAGATTAAGAAAAAAAATTAAATCCTTTATTTCCACGCACTTATTCGGGCTCGGCAGTAGGCTTGGAAGAAATCGTGAATGCGCCGTTGCACGCTGTTCCGTTTACGCGCAATCAGATAAGCCTGAATCTCGGAGAGGGTCGTACGGTCACTATTAGCGGCTGAAAGCACAGTCGCTGCTTGTACAGGCTCCGCATGCGACGGCAGCGTAGCACATGGTGCGTCATCTTCCGACTCAGAGTCGTCGTCCGACGGTGCAGCAGAAACCTGACGAATGATCTCGCCGTCGTCGAGTTCTGCGCATGTCAGCACCTATGAAACTGTCAAATGAGACTGTGTCCGGAATCGCAATGCAACCACTGCGCAGGTCTCGGCAGAACATTTTCCGCGTCAGTAGGGAGCACATCGGAAGGCGACAAGTCTTAGGCCTCCCGGCACCCGCTTGCCGGCATTCCCCAGCGCAGACTGCGCGGGCACTGTCGGCGCCATTAGACCCTTGACGCGATGTTTACGTATGCCGCGTTGGCTCACCGAAACCTCGACACAGCACACAAAGCAAACACCACCGTGCCGACACCAGTCGCACAAACGAAAAACGCGGCCTGCTCGCAGCGTCTTGCGCGAAGAAACAAATCAGCTGCTGGATTGTCTTGACATGGCTTACTAAACTGAAACCGGAACTGCTGCAGAGCCACTCTATCTAACCAAGCAGAAACGATGATGATGAGCGGGGATTTCCAGTAGCGCCACTTCGTGGGGCAGCAAGGAAGCTCCGTGCAAAACAAAAATGGCGTTCAGCAAGTCGAACCATGCACCGATCAGAGTCGGTGCATGGTGCTCTCGACCGAGTTGGCTCAAGGAGTGTCCGAAAAATCAGACGAGAGGTTGCAAGGTGTCCGAACTTTCGGCAGTTGTTATACATTATGGTCTATGGGAAGAATGGCGGTGCCGCGAGGCTGACCGAATAATCGGGCATGTTCGAATTTTCGGAGTCCGGAAAATCGGTCGGCGACTGTATATGTTGCATGGACTCTCAGTGTAAAAGATATGTCACAGTAAAACCTCATCAACTCAAATTTCACAGGAATGAAAAATATGTCTGAATTAATCAAATGCCAAATAATTGAATGTATCAAGAAAACAGAAGTGCTCCATGAATGCAGCTTTACTTCATGAATAAATCCGTAATCCCGATTTCTATTTTGCACAAAATCTGCTCGTAAGCTGCATTTCTCATTATCTCGCGACTGATTAGCATTTGCAGCACTGAGGGCCTTGCTACTTCCTGCACAGCGCGGCTGCAGCATGAGACCCGTGTGTTCATACGAGTAGACATGCTTGATGGTCTTACCATATGCACATCCTGGTTATTTTTTCACTTGTTAGATGGTCGGCAACAGATAATTTGTCCATCGCGCTGGCAAGCTGGACGCCATCATGCGGGCTGCGTTAGAATCGTGCTTTATCCTTGATAATTTCCATCCTGTTTGTGACATTACGCTTGCCTTGCTGAGTCAAAATGAAACTACTGCTCGCCGCAACTGCTGTGGACAAATTCATCGCTATCGACACGGTCATAAATAGTGACCATGCATTTCCGTAGGCACATGGCCAACACAGGTCATGCAGACCGTGGTAAACCCAATATAAAAAACAAAAGCTCAAAGCATTCCGGCATTCTTACTGTTCGTGTTTGGTTGCTGCTGATGAATGCGGCAATGCTGTTTCTATTGCTTAGTTTCTGTCAGACAGGCGGAACTCACAGTGTGCAGAAGGTCTTCCGAATTAAAGGTAGCACCGCCAAATACTACCTAATTAGTAAGAGTATGATGCCAGTGCACATGCTTGATGGGACTAGAGAGCTAGTCTGAATTAATGAAGGTCGATTCAATGAGGTTTTACTGTATCTAGAAAGCAGAATCATAAAATGTACAGTCGCCGACCGATTAATCGGACACCGATAATCCGGACATGCTCGGTAATTCGGGCGGCTTCACGGCGCCACCAATGGCCCCATACACTTAATTAATGTATAAGGACGACCGATATTTTGGACAGCAGCCAGCTCTGCATTAGATTATCCAGGCTCCGTCCATGACTGTAGCGTATGCTAACTTTGCTGCCATTATCTCCTCTGGAAACCTCAATGAGACGTCAAGTATGGCCTCACAGGTTACATGCTAGATGGTAATCTCTGAGGCCTTGCCTTGGTCGCTGCTCCACGCCTCGGAGATTTAACTGCAACTGTCGATCTTGGAGGCTTTGCCTGAATTGTGAGGTTGCATCAACATCGTGATCATCACATCCTTTACCAGCACCTCCGCGCATGGCCTGCTATCGGCATTCTATTTGTTGAGTTTGTCTTGTGGACAGCATTCTGCCATGCTGTGCTTGTTTGTTTAGTTTGCATTCCAGACAGTACTCAGCTGGCTCCAAGAAGTATTTCTCGTGAAGTCATAGCTAAGCCGTGTCAAATGGCACCACCAACCCAAATGTCAGTCCGACTCCAAATGAATCTTCAGTCGCAGTCCGAATGAGCCTGACTCCGCAACTGAAGAGGCTAAACTTCTGCCTACCACAATGAGCTCAAATGCAGAGATCATTGATGACC
Source organism: Dermacentor andersoni (assembly GCF_023375885.2). Classification (NCBI taxonomy): domain Eukaryota; kingdom Metazoa; phylum Arthropoda; class Arachnida; order Ixodida; family Ixodidae; genus Dermacentor; species Dermacentor andersoni. Next base: position 76,544,501 of record NC_092816.1, on the reverse strand, counting down.
TGCTAGGCTGTGGTGTACCGATTCCTGCTGCCATTAGATTTGAACGCTTTACAGACGTCGACAGTGCGGTTTCATCGTGTGCCGATCTGAACAATGACGAAATAATTGAGCAAGTTCTCCCACCATTAAACAGTGACTGACTCGGATGACAATGTGCCGTGTGCTCTGGAGCCTTCTACGTGCGGATCTGACCCAAGCCTTTGCAGTCCCTGCATCAGCGTACAGTGAGACTCAAAACTGGCAGAAATACAGGTGTAAGCGGAAGTACGTGCAGCAATGCATCGACCACTTGTTCCATGCATAGGGGCCATAAAACGTAAATAAATTGATGTTTTTTGGGTACGTTTTTTTTTTCCGGACATTTGATAGTTCGGACTTATTCACGTTCCCCGGGGAGTCCGAATTATCGGTCATCAACTGTATTAATCCGGCTGTCGTGGCTATACAGTTGCCGACCGTTTATTTGGACCTCGTGGGGACTGTGGAAATGTCCGAATAAACAGACGTCCGAAAAAGCAGATTAAGAAAAAGAAAAAGAAATCCTTTATTTCCACGCACTTATTCGGGCTCGGCAGTAGGCTTGAAGAAATCGTGTATGCGCCATAGCACACTGTTTTGTTTACGCGCAATCAGATAAGCCTGAATCTCGGAGAGGTTCGTACGGTCACTATGGGCCGCTGAAAGCACAGTCACTGCATGTACACGCTCCGCATGCGACGGCAGCATAGCACATGGTGCGTCATCTTCCGACTCCGAGTCATCGTCCGGCGGGGCTGCAGAAACCTCACGAATGATCTCGCTGTCGTTGAGTTCTGCGCACGTCAGTACAGCAGTGTCAGCACCTGTGAAACTGACAAATGAGATGGTGACCGAAATCGCAATGCAACCACTGCGCAGGTCTCGGCAGAACATTTTCGGCATCAGTAGGGAGCACATCGGAAGGCGACAAATCCTAGGCCTCCTGACACCCGCTTGCCGGCATTCCCCAGCCCACTCTGTGCGGGCACTGTCGGTGCCGTTAGGCACTTGAGGCGATGTTTCCGTATCCTGCGTTGCATCACCGCAACCTCGACACAGCACACAAAGCAAACATCACCACGCCGTCACACCGACACCAGTTGCACAAACGCAAAACGTGGCCTAGTCGCAGCGTTGCGCATGAAGAAACAAACAAATCAGCTGCAGGATTGTCTTGACATGGCTTACTAAGCTGAGACCGGAACTGCTGTAGCCACTCTATCGAACCAGGCAGAAATGATGATGAGCGGGGATTTGCAGTAGCACCATTTCGTGGGGCAGCAAGGAGGCTCCATTCAAAATAAACATGGCATTCAGCAAGTCGAACCATGCACCGGTCAGAGTCGATGCATGGTGCTCTCGATCGAGTTGGCTCAAGGAGTGTCCGAAAAATCAGATGAGAGGTTGCAAGGTGTCTGAACTTTCTGCAGTTATACATTATGGTCTATAAGGAGAATGGCGGTGCCACGAAGCAGATCGAATAATCGAGCATGTCCGAATTTTTGGAGTCCAAAAATCAGTCGGCGACTGTAGAACAGACTTCCGTCATTTTGATTTTTCGGTAAAGTTGATCCCTACCCGAAATTCTGGCTCGCGCTCATGCATTTTTATGGGCTCAAACTTCATTATTTTGATCCTAAAATTGACTTTTGCTGGATAATTAGAACTTTACCAGTCAGCATGCATGTGCCCCTTTAGTAGCAGCATATCTCGGTGAAGTTAGGGGACAGTGAATTCGTTCAACATATGTAATCTCCTGTTAAAAACGCATATTTTCGGCCTGCCTTAGGAAGATTGTCAAGCAGTAACGGTAGCTCACAATGTCTGATTACGGTATTTACCTGATTCTGAAGCACCTTTCATTTCCCAGAGATGCGGGCTAAAAACCAAAGCTGTTTGCAGCCTTTGTATGCATAACCTGCTGTATTGCGGCAAAGCTGGCTTTTAAAAAAAAGACCACCAGCCAGTGTGCAAAACACATTAAACCCTTGTCCATTTTTCTTGCTAAAGAATTGTGTGGGCGGTAGATTTCTACTTTGGTTTACGACCTCTAATGTCATTTCTGCATTAGTTTTCCACTGTGCACACATGAAACACAAGCGTGCATTTAGTTTATGGGCATTTTTAGAATTTGGGCAAATACTGCCAAACAAATCAGCGGCGTGTTTTGGCATTTTATATGCATCTTGTTGCCGGCTAATACATTCCCTGGGAAAGAACAATCATTTGGCACCAATGTTGAACACGTCGCTGAACTGCAGTCGTATGATACACTTTCCGGCTGCTTGAAATAAGAAATCTGCTAACCCAGGCTGAATTTGAGTGAGCAAACGTAAGCTTGTCAAAGCTGCAAGAACGACCGCGCGTCTATCGGGCCACTCAGCCCCACCAACTCGGCGCACCGGCACCTCGTGCAGCAACTATTTGTGCAACATGTCATGTTATGTAGATAACTACAGTTCACTCTTTTAAATTTTTTAGTGACTTTGGATATTGTGCTTTTTTGTTTGTTATGTTTTTTCTCATTGTCTTTTTCGAGAACATGAGGAGGTTCTACTATATATGCTAGAGAGGATTTTGGAATAGAAGACAGTAAAATTTGATTGTTTATTAGTTTGAACAAGAAAATGCCTAGGTTATATTTAACAAAATCTGTCACTGTGAGATTGCTGTGTAGTTGCACTTTAATGACTGTGATTTGTTTCTTCTTTAAGCTTAGAAAATTAGGAATCTGTGTGTTTCACAGATCTGTGATTCTTAAACAAGGATCTGTGAAGGTACTTCTTTTATGTGTAGATGTTGTGTTGCTGCCTGTTTGCTTAAGTTTTTTTTTAGTATAGCTACAAGTCGCTTGTGGCAAAAGCTAAATTTGAGGAGGCAAAGTTTATGAGTGAGGCAACTTCAGCAATATTTTCTCTTCTACACGTGGTCTTTTGCAGAAATCCTGGCTGTCTTAAAAGGGCACACTGGACTCGTGAAAGGTGTCTCATGGGATCCAATTGGAAAGTACATTGCGTCTCAGGTGAGGCTTGAGCTCGACACGTCTTCTCACTTTTTTTACGCTTTGCTGTTCGTCATTCTGATTGCGTAACTGTTTGCACTTGCTCCAGTCTGACGACAAGAGCCTACGGGTATGGCGCACTCATGACTGGCAGCAGGAGTGCGTCATCACGGAACCATTCTTAGAGGTGGGCACTATTCATGCTGTTGCGTTGTTTGCTCTTGCCATTTGCAAAAAGATGGTCATAGGGCAGAACATGAACTCTTCGAGTGCGAGGCATCTCTGCCTGCTGCGTGCCAGAGCTTTTTGTTCTCTTTAATGCATAAAATTAGATTTATGTCTAAATAATTCATTAGTAGACTTTAGAGGAAACAATATTTGTTGCAATATGTTTAAAACCATTTGATAAGCTTACTGTCTTTACTGTACGTGTTTCTTTCATGTGCATTGGTTCTTTAACTTGTTTTTGTTTCAACTATATGCAATCTTATGGAAACCCTGCCATAAGCAGTCATTAATTCCCTCTGACCCCTCTCAAACTGTATGTGACAATGGGAATTTGAAAAAAAAGGCAACCGTAAGCAGAAATGCGAGGAACCTTTCGAGGGCAACATGAGTTCCTCCTCGTTAGAAAGAAAAAACATGTTTGGAAAAATACTAATTATTGCATGATCTTGTAGGAAAATGTAACAGCAGGCCAGTTCATTAAGCATACTTAAATTTGTCTGCAGAAATTTGGAAAAATCACACTGAAGCCCGTAGAGACACTAGACTCTCAGCGGAAACTATCAACTGATGTTTGATAGCTTGTGCTTGGTGTGCTCTTATCTGTGTAGGTTCCGGTGTGGCTTTTTGTAATTCTTGCAGACTTATTTAATTCTCGTTTTATAGTTGAGTTGCTTTCTATATTGTTTTTTAAACAAGCTTAAGAGACTCCTCCAGCTTCAATGCATTGTGTGTTAAATGGATCAATGCATATCGGTTGTAGTGCGGAGGCACCACCCACATCTTGCGCCTAAACTGGTCTCCCGACGGCCAGTACCTCGTCTCTGCACATGCCATGAACAACGCTGGCCCCACAGCCCAAATTGTTGAGCGAGACAACTGGCGTACCAACAAGGACTTTGTGGGTCACCGTAAAGCCGTCACATGTGTGGTGAGTTTCGGTGGCTACTTGAGTGGCTATGAGGATTACGACAGCACATCTGTACAACTTTGACCAGACATCTGTAACACTATTTCTGTGGACCTAATGTGAACTTCCTGGCTGTACAGTAAATGCTCGTTAATTCGAATTCTGCGGGGAAGCTACAAAAATGCGAATTATACAAAATTCGAATTAATGAAAGTCAGAGAAAAAGAACACTCGGTTAGGGTGCGTATATAGTCCGATGTGGTGTGAGCATGCGCACACACATGCTACGTCATGTTGGTGTGAACAACGTCTATACTTTGAAGCACTGGCGTGGCCAACGCGGTCCGACGTGCCCGACATCGAGAAGGCGGCGCTGAGAAAAAAAGAAAAAATGACGCAGTTTTGCCTGAAAAGCGAAGCATTGATGGCACATTAGTAGATAGCTACAGTCAACGACCGATTTTTCGGACCCTCTAGGGAACGTAAAAACGTCCGAAAATTCAGGCAGTCCGAAAAAATGAATGCATGCAAAAAAACGCACCCTTTTTATTTTTTTCTCAGATCTAGAGGTAAAGGGCGAAGTAACAGGCTTCCGAAACCCTGCCACAGCATCAGTGAAGTGGCTATAAAAAGAGGCGTTCAAAAACTCTGTATGCAGCCGACTGCCGATTTATTATGTACATGTGCATCGTCGGGCAGGCGGTGTTATTGCTGCAGTGGCTTGAAGAACTTGTTCATTGTTGTTTTGACGGCGTTCCGGTTGCATGCGATCATATTCGCCTCGATCTGAGCAAGGGTCATGTCAGCACTGTACACCGATGAAAGAGTCAACAGTGCTCGCGTCAACTCGGCGCCTGTAGGTGGCGCAGGCATTGGCTCCTCATTTTCAACATCGGAGTCTTCTGAATCCCCCACAACCCGACGGACTATTTCCTCGTCAGTCAGTTCTGCGCGGAAGTCGAGCTCGTTGTCAGCGTCAACAAACTGTTCAAAAGTTATTTCCGTGGGTATGGAAACCCCAGCAGAGCGGAGGTCGTTGATCACGTCGTCCGACGGTACTGCTTTCCGCGCTTCGATGCCATCGGCGAGGACGACGAAGACGGAGTGGGCGCCATCGAAGGCAAGTGAAATCCTCAAGTTGCGAACAGTGGAGTTCGCTCACGAGCGTCGAAGCACCTAAGCCTAGCGTCGCAGAGCACACTTGACACAACAGACAACCACACACCACGCTAGCCAAAACGTGGCCTGCGCAAACAAACAAACAAAATGACGCCACTCTGGAAACTCCGCCGGAGGCGGAAGTGCGGCGATGAACATAGCCAGCGTGGCCAGACCAAATCGGTGTGTGACGACTAGATTCGGCTAGTTGTGCTTCAAAGTGGTGATATGCTTCGGCTGCAAGTGGATTTCCTTCTCAAGGGCGCTGCGCGAGGAGCCAAAAATTCCTTCCGTCCGTCAAAAAGTCCGGAAAATTGGACGGCGGGGGGTTCGAGCGTCCGAAACTTCAGATGTCCTTATACATTGATTCTATGGGGCTCGTGGCGGTGCCGCGAAGACGTCCGAAATATCAGGCATGTCCTAAAATGTGGGCGTCCGAAAATTCAGTCGTTGACTGTATACGAAGTAAGGATAGTAATTTTATCGGCCACATAAACTTGTAAACATTTGCTAACTAAATTAACAAGTACGGTGTCACGTGCGCACAGGTAAACATGACACAACTCGCTCAATGACTGCGGAAACTCTCTAAAAAAATGCTGTAGTGAGGAATTGCAGCAGTAGCAGCGAGCGAATTGACCTTCATACAGCTCTCTTTTCAGCGCAAACGAAACGTAGAAAGCACATCGCTACGTAGCTACCGGCACTACGCGTACTCTGCAAGTATTGCAGATCGCTTTGAAGATGAGGCCCACACGGGCCCGCACGTTGTCCATGTCGCAGATCGCTTTCAAGATGCGTGGCTGCGCCATAAGCAGCAGCCGCCGGTGAAGAACGTTCCCCCCCCCCCCCCCCCTCCTCCATCTCACCCCCGTGCCTCGCGCGGGACAGGAGAGCGCGCATCCACCTGCCTTCCTTGCTCGTGCACGCGAGATTGAGCCACATACGGCGGCTCACCCTCGCATGCATTTGCTTGCACATACAGCATACGATGCATGGCGACGATTTTATCGCCCTTGAGCTTTTCACAGAAGCTCACAGGAGAGAGGCAACCTGCAACAGAGGCATTGGCCATGCCTGGCCAGGCGCAATTGCCTGTACCTGTCCAGTCAGGCCTAAACAAAGGGCCGCAAATGGAAAAAGCAAAGCTGCGCGATCCCCACGCGGCAATGCCGGCATCGTCAACGTGCTCCCGCACACTAGCACTCGCCTCATCCACGATGGCACGGAGTTCGAACTTTTGGTGACGATGCAGATTTCAGTATGAATTAGCGGGATGTGTTACATATTGCTTTCAATACATTGCTGGACGGACCACGCCGGCTACTTCGAGTTATCCAAAATTTCGAATTAACGAGTTGTAAATTAACAAGCTTTTACTGTACAACACGCATCCTGAGGTACTACAGCGGAACCACACTGATGTGATCTTGCTCGTTATGATTTCCCGGTGCCAGTGTTCATGATCGAGAACAAAAAATGACCAAATACAGTCACACTTCTTTTTTACTAGTTAATGTGTTCTCGGAACACATAATCTTTTGGCACCAACGTTCACTACATTGCCAAACTGTGATTGTGCAATACGGTTTCCGGCTGCTAGATCGCCCGTAAACAAGAAAAGCTGGGAGGTGTGTGCGATTGAGAGCAGTAGGCGCCCACCACGGCAACTTCCCTGCGTGCGAAATGGGAAAATGCCAGCGTGGACTCTGTTTCCTCTTCCAGTATGAGCAAATCGCCTTGCGGATTGTCACATGTCACATTCACACCTATCACCGCTAACACTATTGCAATAAGCATCTTCACCTATCTGTTTCACAATGCGCGTTGCGTAGCGCCAATGAAAGTGTACTGCATGCTTTTAATACATGATAACCCAAGCATATTACCATTCCCTGCTGCAGGTGGTGCTAGGTAAGTGTGATTCGTTGTTTTTAAGCTCTGTCGAGACTGATACTGCCACACAATGGGTGTTGTCGGGGTCACCATAGGGGTCAGGCGCATGCATACCAACTGGTCAAATTCTAATTACCTTGTGAAGGTCAATTTTAGGATTGAAATAATGAAAGGTCGAGCCTATAGAAATGCATGGGCATTGGCTAAGACCTTTGGTCATGATCGAATTAACCAAAAGATCTAATTAACCGTAGTCAAATTGACGTAAGTCTACTATATTTGTGGCCTCTACGACAAACTACTATTCATCGTGCCAGAGCAGTGAACTGTCACATCGTGCCACGTTATTGTGCTGGCATTGCATCTCAGAAAAGCGGAAATTTAAAAAGAAAATTGTCTGCAGCTGAGTGAAAAAGGGTATGTGCAGCTGCATATTAGACATAATTAGGATCTTCTATGAGCACCTCCTCTCTGGACTGTTGTACGTGAGTACCGAGGCACTTGCTGCAGCTTCTGCAATGCTTTTGAGGGAGGCTCACGTGTATTCACAACAGCACAGAGGGATTTGTGGCGGCACCCAGGTAGCTCTTGTAGGGAACATTCTGCCTGACGAGATCTCGGGTGTGAAAGCATAATGTCGGTAGTGCTGTGTAATCACAAGAAGTGATTACACTGCGCTACTTTTGTGATTACACAACACAGTACAGTAAACCCTCAGTTGTACGAACCTCAGTTTAATGAATATTTCTAAATAACAAACATTTAGAAAATCCCTGGCAGTTTTTCTATGCATTCTGTGCAAAAATCTTTCAGTTAAACGAATTTGTTAACAGTGAATACTTCAGTTGAACGAACTTGATCAGTGGGCTCTGGCAACGCTTTGAAGCAACACTTCGTTTGAAGACTGTGTGCAGCATGACAGTGAGCATGTTACCGGTGCTGAACTATCAAATCTGGAAATTGTTTCCAGTGTTCATCCCAAAGAAGAGCGTGATGAGGAAGATGCAATGGCAGAGGCAGATTCAAATCCTTTACTCTAGCCGAGACTGTAGGATGCCTTGGAAAGTTGCGAGACTTCATGTCTTGGCAACAAGCTGTGGCAGAGGAAGTGCCTAAAAACATAGAATCTCTGGACACCTTTGTTGCTTCTTGCACTTTATGAGCACCAGTGCAAATGAAAATTCCAGCTTTCTTTTTTTTTTTTCAAAATGATATAGGCAGTAACATAACTTTTATACACTTTGTATATGTTGACGTGCATAACTCCATAAATTGCATTTCACACTTCTGGCTAAATATCTTGCTGTTTCCCTATGCTGTTCCATATTCTAGTGAATATTCAGTCCAGTGAACTTTCAGTTACAGTGAACTGCAGTGAGAGTTCACTGTAGTAGCTTTTTCATTGAATGTTGTCTGAGTGAAATGTTGCTTGATTTTTCATTTCACAGAGATTCAACCCACACATTCGATCAAGGGTAAACAAGGACAACAACAAGGTGCGTGTCACATGACTAACTTTTTCTTCAATTTAGGATTTGCAGTTTGCTCATTTTCTTCAGCCTCTATCATGCTTGGGATGAACTTATGAAAACTAACATTGTTGGGTCTCATTCTCCAGACACAGACGTTTTGCTGCTGTGCCATTGGAAGTCGGGACAGGTCTCTGTCTGTCTGGGTGAGTAAATGCATATTTTATTAATTAACTAGTTTGTTTGTTTAGTTACTGCCTCTTTAATTTCAGCTATGTGGCCTCATGTTTTCTTTGGAAGCTTTACTGATGCCTGAGTACATGGTGCGTGCTCATGTCTTGTCTCTCATTGCAGCTAACCTGCCTGAAGCGACCTCTTGTGGTGGTGCATGACCTCTTCTCAAACTCTGTGTTGGACATATCCTGGTATGTTGACATTCAAAAGTAACTTTAATGATTTACTGTGATGCAGAGTGTGCGATACTACATACATGTAGGCATTGGGTATCAGTAGCCTGTTTTTATTAGTTTATACAGGCAAGCTGGAGGGAAACCTTTACAGAATGGAATCAACCGCAAATGCTTTCTGGCTTATCTAACATTTTTGTCAATGAGCAGTTATGTCACCCTTCAGATGTATAATCGGGAACAATGCCATTTGTTTTCGCAAGTGAACATAACAATAAGAGCATGTGTTTTTGCTTGAATAGATGGTCGGTGTTTCATTCTAGCCTAACAGTACAAAGCGAAATTCACAGTAGTTCAGTTAGAAAAACAAACACCGTCCCGACCATCCATACATTTTGCTTCGGGCATTTCTTGAGGCCAAAACGTTTAAGCACTGGTGGTCTGACGAACAATGCATCTGGGTTTCATGTTTCAGGAGCCAAGAAGGCAACCAGTTACTTGTGTGCTCGTGGGATGGCACCGTGGCTTATATCGACTTCACTGGGGAGGAGATTGGGATGCCAATTAGTCAAGATGAACGAGTAAGGAAACAGCGTGTCTGTAAAGCTTTTTGTGTAGTGTGCACAGGTTGATGATCAAAGTTAACAAATATACAGCAACTTTGCCACTACAGTCAGTGTCCGATTTTTTTTACTTCCTAGGGGCTGTCTGAGAAAATGAATTAATTTCCTTTACTCGCTCCAAGGGATCAAATCACCACAAGCACGCCCAAAATAGCTCTGAAGGCCTGCAGTGCACTTACTAGGTGTACCAGGGCTCGTACAATGACAGGAGGTGGCAACTGTACACATCTATAATTAAAGAATACATACTGTGTCACATGACAGTGGTCCCTTCCTATTCTGCTTCACCGCAATGCATTTTGTATGCTTGACCACGTAACAGTGCCGTATTGAAGCGAAGCTGACTTTTTGGAAGTGGCATTATGCAATGCTTGATCTTTGCCGTACTTTCTGCGCTTTGAAGTGATTCATGATAATGACATTTCGTCATTGATCGAAGCAGCCTAGTGAGGCTGCTTCGATCAAGGACGAAATAAAGCACTTTGAACTATTTCATACTAGGCTGCTTTGATAAAGGACAAAATAAAAAATGCGCACTCATGATGTCTCATCTACATTATTTTTTCCCACGTCTCTTGTGCGTTTGATGATGTTTGAGAGAATTGAGAGTATTGAGGCAATCTTTATGTTCATGTCTCCAACTCTGCTGCTGCTCTGACAGAACTTGTGGCACCAGAAATTGTACGGCAAAAGCTTGTCGGGTCCGGGAAGCCAGCAGCGGCAGTCAGGTGCCACCTTAGTGGAAGACCCCGAGGTGCTGAAGGCCCAGGAGCAGTACTCGAAAGCACAGCAGCAGCAGAGGACGGCCTTGACTCTGTCCAAGGAAGTCAATGGGGTCGCACCTTCTGCGAGCCCAGCTACGAGCAATGTGCCTACGAGTTCAGCCAACTCGGTGGTGCGCCCTATCAACACCAACAGCAACAGCAGCCGTCCCCTGCCACATATTAAGGTGAAGCAGCGGAGAGACACTGCTGAGGCTTAGGTCTTGGCCACTTTGCTGTCCTTGCCATGAAATGCCCTGAAATGTTTAATTTGAGGCCACATAAGATGTTGACAAACAAAGAAACATTCATTGTGAAACCGTGTTATTGTCCGCACCTGGGGTCTCAAAACTGTGTCCTGCTTTGAGCCACATACATGACACAAAGGTAGCTTTGCCAGGAATTGCACTCCATTATGTTTTAAAGATGGGGGAGAGCTTTCAGAGGCCGAGGTCAATTTGTGGGGAATTAAAGAAAATCGGGCGGAGTGCACAGGCTCTGAAAAGGGGGCCATGTTTTTGAGACTCCTGTTCTGCACCTTAAGTTCCAGAACTTGACTCCGCAGAACTGTTGGGCTGTAGCTTTCCTTTCATGAGTTCCACAAGTGTTCTTTTGGAATACCACCATTCTATAATGATACCATAATCAAATTCACGCTATGCCACTGCTCTCATTTTTATTTCTATTTAACAAATGTACAATCACTGGATTGATCGAACAATGTGTGTGTGTGTGTGTGTTTGTTGATGTGCCTTGTGTTGGTCCTCCTTCATCCGTGGTATCTCATGTTCTTGGCACTGTGTGAAAGTTGGTGATGTTCTGCGAAGCCACAAAATTGAGGACTCTCTGACTGGGCTGCGGCCTTTCACATCATCTTACATTCTTTTTTAAAATGCGTAAAATTTGGTTTAACATTGCGGACACTGTGATGACTGGCTGTTTCCGCCGGGCTTACTGCAATGCAAACAGACCCTGGTTCAGAGATTTTGGTTTCATTGCAAGAATTGAGCTTCATGCAGAGGACATTACTACCTCCTCATGTTGCCATTCAACTTATTTAGAGCCTTGCACTTTTCAGGGCTAGATTCAGTATGCAAATGCACTTCCCACTTTGTTAGCTCTTTAATATTTTTACAGCCTTATCCAAAACTTCACACCTTAGTCTAGGGATGTGAAGTTGCTAAAGTAACTTTCTTGAAGTGCTGGCTTAAGGGCAAACCTTAAACAAGTAATTTTTGCATACCATTTTTCTTTACAGGGCCCTACAGACAAACAAATTGAAACAAGAATGCCTGATGGCCGTCGCCGGATTACACCACTCTTCATTCCTCCTGATCCTGAAGTCGGGTGAGTGCTAATCTTTGTTTTCAAAGCGTGCTTAAAGTCGCTGCAGCTATGTGCTTGCCATTTGCTATGGGTAGGTCACATCAGGTCATGTTGACATTGCGGAGCCTTGTTACAATGAAGGATTCGTCAGCAAAATTTTAAGAATACAGTCCAACCCGGTTATATCGAACTCACAAAAAAAACGCCTGTCAGTTCGATATAGGGCATAATTCGATATAAGCCTGCTAAAGAATTGGGCGTAATAAAAGCACATACCATTTGTAAAAGCACTTTATTGATTAAACTAGCTTAGTTTCATGCGAAATAGTCCCGCATTTTCTTCTGCTTGGGAAATTTCGCTCCCTGCGTCGCACAGACTTCTCCACATTGCTTCAAGAGTCAGAGCAGTTGAGGCTGCAACCTTCCACATTCGCGTAGAAGCGCTGGACTAGTGCGAATGCACCAATCACCTTGGATGATATCGGCAATGTAGTCTTCGTTTTCGGGCTCTTCCATGGTTGCGACACTATCATCTGCACTCACAAACTCGCCGACCATTGATCCGTCAACGGCTTCCGGAAATTCTTACAGCTTGCTCCAAACTTTGGCGACCCCGGCAACGGCTTTGTCGCACTCGTCAGAATATTCAGAGTCGCAGCCAGGAACGCAGAAGCCGGCACAGCACGTCTAAAGGAATTTCGGATGAACCACTTGCGTACGGCCGCCTCAATGTCGCCATGCGTACATGTTGGACGCCATGGTACTGGGTCACGAGTTCGTCTGCTTTAGCCCTAGTCTTCCCCTTATTCTTCGTTCAAGATCATGCTGAGTGCTCCTCGGAATCTTGTACGCTGCTGTGACATTCCACCTCTCACCGCGTTCGACTCAATTCATGATTTCGAGCTTCACGGCGAAAGGCAAATTTTGTTGCTTCGCCCTAGCCATCACGGCAGCAATGCGGGAGAAGGCCCACAAGGCGCAAACACAATGAACCAGAAAAGCAGCGAGACCACTCGCACTTCCATCATCTTGCACGACGATGGCACAAGAGCCTCTGATTGGCTGTCTGAGCAATCGCTGCGGGCGGGCCACGACAATTTTTTGCAGGGGTTGTCAACGGCTCGCGTGACGTGGCGTAGTCGCGTGGATGGAGCCGCGCTGCCGAGTTTCCCCGCTGCAATGAGGGAAAGCCAACTTCCGGGGAAATTTTGCACCGCTTGACTTTCAGTATATTGGGAGTTGCTGCTATTTTCGTTCGATGGAAGGGTAATTTTTGCTGTATATACTCATTGTAACTATATCATGTTCAGAAATTGTTTGATATACAGGATAATTCGATGTTAATGCGTTCAATATAGTCGGGTTTGACTGTAGCAAACAATCAGATCACAAACAAATCAATTGAAAATGGGAACCGTTGACACTGAGTCATGGGTGCTTTCATTTGCAATCACTCACATATTAACCTCAAAGAAGCTAATCTTCATCTGGAGCACTTGCTTGCTCCATCTGGAGCACTCGTCTATAGAAGCCTCCCGATGCGGCTATGGTGTTGCGCTGCTAAGCACAAGGTGTCGGGATCTGTCTCACGTCCCGGCAGAGGTGACCACATTTCGATAAGGGGGGGGGGGGGGAATGCAAAAATATGTGTGTCCTGTACATTGGGGGCACATTAAAGATCCCCAGCTGGTCACAATTAATCTGGAGTCCCCCGCTATGGCATGCCTCATCATCAAATCGTGGTTTTGGCATGTAAAACCCCAGAATTCATAGTCTAGAAGTCGTAAAATACTGAGTCCGCCTTGGAGAAGTAAACTTCTCATGCAGACAAAGTATAAAATGATGACTATGTTATGCTTCAGATGTGTTTACGTAACTGAAGATTTAGCAGATTTAAAATGTAGGACATTAGCAGCGGGCATTCCTGCTAGCATGCTACGTTAGTGGGGTGGTTTGGCATGTTTTGTTAACCAATCTGCCCTAAGGTAACCTGCAAATTTAATTCCAGCCTTTCATAACTTATGTTACTAACTATAATTGTACCACTTTTACTGGCCATATCTTTTGCACTGCTGTCATCGTGACGAATAGATTGCAATAGGCGCCAGACAAATGAAATTCTGACGTGTGCAGTTGTTGCCGTCTTTTGAAAGTGGCTGCAGCTGAAGGAAAAGTGGCAGTTCTAGAATTGGAATAACTTTCTTTAAACTCAAGTTGTTGCCAGTCTTGACAAGTGACCATAATAAGTTGCTTAATACAGAAAGATGACACGGCACAATAACTGACACAGCATAGCAACTGTTTTGGTGAGGAGCATCCCTGTGGTGAAGGGCATGAGTGCTCCTCTTGCAGAGATGTTCCTGTGCCATTCAACAGCCAAGCACTGCCTAACTTCAGCTCTTCCACCGAAAGCAAAAGCAGGATCGTCATTGAAAAGCGGGACGAGTCCTCCAGCGTCCCTGCGACTGATCTCTGTGACAAGTCCTCGGACAAGACTCCCAGTGTAAAGGTAGGTACGGGTGCAGTCTTCTTTCACTTTCTTTTTTTGTTTTCTTTCTTTGGTTCTCATCTTTGAGCGTTGCGCTTCTCTTAATGCACGTCTAGATTTGGTAAACTGCAATTGACAAGACTCTTGCAAGCAGGCAGGGTGCAGTCAAACCTTGCTATAAAAGAATTTGCGTCAGACACGAAAATGCAGATATATCGAACTTGAAGGGAATCGTGAAATAGTTGGATAAATTGATATTTCAAAGTATAATATATGCATATCCAAAGCTTATCTGAGACCTCCGCATGTCTTGGACAGTTTTCAGAGATTGTGAAAAGTGGGGACTCATCTACTTCTTGAAGGCCATGTCAAACGCACAAGAGTTGACTGATTTGTCACTCACGAACATTACAAGTTGCTTGTGCTGCAGAATGGTTTGATACACTGATTGCAATGCTAACCCTAAAAGCCCGCGTCACCCACACACGAGAAAACAGTGCGCCTCGTGTGCATCGAAGTACTGGTTGCATGATTTTATTCAAGATAAGGTAGTAATGAATGCACTGGGGAAGCAAACTAGCCTATATAGATACGCACTGTGCTGCCATTAGTGTACTTGTACTGCGAATCACGCAGGGGCATACCTGGCCATGTTTCTGTTAGAATACCTACAATGTGTCGTTTATAGCATCGATACAACTGCTATTGCAATAAAAGTAGGAACGATTCGGCCTTTGATACGGCGTCCGACATGATAGTACCTGCCGGATGCCACATCACACACCGAATCGTATCGTCTGTCTCCTACTTCACGGCAGCAAGTTCAGGGTGCGATCATTATGCAAGGAAAACAAAAAGCACACTGCTTCATTGGAAAACTGGGGGCTGCTTTCATCACGGGAAGTGTGTTCATTATGCGAGTAAATACGGTATTCCCGACGATGTGAGAAGTGATTGCTCATCTGTCAGGAGAAGCACACTTGCAGGGGCGCAGCACGGTGCCACGTTTGATGTATAGAATGTGGCGGGGAACGAGAGTTCGATGTAGGCACAGTACTTCACTATAGTTCTGCATGGTATTTTTAAGGGACTTTTACAACTGTTCAATATAGGCAATAATTGGATATATTTGAGTGTGATGTATCCAGGATCGACTGTATTCGTTATTAGCATACAAGCAGATATCGATTAAAAAAATTGCAGTCTGTTCTATCCGAAGGCAACGCAAGTGATGTGTCTCTGATGGGCCAGCAAAGGGTCTTCTGCTGATTTTGATGGCACGTCAGCAACTTGTCGGCTGGGACATTCACGCACTCTGCAGTGCTGTGAATACACAACTGTGCAATTGGTGTTACCACGCGGGATCGGCACGTTGGCTTGCCGACTGCAGTTCAACCAAGCCAAGCTGCTGGCCAAAATGCGCATGCCGCCAAAAGACTTCAAACATGGAGAACCCTGCACATTGATCTGTATTGCCCTCATAAGGCTGTCAGTCTAGCCTGCGTGCCTGACCTCATGCTTGAATGCCAATAAGGCCTTTGAGTGCGAACATAGAAAAGCGCATGGTGCTGGCAGACTTCTTGGAAACAGAGAGGACCGCACATTTGTCCGTACTTTGCAGTCAAACATTTTAATGAAACAGGATATAATGAAATAATATAATCAAGCGAAATTCCCCTTGAAATCCCCATAGAGAGTCGTATTGCAATGTATGTAACAATGGATATAACAAGGGAAGAAGCATAAAGAAGTAATTTTGACAGCCTCTTCAGCTTCATTTTAACAAGGTTACTGTATATAGTATAGCCGTCAATATAGCCTATGCATCTGATTTTGTGCTTGATCGCTGATGAGGTCTACGAGTGAAACCATATTGACGATCAGCTTCCCCTGCCGGCTTGTCACCAGCCACTTTGCATGCCACACTGCTTCATCAGGTGTCAGCGGACAAAGTTGTGGTTTTTGGCCAGTCAACATGGTGGCAACATTATTCATGGCTACTTTGTTTGGGGCATTGATCATTGTCCATGCCCAAAACACTATGTGGCATCCATTGTGTGTCGTCGTAGGGGTAAGTGGTGGTGCCACAGGGAAGTCAGAATAATCGTGCAGGTCAAAAAGATTAGGCATCTGAAAAAGTGGTCAGAAGCTGTACTTAACGTTCTGACTATCTGAATATAAATTTTGAGGCATGTGCAAACAAAAATTTGCTTCACTATAACCAATACAGCCAACAATTGCTTTTCCGTATGCCCGATTTTTCGGACATGCCCGATAATTCAGATGCCTTCGCGGCACCATACCCTATAGGATCAATGTATAAGAACATCTGAAGTTTCGGAGGCAAAAAACCTCCGCAGTCCGATTTTGCGGATTTCTTGACTGACCGCAGGTTCGAAACGGCATTAATCGATGCCACCACCGCCGCCATATTGACTATCTCCCCGCCTCACACCGGCACTCTCGCACGCAGATCCGCTGGCAGCCGTAGCCACCATCGTGGCAATACTAAGCCTAGCTACTTTGACATTCACTACTAATATTCTTGCTGTTCGGTGCCATGTTTTTCATTCAAACAATTAGCCACTGTTACCAATGGCGCTGTCACCGCCTTTGTAATCCCCGCCAATGGCTATGAAGTCTGGACAGCATGGTGTGTTGCATAATGCCGGTTCCTGAACGTGAGGGTCACATCATTACAGCAGTATTATGCAATGAAGTGTACTTAGAGTGGGAAAGCCCAATTGCCACAGGACACGGTACGTACCCTATTTACTCTATTCTAATGCGCCCTCGATTGTAACGTGCACCCATTTTCTGTGACCAAAACATAAAAAAAAAATGAAAACCTTGATTGTAACGCGCACCCGTTTTTCATGACCAAAAAAAAAGAGTACAATACCGCGCACCTCGTACTTTCATATAGAAATACAATTTTCCCTCATTTGGAAAAAACAGATTTATTCCCAATACACTAATGTTGCGATGAATAAAAACACATATGCAAGTGACGTACCCTGCCACCAAGATTTTCACTGCACCGGTATGAGTCACCTGGGGCCATAGATATCACTCATCAGCTCCTTATCGCTTATCAACAGACCAAAGCATTTCATCCTCGGTGCTGTCCATGGCGTTCGAAACCCCGCACTTTTTAAAGGCTTTGTTGACCATGGCAGACGAGATCATGTGCCATGCATCTTTCACCCATCCAGCAAAGTCCTGCAGCGAGGCAGGCTTAATTTTATTGGCGGGCATGAATTCGTGGCAGCCACTGACAAGCCATTTGGTGTAGAGCGGCTGGAGCTGCGATGTCATGCCGCCAGGTATCACGACAAGGTCGGTGTTGCATGCAGCCAGCTTGTCCTTGATGCGCTGGTCAAGGTGGCACCTGAACGCGTCGAGCACAAGCATTCCACACAGACCTAAACTGCTGACGGGTCTCTTCCGCCAAATGTTACCAATCCAGTCAGCGACCAAGTCCGTGGTCATCCAACCTTTTTTGTTTGTGCTCACAATCGCGCCACTTGGAAACACGATTCCTTTCGGGAGCGTCTTCTGTCTGAAGATAACATACAGGGGCAGCTTGTGCCCACCTGCAGTGCAACAAAGCATTGCGGTGACGCTAGTTTTTTCGTGGCCGGAAGACAAAACACGCGCTTGCTTCTCCCCCTTCTTTTCAACGATTGTTGTGGCAAGCATTTCAAAGTAGAGCGGCGTCTGATTGGCATTTCCAATCTGTCCGAAGGGGTAGCCGTTTCTATGGCACAACTTCAAAACGTACCGCTTAAACTGTACAATTTCTCTTGATATTCTTCAGGCAATTTTTGGCATATCCCTGTCCGCCTTTGAACAGAAAAGCCTTTTCTTTTCATAAAATTTGATAGCCAGTGCCTGCTCGCTTTGAAGTCACTCCGCTTTAGCCCTTTCTGTAGGGCTAACTGCATCGCCTAAACTTTGAGCAGATCGGTTGTCACAGGCCGCTGTGCTGCTTGCTGCTCTTGCACGTATTCCGCGAGCAGCTCATCTGTTTCGGCGAAGCGGCCCTGCTTCGGTACACTGAAACCTTTTCTTGTTGCTTTGCTGGCGAAAATATTCTCCTTCCATTTGCATCAGTCCCGTACGCAAGTTTCGGGAACTCCGAAGGCCCGTGATGGGCGGCTCTATTTCCGTCTGTCGGTGCGCACATGGTAGCTTTTCTTTTAAATGCGGCATCATGGTGGACTCGGCGTGTCTTCACAGTCGGCGTTTCCATGCTGATTGAATGAACACAGAAAACGGGAAGACAGGCGGTAGACTAGGTTACACCAGCACTTGGTTACACGTACAACATGGAGGTATGCACATGGAGGAAGGTACGGCAGCTAGGCTAGGAGTCTGCACGCGGCGGCCATTTTTCGAATGCCGATGTCGATATAATAACGCGGATTTAGGGTCATACTCAATTCTAACTCGCATGCAATTTTTGGCGCCGTTTTATAGGAAAAAAGGTGCGCGTTAGATTCGAGTAAATACGGTAATCCTTAATTATACACGCGTGCACCCTCCATATCTTATCACAGTAAGATCACCGATACGCCTAATAAGTGTACTCGCAGGCCTTTAGAGCTATTTCAGATGTGCCTATGGTGATTTGAGCCCTTGGTGGCATTAAATGGCATGCATTCATTTTTTCAGACTGCCTGATTTTTCTGATGTTTTCGCGGCCCTAGAGGGAGTCAGAAATATCGGACGTTCACCACTATTTTTGACCAACCAAATCTTATGTTACTTTGTTATATCCAATAATTCGTTATATCAGTGTTCATTATATTGAGGTTCGGCTTTGCATGTCTGTTATACCCCTGACACACAGACGAACTGAAGTCCTTGAAAGTAAACCCCCTTTCTTAATGTTGAAGGATTCACGACTGACACGTAGCATGGCGGGGCCTCATTTATGGGCCCTCTGCATGCGCAATGTGGCAGCAGTGCGTTCATGACCGCAGAGAACTTCTGGTCAGTCATTTTTGACAGTCCATTTAGCCAACAAAAAAGTATTTTGTCACATAGTATACTGTAGGCAAGCATTCTTGATGTTTTCAAGTACAAGGAATGTGCACCATGTGTTGAGCTCGTGTACGGGCTTTTTTTGCTGCACTCAATAATGCAGTTCACTTGTCAATTCACTTTGCAGCAAAAGTGGTGTCAGCTGGAGGGTCCTATAAATTTATAGGCTTTTGTTACTTGTGTTGTTCTGGAGGGCTTAACTGGAAGTCTTCTGGGAACTCTGTAAACATGAAAATAGTCTATATGCTTTTACTGAGCAACGCAGCAAAGCACATGGCACTGATTTTTTAAACCAAAACTGAAAACTGAAACTGAAAACGATAAAAGGGTAGTGTGTCGAATCAAAATGCTGCACTGCTGCATATAAAATTGTTCTTGCAAGCGCTTAGATTATTATTAAGGCACCATTTCAATTTCTCAAATTTGTCATCATTGAAGATCACACAAGATTAGGTATGTCTTCTTCCGCAAAAGACCGTCATCAAAAAGGAGATACTCCTTTGTCATGTACCACATTGCGGGAACACCTTTCCAGAGTATGTTCCCTAGTCTAAAAGCTTTTGGTGTGCCTGTGTGTTGGGGTGTAAGTGAGCCTTGACTTTAAGCACTTCCTAAACGTTGCTGAGTGAAGGGCTGCACCATTCCACATCAGAAGTAGTCATTGCAGTTCAGTGGCACTCCTCAACTAATCCTGAGCTAAAATTTTTGTAAGCCATTGCGCTAAAGTATCTAGTCACGGGCAGTAGTGTGGAGAAGTGCTTCTTAAGCAACTAATCGTTGTAAGAGGCACTGATGAGAGTTGCTTCGATCAACAAGGGGGTTACCATTTTATTACACTTGGCCGAGACAGCAGAAAGCATCAAGCTGACTGGTTAGCTCACATGGTAGAATGGCTTCCCCGGAAAAGCGGCGGTCCCGGGTTTGAGTCCCGGAGCAGGACGAATTTTTCTTCAACTGCGAGGCTTTTCTTTCGAGGAACCCGTATGGGTTTCCTTTGTAGCAATTGCTACGAACGGGTGGATGTCTGATTTTCCCATTATTAATAGCTCGCGTACTTACATTCAAATGCATAATTAAAAATCTCATGTAATCAAAATTAATCTGGAGTTCCCCATTATGGTGTACCTCAAAATCATATTGTTGTTTCGGCACATATAACTCCAGAATTTAATTAATTTTTCATTTCTTTACTTTTTAACTTGGTGACTGTGATTATATGGATCCTCTCTGCCTTCCGTAGGATGAACAGGTGGCAACACCAGCGACGCAAGGTCAAGGTTTGGAGAAGGACACACCTGCCTCCACAGCGGTAAACACCCTGCCAAGTTCTGCTCCACCAGCTGTGTCAACAGCAGCTTCTGAACTGTGAGTGGGATCCTCGCTACTCCGTAGTTTACTGATTTCTAGAAAGGCCAGCCACATTGCTTCACTACGGTGGCTATAGGGGTAGGTGTGCTGATTGAGCGTAGTTCACCACTTCTCCGCATCATGACACAAAAATGGCGCTTCTGTCAGCAGAACGGTTCTCCTACACGGGTTGTCTGTATACAGGGAAGAGTGTGTGTATGCAGGTGAGACAAAATGCATGTTTGAGGAGATCACTGCCGCTGATTTCAGCTATGATGTATGCCTCAAATATCATTTTGTGAAGTGAAAGCAAAGCTGTATGGGTAATTGTGCTATTGTCAGAAAACACAAAATGCTGGAACAATTTTTTTTAGCTTCTATGCAAGAACCTTGCACTACAGCTTTGAACGAGTGGAGTTATTTTGGAGTTTTAGGCTGGAACTAAGCAGTAGTCTCTTCGTAGATTTAGTGCAGCCAAGTATCGTTTGAATCAAATAAATAATAAGGTTAAATGTCCAGAAGCACACTGGCTCGCCTTTTTATCAACTTTTTTTTTACCCGTTAGTGGAATGTGTTCTGGCATGTTTTGAAATCTTATAATAGATTTTTCTCAGTTTGCACATTAGGGCCAATTCACACTTTTAGGAAAACTATCATTTCAAAACTGCAAAGATGAAAACTGTCTGCAAGATTGTTTCTAGGCTGAACATTTTATTTATAGAAAAATAGTATAGCTTTCTGTGTCACAGTAAGTACAAAAGTATTACCTTTGTTTTGAGTGATGCTGTTTCTTCAGAAAAAGGCATAAAATTGCAAGCATCCATGCCTATCTGTAATATAGGGCATCCAGAAGGTACTTGTTCAGAAGAATTTCATCTAACTTTATAATGTTTAAAATGATAGTTTTCCTAAGGTGATACACTCATTGCTTAATGTGACATGTATAATGAATGAATGACAAACTTTATTTATCCCTCTTTAAGGAAAAAGGGGCAAGGAGATAGGAGGTTAGAGGAGAGGCTACTTGAAGTAGGCCTCCGCTACCCTCTCTGCCCACCCAAGGCAGCCTCCCACTGCTCTTCACTAGTTATTAATTGTTTGAGGAAGCGGGGAGCGGAGTGACGAGGGCGCCCCCATCTGATGTGGTTTAAATCTGCTGTGGTAGACCACAGAATTTACATGCATAAAACTTTTTCCGTTTGTGATAGAGTAATGAAATGTGCTACATGCTCTAATCACAACATGACAAATCATCCCGCCAAATTTTGTTAGAATCAGCTTGTCAGTTCAAAAGTTTACATTTCAGCCCCGCATCCCCCCTTAATGAAGGCCGTTATCCTCACAAACAAAAACTTACAGGTTAGCACATTACTAATACCAGAGGTATCATGTGGTGGTGGATCAGTGTACTAATTTCTGTTGAGAGTCAGGCCCGCGTATTTTGTTCATACAACCCACCCCTCACATATAGTTAAACCTGAACTGTTACTGCTAGAGCTTGCTTATCCTAAAATTCCAGCTTGGATGTGGTGTTAGTACATGACTTTGTAACGCTGCTGGAGCACTCAAAACGCCCAGTCGAAAATGCAATTGATGGCTGAAGTCTGTATCTAACTGCTAACTATACTTGTCATGACTGCAGCTAAGTGTGAGTTTTCTTTTAAGGTCTGATAAGCCAGCAGCCAAGTCTGCTAGTGAATCACCGATGCCAACAAGCAAGCGGAAAGCCACAGAGACAACACCAGCTGTGGCAAGGCCGCCGGAGAAGAAGCGAGGTCGACCTCCACTAGATCGCACACTACAGCTTCAGCAGCAGCAGCAACAACAACAGCAGCAGCAGCAGGTAAATACTGGCTATACAGGAAGTCAAACAATAGTTTAGAAAAGCTTTTGACCTCCAGGAGTAGGTGAGTGTATAAAGTACTACATGTGTAACGTTCAGAGTGCATATCCCAACCTTTGATCTCAAGCCTGCAAGGTATAAGAGCGCCGCGTAGTACAAATATCAAAGCAATTACCATGATCTTTGGACCACAGTCATGACACACTGTACAGTCATTTTCTTAAAGGGGCTCTCAACCAACCCTCGGGCTTGGTAAACTAACATAGTCTGCGGGTAGCGTACGCTGCTGTGAACATCTCAGCCAAGTTTTGCTGTCATACGCGGTGCGTGGAGCTTGCAAGCGGATCACAAAGTCACCTTTCTCTCAAACGCCCTCTTTTCAACAGAAGGCTCTGTCCTTGATCTCTTCTAGATGCACTACATGTATTTCGTCATTCCCTTAGGTGGCTGCTATTGGCCAATAGCTGACATCAAGGTGCGGTCGGCTACATGGCACAAGATAGCACGGCTGCCGCGGGGTGTTGCCACGAGTCCACTGGCTAAGCGCACTGCAGCTCACTGAGGACAGCCGCATTTGGCTTATGTTCAGCGCTTCGTAGGAACCAAAGGCAGAAGCCGTGACATCTATGTTAACATCCAAAATGAAATTTGAACTGTGTGCCTTGAGGACATTTAGAAGGCAGACCATTGGGGGCATGCGCCGTAGCGTTCGCAGTGCAAGGCATTGAAGGAACGGAAGCAGAGCAGAGGCCGTGTTTGATTGCCAATGACTCCGCTTCTGCTGAACGCATTGAAGTACTTTTTGTGCCAAAGTATTTCTGAAATAGCCTATTTTTCATTTCAAATGCCTTTCTTCGCTTTGATAAAATGTGGTTCAGGGCCCCTTTAACTTTAGCCAAATTAGGAACCTTTTATTAGGCTATCCATACTTGGCACATATTTCACAGAGTTCAAATCTATTATGTGCACCGTTGCAAAATTATGTGCATGAGATTATTGCTCTAGATACTTTATGAAAACTAAGTTGAAGAGCATACCATATTTACTCGATTGTAAAGCGCCCTCGATTGTAACACGCAACCGTTTTCCATGACAAAAAAAAAAAAAAAAAAAAAAACAATGAGAACCTCGATTGTAATGCGCACCCGTTTTCCATGACCAAAAAAAAAATAAAGAGTACAATACTGTGCACCTCGTGCTTTCATATAGAAATACTATTCTCTCTCATTTGGAAAGAACAGATTTATTCCCAATAGACTAAAGTTGCGATTATCAAAAACACAAATGGAAGCAGCATACCTTGCCGCCAAGATTGTCACTGCGCCGGTACGAGTCGCTTTGGGCAATAGGTATCACTCGTCATCGCTATTAGACAACTCCTTATCGCTGTCAACAGACCAAAGCATTTCATCCTAGGTGCTGTCCATGACATACGAAATCCCGCACTATTTAAAGGCCTTGTTGACCATGGCAGACGGGATTGTGCACCATGCAACTTTCACCCATCCAGCAAAGTCTTGCAGTGAGGCACGCTTAATATTATTGGTGGGTGTGAATTCATAGCAGCCACTGACAAGCAATTCGGTGTCATCATCATCATCATCATCATCATCATCATCATCAGCCTGGTTACGCCCACTGCAGGGCAAAGGCCTCTCCCATACTTCTCCAACTGCCCCGGTCATGTACTAATTGTGACCATGTTGACCCTCCAAACTTCCTAATCTCATCTGCCCACCGAACTTTCTGTTGCCCCCTGCTACGCTTCCCTTCCCTCAGAATCCAGTCCGTAACCCTTAATGACCATCGGTTATCTTCCCTCCTCATTACATGTCCTGCCCATGGCCATTTCTTTTTCTTGATTTCAACTAAGATGTCATTAACGCGCGTTTGTTCCCTCACCCAATCTGCTCTTTTCTTATCCCTTAATGTTACACCTATCATTCTTCTTTCCATAGCTCGTTCGGTGTAGAGCACACTAATTCTATCTTTCACTGGCTTGTTCAAACAAACATAGAGCGGCTGTAGCTGCGATGTCATGCTGCCGGGTATCACGACAAGGTCGGTGTTGCATGCAGCCAGCTTGTCCTGGTCAAGGTGGCATGTGAACGTGTCGAGTACAAGCATCCCACGCAGATCCAAACTGCTGCCCGATCTCTTCTGCCAAACGTTATCAATCCAGTCAGCAACCAAGTCCGTGGCCATCCAACCTTTTTCATTTGCGTGCACAATCATGACACTCGGTAACACGATTCCTTTCGGGGGGGTCTTCGGTCTGAAAATAAGATACGGGGGTAGCTTGTGCCTATCCTCAGTGCAACAAAGCATTGCGGTGACTCAAGTTTTTTTTTTGTGGCCGGAAGACAAAACTCACACTTGCTTCTCCCCCTTCTTTTCAACAGTTGTGGTGGCAGGCATGTCAGAGTAGAGTGGTGTCTGATTGGCATTTCCAATCTGTCCGAAGGGGTAGCCGTTTCTATGGCGCAACTTCAGAATGTACCGCATAAACTGTACAATTTCTTTTCATACTTTTGGGGCAATTTTTGGCATATCCCTGTCCACCTTCAAAGAGAAAAGCCATTTCATAAAATTTGATAGCCAGCACCTGCTCGCTTTGAAGTCACTCCGCATTAGCCCTTTCTATAGGGCTAGCTGCATCGCCCTCACTTTGAGCAGATCGGTCATCAGAGGCTGCTGTGCCACTCACTGCTCTTGCACGTATTCCGTGAGCAGCTCGTCTGTTTCGGCGAAGCGGCCCTGCTTCGGTCCACTGAAACCTTTCCTTGTTGCTTTGCTGGCGAAAATATTCTCCTTCTGTTTGCATCAGTCCCGCACGCAAGTTTCGGGAACTCCCAACACCCATGATGCGGCCCCATTTCCATCCGTGCGGCATTGTGCGGCAAAGCATCAACGTCGTGAACGCAATTTCTTGTTCAATTTTGCTGTAAGAAAAGAAGGGGCACATTTGAATCGGGTAGATACCGCAATCAGACATTGTGAGCCACTGGCATTCTTTGAAATTGTTCCTGGGGCAGGCCAAAATAGGCATTTTTGACAGGAGATCACATGTGTTCAATGCATTCACAGTCCCGTGAGCTGCCAGTATGTCCCAGATGCTGCCAGTAGCCGGGTTGTTACTGAAATCATAATAGGGGCCAGGCGACTGCATGCTGGCTGGTCAAGTTCGACTTATCTGGTGAAGGCCAATTTTAGGATCGAGATAACAAAAGCTTTGGCCCATAGAAATTCATGGGTGCTGGCTGAGACCCTTTGTTGGGATTGAATTAACTGAAAAATTGAATTAATGGAGGTGTACTGTATAATCATAAGCGCTGGAATAATACATTTGACTTTCCATTCGATCCCCTGAGCTCTGTTCTGGGTTCAGTGGGTCACGTCCAAACAAAAGGTAATGCAATGTCCTAGTCCCGTCGATTATCAAACGATGTTTCCCAAGTATTACATCTTTTTTTTCACGGTCTCGTGGAAGATGTATTAGAGAGGTTATACTTGATAACTCTTTGACATGCACATGGTGTCATACGAGAGCTTCGGGACGCCTGAAAGTTTCTGTGGTGAAGCGGTTGGGAAAAACAGCCGTCCTATTGCCGCCCGCTACCCCTGTGGTGCTTGCGGGAGTGGAGGATGGCAGTTGCCTTCCACGCTGGCGCTCGCACCACTCTAGACAACACCCATGTGTCGAATTAGCTCATATGTATCACCACCTATACTACCTCTACAGACATGTTGGTTAATGGCTCTGTTCTGTACGGAATTGCCTATGAAGCAACACATGCTACCTAAATATTCTCAATGTAACAATATACAGCTTCAAGCATATCATTCCTTTAACAAAGTGGATAGCTTTCTAAAAGTGTTCGGCTATTTACCTACATTGACAGTCATTGACGATGGTTTCCGCACAATTTTTTCCCTTACCATGCAATTCTATTGCAATTTTTGCAGGCACAGAAAGAAGGTTCAGGGCAGTCAGCCGCCAACGCCCATCAGTCTGTGCCAGGCGGCATTCCTCAACGGCATCAGGCTATGTTTCCAGCATTGAAGCAGAGCATGCCAGCCACGGTTAAGGTGGGTGACGTGGTGGACATTGACGGGTGGGACAACAGGTGCTTTGTGCACAAGTTGATGCTTGTGTGCGAAATGAAAAATAAGAAGAACAAACAATGCCAGGTTGGTCTAAGTGCTGGCCATTCTGTATACACTGAAACCTCGTTAAACCGTAGTTGGCTGGAGCTCAGAAAAAGTATGTACTACACGGTAGTACTGCTTAACCCTAACAGCATGAGCAGAGTGTGATGAAAGGGAAAACAACATGCAGTATTTATTCACTTCGCGCGACAAAAGTTACTTCGTTTGATGCCGTGGCGGCCTAGCAGCGACGACAGCGGCCTCAAACTTATTGAAGCTGTGAGCCAGCTTTTCAGCCAGCCCCCTCTTCTCGGCAAACACTCGCATGGCAGACTCCTTGTTGGCGTTATGTATTCTCCGTGAACGCTTGCAGTAGTGCTGCAGAAGTAGCGGGGCGCCTTTTTTATTGCGGGGGGCTGTTCTCGTCGCGACGATTCCATTGATGAGACTGATGTAACGCGCAGCTTCTGCCACTGTCGGGCCTGAATCGCTCGTGCTGTCACTTTCCGTGTCGTCCTCATTACTGTCGCTAGTCGACACTTCGGCAACAACAGAGGCAACGATGGCGAAAAGTCGAACCTCGTAGCCGAGATCTTTTCACGGCCGCAGCAGTGCTGCCAAGCAACTTCTTTGCATTGCAAATGCCATACACCATAGTCAACAGTAGAACCCTGTCGCGTGCCAGCATCGACTTCGTGTCACATTCGATAGTACGAACTATGTCTAATTTTTCTCTATGCTGAGCACCCGGCGTGAACTCTAGTGAACTGCAGTCCTTTAAAGTATGACAAACAGATTTGCATGGTTCTTTTGAGTTCGTTTTAACAGTAATCTAAGTAAATTTACTGGTCTTCTAGTGCACTTAGTCAGTCATCTGTTCCAAATACAGTTGCGAACTGATAAATTGGACACCGATAGTATAATACTGACATGCTCGGTAATTTGAACAGCTTCATGGCACTGCCAATGGCCCCATAGACTTAATGTGTAAAGACGACTGATATTTGGGACAGCCGCAAACTCTACTTTCAGTTATCCAGACTTAGTCTGTGGTTGTAGTGTACGCCAACTCTGCCGCCATTATCTCCTCTGGCAACCTCGAGGAGACATCAAGTATGGCCTCGGAGATTGCACATTCTATGTTAATCCCTGAGGCCTTGCCTTCGTCGCAACACTACGTCTCAGAGATTTAACTGCAAGTGCCAATCTCGGAGGCTTTGCCTGAATTATAGGTCGCATCAACATCACGATCATCACATCCTATTCCGGCAATTTCGCCCGTGGCGTGCTCTCACCATTCTGTTTGCCGAGTTCGCCTTTCAGACGGCGTTCCGCTATTCTGTGCTTGTTTGTTTAATTTACATTCCAGACAGTGCTCTGCTGGCTCCAAAAAGTCTTTCTCGTGAGCATATTGATAGTTCGTGTCAAATGGCGCCAACGGTGTCCTCGCAGTCCGACTTGGAATGAGTATCGAGTCACAATCCGAACAATTCCAAAACTGAAGAGCCTGAACCTGCCACCTACCACAATGAGCTCAAATGCGGACACCATTGATGACCTGCTACGCTGTGGTGTGCCGATTTCTGCCGCCGTTACAGCTGAAGACTTTGCAGATGTCGACAGCGCGTTGTTGTTGTATGCCGAACAGATGGTAATGAAATAATTTGAGCAAGTTCTCCCACTGGCAAACAGTGACTCTAACTCGGATGATGATGACGTGCCATGTGCTCCAGAGCTTTCACATGCGCACTCGATCTTTTACAATCCTTGCATCAGCGTACAGGGACAGCACAAAACTGGTAGAAATACAGGCGTACTTGGCCGCACGTAAGTTGGAAGTGCGTGGAGCAACAAATTGTCCACTTTTTCCTTGTGCAGGGGCTTGA
This sequence comes from Dermacentor andersoni, assembly GCF_023375885.2. NCBI lineage: Eukaryota > Metazoa > Arthropoda > Arachnida > Ixodida > Ixodidae > Dermacentor > Dermacentor andersoni. Next base: position 76,515,945 of record NC_092816.1, on the reverse strand, counting down.
AAATGTAAATAAAATTATCTTTCTGGATACATTCGTTTTTTTCGGACATTCTATACTTCGGACTTATTTACATTCCCCGTGGAGTCTGAATTATCGGTCGTTGACTGTACTATAATCACTTTACTCATTCCTTACCATGAGGAAAATAGTGTTTGTAAAGTGATAGCTTTACTAACTGCATCGAGCCGAGTTTTGCCATCGCCAGCAATTTGACCTTCATTTCACCACAGCTGTGCTGTAGCCTTGGCAACGCGCCTCGTGACTTGTCGCGCCGAGCTCTGCCGCCACTGTCGGCTTGGTGCATGCGCTCTCTGCAGCTGGGTCGCTGCCTGACCGCGAGACTCGCCGTGTGCCTGGCTAAGAGGACCGCCGCGCTCGCCTAGTCAGTGCAAGCTTGGCCATGGATGAGTGCAAGGCCGGGCCGTTTTCTCCGAGTGTTGTGCGGAAGCAGGAGGCTTTGAGCTGTCGTTGCCAAGTGGCGTCTCACCACCCCGTGGATATCGCCTGGCGAGCTGCTTCACTGGAGAGGGTCAGCAATGCAACAGGCGTCACACCGTCGACATCAATGTAGCGACCGCGTTTGCACCCTGTTCATTTGTGCTTCGACACTGCACATGTTCGCAGCGCCTCTTTGCATGTCTAGTACTTGCGCTCTCCCTGTGGCACAACAGGCATTGCATCGTTGAACGATGCATGTCTACTCAAGCCTGATCACAGTCATGTCTAGCCACTGACCTAGGCACAGCCATACTACCTGGTTTAACAATGATTGTATACCGAAGTATAATAATTGCAGCTAAATCAAAAGTTAACCAAGTGAAACGAAGACCTAACCAGGCTAAACCAAGCTTTTGCTTTGCATATCCAGAGTTAGCAAAGCTAAGCTGCAGCCAATTTATTGTAGCTTAAGCCAGATTTTTTTTTCTGAACCAACTGCTGCACTTATTCTTTTATGTAATATGTACACAAAAGGGAGAATGAATGTACTTTTCACATGTAAATGTTTTATTAACGAGATATATGTCACAAAAAAGATATAAATTGCCAGAATTAAGAGTGTGGGATAAAATTGAACAAAGTTTGTGAAGACACGGTTGCATCTATTATGAAAAATATGTAACAAAAATTATCCGATATAAAAAATGTATTGCTGCCTAATAGGCACTGTCTCCAAAAGAATAAACATTTTTCATTGAACAGGTATTCCATTACAAAAATTTAACTGCAAGCGCTACAGTTGGGTGTGCCGGGCTGCAGCTGCCAATGTTCTGGGCTGGTTTGCGCCATCGCCGCTCTCAGAGTCAAAGTTCAACGAAAAGCAGCATCCTCAGACTCGCCACTGCTCAATCCATCGATAAAGTCAGCCGCAGACGCAGCAGAATTGCGAGATCTGCGATATATTAAAGTGCGCGCGCCTCTGTTGGAGGCAGCGATCTTAGCTTCCTACTTTGACAATTGCGAAACTTCAGAGCATGTTGTAAAGTTACTGCCTGGCAGGAAAAAAGCGAACTGCTTAGAAAACAAAAATATAGTTCTCCTCCACTTTCAATAGCGCAACATGTCTGTGAGGGGTGCGGAATGTCTTGAAAGTGACGTTTCAAATTATCGATAGCGGGCTAACTGCAAAAATGAACGTCAAAAATGCTAGAGAGTTGAATGCACATTGAAGAACCCCAGTGGAGTACCCCGCTACGGCATGCCTCATAATCAGATCGTGGTTTTGGCACGTAAAGACCCACATTTAGTTCTTTTTTCCCCCCTCTTTTCTTTAATAGGTGGCACAACTCAAGAACTCGGAGGTGCAGAGGAGCATTCAGTTGCAGACAGACATTCCAGTGCCTGGATCGCGGACAGTCAGCAAGGTGCGATGCAGCGAAGAGGAGGTGGTGTTCTGGGAACACCTGGTCTCGGGACGAGGAGTAGCCCTTGCTGCTAGCAGGTGAGAGCGGACGCTTTTGAGGAAGGGTAACAGGATGATGCCCTAAGCACACTGTGCATCGTGTCAATTGTAGTTTCTGGCACCCATTGTTGTACTTCGTTGCCCCGGTACGCTGATGCCCGTGGGCTTTTCAGAGTTCGCTCTTGACCCATGCTGCCTTTGACTCTAAGTGCAGAATAAACTTCATTTTTGTTGTACTTTGGTGCTTGTACGGAGTGAACCAAGTTTGTCCAAAGAGGGATGACCTCATTATGCTGAAACCACTGCCTCTGAGACTGGTGTACTGTACTGTCGGGAAAGTGGTGCACCACTATCTTGCACATGCACTTTGCCATGTCATTAAGAAAGTGGGCTGCGCTTAATTAGAATGCTTGCTTTCTGAAGTGTTGTTACTACCAAATGTCAGCCACGTTTGTGTGCAGAGCTACACCTACATTTTTTTCCCCCTACTTTTGGTGGTCACCATCGCTTCTCATTACTCTAACAAAGCCATTGCTCTCTGGGTGTTTAACTGAGACGTAGATCTTGAACAAAGGTGGATAATTGATGACTTTGATAGTTCATGCTTGGAGAAAAACTGTGTGAGCACAGGGATACAGAAAGGAAGGAATAGGCACTAGTAAATAGTACGCAAAACAGTGATCATGTAAAATGACTCGTCAGTACCAAAATGTACATAAACTTCAAGTTAGGTGCCCACGCGGGCTGCCCAGCTTTCCTGCCTAATCAAGTTATCATTTACTAGATTAAATGAAGCTTGAACATCAGTGAGCCTCAAAACCAAGGCATGTGACTAGAGAAGTTCACGAGTGGCTCAGTAAAGGCAACAAGCCTTAATCAACACTGTGGTCAGCAGTAATATGCGAATCTAATGGCCTTGCACTGAGATGTTGCAGCTGTCAGCAGCCTTGCAGCGTCACCAATTTTTGTGTGCCTTCAAGCTAATCATGCGGCTTAGCCTTCAAGTGAAACACAGTCACAGTTGCCTTGTTGTTGGGCACACCAAGGTTCGGATATTCCATACTAGCAGTATCAGAGAAAAGAAGTGATGTGGCAATCACTGATGACAGGCATTCTTCGGGGGAACACAGGAGTGACATACGTATTTGCACTTGGTTACCTGTCATTGCTTTGGGTGTAATTAAGTTGCGAGGCCTTTTAATCGAGGCTCGAGTGTCATTTTACAGCAATATCTATTAAGATTGCTTTATCTGTTTTCCGTGGAGCCCATCGCAAGTAGTACTGTTATTTCATGTTTATCATCATGTTTCCTTAATGCACATGTCAGTAGACAGGAAAACACTGTGCACCCCAAGGGTTTGACCCTACGTTTGGGATCTGTAAACCATTGTGTTGTCGTGTTTGTCATGTTTGTGATGTAATTGTTGTGTTTCGGTGACACTCATTCTTCTGCAGCCCACAGTCTTTGTGGTAGTGGTGGTGTAATGCAGCTCACCGTACAATTGGTCTGCTTGGGCAAGGGTGAAATGTATATAAGTAGAAGCAGCAGTGCTGGACACATGCTTTTCTTGAGACATTGCTAACTAGACGTTACTGCCTGTAGGAGAGCAATCGTGACACTTGCACGTGATTTTTGTTCTATAACCCCATGGTGACACACACTTCTGGTTCACCGGTGCAGTCATGTGGTGTGTGTGGTGTGTGAAGACCGGACTTTGACGGCCCTGTCGTGCTTAACGGGTGCCAAGCTCATGCCACCACTGCTGCTGTCATGGCCCGTGGCCCACATGTTGTGCAAGGGAAGTTGCCTACTTGTTCTGACGACCCACGGCTCGCTGCATGTCTGGGACCTGGGTAAGCGCATCTGCACGGTGCGTGATGAGTCGGTGGCCCTCCTGTTCCGCGACACGGCGGGAGCCACGCTCAGGGCTTCCAGCATCACGGACGAGGGTCTGCCGCTGTTGACGCTCACGACGGGCAAGTCGTACTTGTTCAGCAAGGACCTAGGCTCGTGGCTACTGCTTACGGGAAGCGAAGATGCCGTGGCGCAATGTTCGGACCACCATGCATCCATGCCAGCCATGGCAGATGGAGTCAAGAGCTCAACGCTGCCCTTGGGATCGCTACAGCACAACATGTTCAGGTGCGTGTTGGACATTGTTGGTTGGTTGACGCTTACAGTTTGAAAAGGCAGTGGACAAAAGATAAGCAAGAGTTAACTAGCAATGGATCTCAACTGTGAGTTGTACCTCAGCTTAAAGTCAAGTTGAGATGAGTTCAATGCTAGGGCTGCCTTGTCTGTGCTTTTATTTTGCACACTGGGCACAGTATAATGAAAAAGTTTCATCTGCTTGACTGTGTTGGCAAAGCTTCAAAGGGACCCATTTTCTTGTGATTGAAAGGCAAACTTTGCTGTGTAAGAAAACCTTTTCTTGGTTGAGAAGAAATTCTGCGGTTTTTGGATAACTTTAATGTGAATAAATAACGAGCTAAATCAAGTTCTCACTGATTACAGAGACAAATATACACACCCACTCATGTTTGAACAGATATGTGACTGCGACAGCTACATGAACTAATATACATACTGCTGTGTTACATCCTTAATGTAAATATCAAGTAATCGCAAAGTTTTTTTGACAATATTATCTAATGAGCCATTTTTGGCCTGTTTTGCTGCCCTGAGATACGAGCAACCTGCAATCATCTGAGTGATGTTTAACTTATTTGAGTTTGGGATTGAACGGCTTCAGTGGGCATTGGAAACATGGCAGACTGCCGAAAAGCTTTGATACTTGCTTGATTTACCTAGAGCAGTGCTGCATAGCCCAAACCAATGAAGGCCATAACCTACTTGTCATAGAGGCATGCGGGCAAACGTTAGTGGGAAATGTTGCATCTTTTGCTTACGAATGGGCGGTCTGCTTTGTGTCACTTAATTAATATATATCGGGAAAGTGCATGTTGTTTCAATTGTAGACAATGCACCAATAATGTGGTCTAGGCATCGGTAACTTCATACGTGCTGTGGTCATGTGCTTATCTGCTCTCAAAAGAGATCCTGTGCAATCAGACTCTTTTTGTTTCTAACGTTGTCCCTGATGCTGCCAACGTTTCAGGTTGTGCATTCTATGGGCAACAAGATTGTTGTTTTCTTCTTCGTATGACAATGCTCTGTGTGCAGCACCAGGACACCATAAATGTCTAAAACTGCCCGCGGGACACTAAATATGTGCTCACAGGGCCGCATGCAACCTGCGGTCTGTATGTTATTCAGCCCTGAAGTAGAGCTTTGAAGAATTGTGAATTTAGGGTCACCTTGTGTCCACGTGACCTCCTGCAGGGTACCCCAGAGGGCCAAGTCGGTGTTCCATGCTGGCCCTTCCCTGCAGCAGGCTGGCACACTGAGTTTCCTGGATGGCCAGATTGCCGCATCTTTGGCTCTGCGATCGTCTACCGAGTACCGATTCTGGACACTCACATTGGCACGGTACCTTGTCACCGAGGGTGAGCGCTCTGGCATGGCAACTCTATGAAAAGGATTGCAGTGAAGCACCCTGTATTTGCTGTACCCAGTGCTCTACTGTGACACAGCGGTAGAACTAGCACCAGCTGCAGTAGCCCACTTGCTATGACGTTTTGCTGCTGTGCTGAAGCTCACAAGTTCATTGGCCAAAAGGGGCCCGTGTGGATTTAAGGACACCGGGTGGTCAAAATTAATCCAAAATCCCCCCACTGTGGCATGCCTGATAATCTGGTCATGGTTTGGCACATAAAATCTCACAGTTTAACTTAATTTCAGTTGAACTAGCCACGGTCAGAGAAGTAGTTTAATGATTGGAAAATGTAGAGAGGTCGGCCGGAAAATGGAGCATCTGGCCTGCTACTCTACGTAAGAGAAGGGGAAGAAAAAGGGTCATAATGGGGGATGATAATTGGAGGAACTAGGTGAAAGACAGATTGCATAACTGTTATCACAAGCGTGAGTCCAGGCCCGTGTCACCTAAGAAACATTAAGTTTGTCATTAAAGAACATGGGTTTTAAATGTAATTAATGATAGTTACCGATAACTCATTCTCCGGCATAATTTTTGGTCCAGTGTTGTCTCGAGTCAGATTATACAGTTGAACCTCCATTTAACAAACATGGATATAACAGGTTATTGGATATAATGAAATAAATCTCAAATGTTTGTTGCCAATATGGGCATGTAACGAATATATGCTTATAAAAATACGTAATACAGTCGAATCTCGACAATTCGAACTCGAAGGGGCCCAAAAATTTGTTCGTATTAAAAGAAGCTCGAATTAAAGGAAGCTAATTAAATCAACAGAGAGTTTTAGTTTAGGGGACGCAAGCGGTTTGCGTACGCAAGAACTAGGGGCGACGGTACTGCGCATGCGCAGACCGCTACGTCTACTTGCGTCCTTGGGTTGTTTGGCCGGCCGAAAACATCGCTGCCCCTAAGTGGTCACGTTACCCACGTGACTCTCGCGGTGTAGGAGAACTTACGAGTAGCTAGCGGGTAGATAATCTAATAAATGTTTCGTCAAGTGTCGACAGACGTCGTTTTTATATATATTAGTGAGGTTTAGCATGTCCGGTATTCGGATGAACGCAGTTGGGGTGCTGGGGCAAAGCCATAAACGGGAGCGTCCTGCATGGTGCATCCACCTGGCGGCGCAAAGCTCAAACTGAAAAAATCAGCTAATATTGCTGTAACCAAGTCTATTCTACTTCGCTGCTGGTGTAAATTTTTGGCACTGGCGTAAGTGTGTTGCTGCCAAAAATTTATACCCGCAGTAATGTAAAATACACTTGGTTACTGCAATATTAGCTGTTTTTGTCTGTTTGAGCTTTGCACCACCAGGTGGCAGCACCATGCAGGCCGCTCTAGTTCATGGCTCCGCCCCAACGCCCCAGCCAGCGTTTACCCGATTACCGGACACTCTAAACCTCAATATTAACTGCTTTTAATAAGAATAGTTTGATGTACTTTACTTCGTATGCTTGATTTCATGTTTTAAAAGATGATAACGCAGCAAAGATCAGACGTTGATGGAGCTGCAAGCGCATGCAACCTCACTGCGGCTTGCGTTTGGGGCCGCTAACCTATAACGTGTTTCTGCTTGCGTACGCAAACGCAAACGCACCCAAGCGCTAGGGGCCCCAACGCCTTGCGTCCCCTAAACTAAAACTCTCTAACGACTTACCTGCACTGGCACATGTGCACTGAGCTAACACATGAGTGGGAAGTTCCGCAAGATTTATTCACACGTAATTAGAAATTACAGTCAGTTATTAGGTGTATCGATGCTCGTACTGTGATAAGGGGCGGCAGGTGTACGCGTGTATAATAAGAGGAAACGTATGTCCCGTGACAATTGCCCCTTCGAACTTGGTATGCTTCACCGCGTAAGACTGCTGTATTGGGGCGAAGTTGACTTTCGGGAACCAGCATTATGCAACGCGCCGTGCTTTCCGCGCTCCGAAGACATTGGCGAGGATTACAAAGGCGAAGTCGATGCCATTTCTAACAGTGGCGAATTGTTTCAATGAAAAACACGGCACCGAACAGCAAAAATATTAGTAGCGAGCGTCAAAGTAGCTAGGCTTAGCATTGCCGTGGTGGAGCTACAGCTGCCAGCGGATCTGCGTGCGAGTGCGCCGGCTTGAGGCGGCGCGGCAATCAAGATCGCGGTGGTGATGGCTTTGATTAATGCCGTTTCGGACCTGCGGTCATGGCAAACAGTCCGGAAAGTCGGATGGCAAAGGTTAGTCGCCTTCTACCTCTTGGCTAGTAATTTTAGGAACAGCCTCGTACAGATCGCTGCAAGTCCGGTCATCGTCAGGCTGGTCATCGTCAGGGTCGCTGACGACGACGCGGGAAAAAGCTGGCATGGGCAAAGCAGTTGGCGACCTTCGAAGGTGCAAGTTCTTTCCATTAAAACTTCAGCAAATGGATCGCCTCAAGCAAATCAATGTTGTACCTTTTGCTGGCGTCATACGCTGTGAGCATGTTCTGCAAAAGAGCCTTGCGGTACAGCTTCTGAATGGCCTCAATGATGCCCTCATCCATCGGTTGCACCACTGCAGTTGTGTTTGCATGCAAAAATTCCACAGCAGTCACCTTGAGGTTGTCAATCTTCCCGTGGCTCGCACGATTGTCAATTGTGAAAAGCACTTGCCGATTCTTTGCGTCGAACCGTCTGTCCAGAAGGCACACCTGGTCTGTAAAAATAGCAGCAGTCATCCATGCTCACTTGTTACTTCTGTAGATGCATTCCTTGGGAGTAGTGGAATTTCAGAAGCACCGCAGCTTCTCCGTCTTTCCCAGTATTAGCAAGGGAAGTTTGTCCTCACCTGTTGCATTGGCACCAAATAGGACCATGACACACTCCTTGCTCTGTTTTCCTCTGGATGAGGATCCGCCAGTGGTAGTGAACATGCGATTCGGTAGCATCTTGTAGAAAAGTGCAACCTCATCTAAGTTGTAGGTGTGTTTTCATACTTTTCAAGTAGAGCTTGAAGCCGATGTTGGCACCATACGTCTACAGCTTCACGGTTCACGACTGCGCTTTCGCCAACAACCAAATTTGAGGTCACATTGTGTCCTTTCTTGAACCGCTCAAGCCAGCCATTGCTGCACTTGAAATCTTAATGGCCCATTTGGAGGGCGAGAGCTTCGGCGTTTGTAGTAAGTGCAGCTCCATGCATAGGGAGATTCGCACTCCTGGCTTTCTTCAGCCACTTCGAGGTATTTTGAACCACGATTTATCTTTCTCTTTTCCGAGAAGCTCTTTTCAAAGCTATCCAGCACAGTATCCTTGTGTTTCAATACAGTTGATAAAATTGATGGCTGAATTCCTTTGTGATGTCAGTTTTCTGCTGGCCGCCTTTTCCTACTATTTTTAGCAGCAGAAGCTTCTGCTCCGAATTCGGACACTTTCGCACAGAGACTAACGGAGCCATTTATCACTCTAGACCACAAAAGCACACACGAGGAATGCCTAACGAAACACGCCGTCGGCGCCAAAGTGACTGAACGCAGTGGGCGACGCAGAAGGCAGTAGCTTCAAAATGTTGTCAGGGCATCTCGCTTTCCTCGTCAGTGTGCGCTGGTGATGCCGACAGTTGCAATAGTGAGCTTGGCATCGGCTTCATGTGTAGCGGAAGAAAAACGAATGGAGTTGTGGAGACCAAGAAGGAGGAACCGTGGAAGGGCACCCATTGGTGGAAGATTGTGCTTGCGAGGGCAGGCCGGAAGAGAACAGCTTTGGAAGATCAGCGGCGTCGAAACTGGCAGAGAGAGGCGAGGAGTTGACGTGAAGGCGAGTGAGAGGAGTGACTGGTGTCCAAACGGCTTGCAGACTGGAGAGTGAATGAGGAGGGAAAGGCAGTGGCTGCTTCTATGGGGGGGGTGCGGAGGTCACGGGAGACTACGAGAGTATCGCTCTGGAAAGCGCCGCAAATGCCGTGGCTTGAGTCTGAGGTTGCGTTTGTAGTGCTGAAAAAATGATTAGCCGCCCATTGTGGGTATGCAATGTGATTGTGAAAACTGAATGGTTTTGCTGTAGAGGCTTTGCGTGATCACTGGGCAATTTTTTCCTGAGGTGTGCAGCCGTGAAGTTTGCAAAACAAGGGTTTTTCGGCGCACTGTTGTCGACGCTACTGTGCTAATTCTACAGTTTGAGCATCGGTGTTTGCGCACTGTCTTGTCCGCACCATTGACAAATGTCTAGGAACAAAATTCAGTGACCCTTCCATGCAGTTGGACCATTTGTGTAAAGTTAAATGGGGCGAATTGAGCATGACTGGCCTGAGAAAATCGCCAGGGAAACACCAGCTTGTGTTGACCCGCAATGTTGACAGCTTCACTTGCCACTGGCGATGCTTGGATTTTTCGTGTTTTCGGCAAGTTATTGGTTGATTTGTACTGTTAAAAGTGCAACGAACCTAGGGGCAGTGTTTTATTGCGATGCAGACTGATTATGGCGAGCGGCGAGCAAATTTCTAGACCGGCTTCCCCAAAGTCGTCTTCCCGATTTGTTAATGTAGCTCCTCGCGTCGAACATGGCACTTATAATTGGAGGGACACTTATTTCGTGCTTTTCGGCATGTTTCAGTGCCAGAAAGTGCTCTTTAAAGCAGTAAAGCTTTGCTCATCGAGCGCACCCTATGGTGCATGTCTGCCCGTGGTCTTTTGGCCAGTTTTCGGCATCCAAGAGATCGTGGTTTTCTGGCATCGCAAAGCGTCGGGAAAACTTTATTTTCATGTGGATTCTATTACGGGGGCACCAGTTATGCGATTGCGACCGAGTTTAGTGGTTCGGGCGTGCTGCACCATGGAATCTGACAGCTTCCATTCACTCCGCAGTAAACAGTGGGAGCACTCGATACTCGCCTGGTACTCGTTACTAGGCAGAAATCGGTCGTGGGTTTGGTACTTTTGTGGCCTGTTCTGTGCCTGCATGAGACTAACTCATCGGCGGTATTAATTTGACATTGCATGCACAAGAAGGTCACCGCCACCGTGCAGCGGCAATGCCTCCACTTGCTACTTTACTCTAAGCGAGTCAAGCTCTTCGTGCGCTTTGAGTAATGTGGCTTAAAATGGATGCATTTGGGTCGGGACTGGAAGAAATTTCGAATACAGCGATATTTTGAGTAAAGTGACTTCTTTGTTATGTGGGATTACTGCGTGTGTTTAAACTGATTTCTTAGGCTAAAGGAGAATACATCGTCTCTAGTAATACATCGTCTCTCCTTTAGTCAGGCACCTCTGCAGATGCCAATCTTGGCTTCACCTACTCCGGTTTGCACTCTCAGAAGCTGAAAATGTAAATGGGGTTCAACGGCACTTAGCAGGCCTTACTGCTATTTTTTTTTATAAGGTGGCTCTAACCCCAGCCCATTAGCAGAGTTTTAAACTGCACTGCTCAGTTAAGACGACCTTTAGTTTGTTAAAACCTTACTTGCACAAGTGCTTGGCAGGAGGAAATGGTTGCAGTTGTGACCTGTGTTGAATCATGCTTTGGCATGGGCACACCCCTGTATTGTAGGTAAACTTGAAGCTTAGCACTGCACTAAGGGGTTACAGTCCTTTCTGCACACCTGCATTCTGTCAGTTCTATCACATTACAAGTATGGCTTCGGCTTGCACACTTGCTCAGTTTTCTGCATACATAAATATGTTTAGAAGGACAAGGTAAAGAAGACACATAGTTCAGGACATGCGAGAATGCTGTCCTCTTTCCATTTTAGTGCTTGTGTGCTTGTTAAACCTCCTCGATCCAACTAATGGCTCAGCAAAGACGTGTAATGAGGAGAGGTTGAATTACAGAGTTGCTATCTTATGTGAGTGTTTTTCTCAGGCAATTCACCCCTTGTTCCAGGTTTGGAAGGGAGGCTGAAAGATCTCTGCACCCAATTTCTTGGCCCTATTGGTGGCAACTCACAGTCATGGGAGCCCTCTGTACTGGTATGCATACAGCTCTGTCTATCTCATCAAAGTAATAGAAGCACTTGATAAAGAAAAGTTACGTTCATCGCTCCTGTCAGGGGGGCAGAAAATGTGGTAGTGAAAAGCAGATATTGATAAAAATAAACGCATTATGAATTCGACAAATTAGTTCTGTGAAATCATATGAGGTGGAGGAATGTCATAAAAGCGAAAAATTGTAATTTGTTCGAATGTAGCATGAAACTACAAAGGAATCTCTTATGGGTTTCCCAGCAAGAACACCTTGCAGTTGAGGAAAAAATTTGTCCTGCTGCAGGATTCGAAATCAGGACCAACGCCTTCTCGGGGCAGTCATTCTACCATCTGAACTAACCAGGAGGCTAGCAGATCACAGCGTGTGGGCGAATTAATCGACGACTCGAAGCACAGGGACACAGAATATGGCAAATCAGCTCTGCGGAATCCCGCAAAGTGGAGGAAGTATCATGAAAGGGAACAATTGGGTCATCCAACCGAATGTAGCACGAAACTACAATTTCTGCAAATGTTTATTTTCAAATCATGGTTGCATTGGAAATGCATTATTGCCACAGTTTAATGAAAGGGGGTCCTGAAGCACCCTTCAGGCTTTGTAAAGAAAGACAGTCCGCGGATAACATATGCTGCTGCGAACGTTTTAGCCAAGTTTTGCGGTCGTGGGCGGCCCATGGAGCTCGCAAGCGGAGCGCATTGTCACCTTTTTCTCAAAAACTCTCTTTTCAACAGAAGCCTGTTCCTCTCTCTTTACGGGTTGCTTTACTTCGTAGTACAGCAGATTCCCATATGCAGTTTGGCATCAGTCAAGAAGGGCGTTTGGATCAGTGCGCTTCTTCTTACTGTTACTGTGTATATTTATTGACACAGCTTAGTAAACAGGCTGAAGTAAGCGAAAACCTGTTTTCGGATTTCGATAATAATTATGTAGTTCCAGAAGAAGCTGGCCATTGTCTTCTTAAGCCACGACCGCCCGTGTAAGAATTAAACTTTGGCCATCCTGATTATTTGTGTCGTAGCCGTCGGGTATAGCTAATTTCGGTTAGTTTTGAACACTCAGCTAGCCTCGAACCATGCAGAACTCAGACCACACGAATGCTTGCCAGCGTGCGGTCACTCCTGGCTGCTCCTAGTTACATGCCTTGACAAACTTGCTTCATATTGAGCTATTGATAGCGCTTCAGAATCCACAAGTTGGTTGTGGCTACTATCTGTTGGTCAAGCTGGTGCAGGACAAAGCCAGTCCATACCACGTAGCACGGCCAGACTGGAGCATATGAGTACGAGTGCGCACTCAAGCCGTGTCATTCACAAAGCAAATGCTGCAAATACGCACTACAGTTGCATGCAGCTGCAGCCTGCTACCTAGTGTAGATAACGCAGCTGCAGCGAGGTGCTGCGACGAGTTTGCTGGCTGAGCGCATTGTGGCTCTATGAGAACAACCGCATTTGACGTGTCATAGTTGCCAAAATTGGAAATTGTGGTGTCTGCGTGAACACTTAAAATCAAATTTGGACTGCTCACCATGGTGACATTCAGTAGACGGGAGCGTTGGGGTCATGTCCCGCTCTGCCATAGCCTTCGCAGTGCAAGGCATTGAAGAAGGAGTAGAAGCACCGCTACAGGGGTGTTTGATTGCCATTAACTGCTCTTCTGGTGAACGCATTGAAGTACTCTTTGGAGCAAAGTATTTCTGAAATGGTACATTTTAATTTTAAATGCATTTCTTGATTGATGAAAAGGCCCCTTGAACTTATTTTGCATTTCTGTATTGACTTGACAGAACCTGTGAGATTAGTGTACATAATCAGTGGCCTATTTTAGAAGAAGATGAACGAAGATGACGACTGAATAGCTGCATATGTCAGTGGCGGAAATGACCAGAATGTAACTAGTACCTGTTCACTAAGCACTCATCAGTGTCCTAACCTGTTGAGTGCATTTTGTTTGTGCACAAGCAGGTTCTCTACAACAGTTCATAGGAGTAGGCACTGGCTTTTGTGAGCTTATGGGGACATATAAGATTAGCTGAACTTTTCTCGCATCAGCAGTACAAGGTACAAGTGGTAAATGCGGTAGCATTTTACTTCATTCAATGATGTTTATCATCTCTCCAGCTATATTTGTCACCTGTACCTCTGCCTAAGAATCATGAATGTGCCATTACTTTTTTATAACTACCAGTCTGATCAAGTAATTTGTGGGATCAAGTAAATTGCATGTGATTCCTCCCTCCCACTTCTGATGGTCTGTCTGCAGGGTTTTGATAAATTTTAAAGTTTTTGGTTTGGTAGGTATGGGTCTGGCAGCATGAATAGTAGGTCTGCAGTGATGTGGGGGTCCATTATAAATGAAAATCTCTTGACAGGTACATTGTTACTCATACAGAAAGCAGTATTAGTCTTTGAAGTGGGAAGGAAACCTTTAGGTGGAGAGAAGCTTTGATGTCTTAGAGAACTCCAGTCAGAAGCACCAGGCACAACACTCGGGTTTTGTGGTTAAAGAATGTTCGGTGCAGGCTCTCAGTCAGCATGGTTTGTTGTAGAATCAGTGTGGTTTGTGTAGCGGAGCTGGTTAGTTTTCGAAAAGACTGCATCCACCACAGTAACTGCATTTGCTGCATTGACCTTGGGAGTAGTGGCATAGCCAACAAGCCTAATATAATTTGCATCATTAGCAACAGGGGGTGCAACTTTTACATGGCACATACATTTGTGAAGGCTTATTTCAAAAATGTTTTTTTTTTAATCTCCTTTTTCATCTTGCTTTCGTGAGTCCAGGTTGGGAGGTTCACCTTTTATTCGTAGTCCGTTTGTGTGCAGCAACATTTGGTGATCACATTGTCTACGTGCTGTCGTAGCTTTTGACCGTCTCTTGAGGGGTTGTAGCACTAATAAATATAATTTTAACCATGCTTCTCACAGGGCTTGGACAAGCGTGGCCTTCTCCAAGAAGTGTTGCCCTTCCTGGCTTCAAACTTGCGGCTTCAGCGACTCTTCACAGAGTTCAAAGAACAGTTAGACATGGCTGCCAATGAGAGCCTGCTGCCAAATGGTTGATCTACAACCTGCAAAGCTAGACATTATTCACTCTCACTTGTCAGGCCTGTAGCACAAACTGAAAAAACTCTAGCACGAATGGGGAAAGCTCTCATGGTGGAGCTGTGACGTCAACCCCCACAGCCTTTCCTTTAGCAGTGCGTGTACCAGAATCTTGAACCTTTCGGTGCAGCTGTCTCGTCATTGCCTGTTTGCTATGGCTGCTGTGAAGAGAAGAGGAAATGGTGGTTTTGAGATTTCTGAAATGCATGGGAGAAGTACTGTCTGAGAAGCCTATTTTAAATGTGGTGCACCGGTGACTGCTGTTGAGGTGTTTCTTAGCAAACCGTGCCAGGATTTCAGTGCAGTGATGACATCGCCTTGCCATCGCTGGTGGGCCAAGACCAGTGTGGAAGAACAAGAAGGACATTGCTCATGTGATTTCCAAAGTTTGCATGGGAAGTTGTTGTGGTCTTAATTTTTTACCAGCGGCGTCGTATCGATCTGTCACTCTCGGATATTCGCAGCGTACAAACAATTTATTTCTCTGTATAGTCTCATTGTTAAGCCGCATTATGTTTCGCGATAAGCGCTTTCGGGATGCAGGCGTGTTGGAACTCAGCTGTAACAACAGGATCGGTGTGCTTGCCATGCAGTGTCACTGACATGCATAGAAGGGTTGTATCAAGCTTTGCGAAACAGATGTGTAGTGTTGAATACTGTGCACACTAAAATTGGAGCCTGGTACTGTGACCGAATCCAAATTGAGATGCTCATTATTCCTGGCATGAGCATGCCGTTGCTGTGGTTATTTATGCACAAGTACATCATGGATTCGGTTCCTGCTAGGTTGCATTACTGCGTTACTTGCAGTTCGTCAAGTGGAGGGCAACACCACAGCTTAACTGAAATGTTCACTGTGCTTCAACAGCACTAGTCAGCAATTCCTGCACTATTATTTTGTAAACAGGCACTGGCAGCAGAGGAGCGTTTTTCAGCTGACTCTTTACCCTAAATTAATCAAAATTAGTACTCGGTTGATTACATCAAGCAACTCCTCACTATAGTGGTTACTGTGGAGCATTGCCGAAGAGAGATGACTATCTCAAGCAGCTCCTTATCTCATGCGGTCAACGATTACTGAAGCAGAGTGACTATCTCAAGCAAATCCTCTTTGAAGGACTTTTAGGAGCACCGCTGAAACTAGTTGCTCAGGAGCATTACTTAAGTGATGCAACTATCTCAAGCAACTGCTCAACTCAAGAGCTGCCAACAAGCACTACTGAAGCAGAGTGACTATCTCAAGCAGCTCCTCTTTGAAAGAGCCTGGGGAGCCTTGCTGACGCAAGTTGCTGAGTATCATTGCTGAAGTGATGTGACTATCTCAAACAACTTTTTGTCACAGGAATTGCTGGGAAGCATTGCTGAAGCAGAGTGATTACTTTAGTTTAGGAATGGCACAGCCTTTTATGCCTAAGGGAAGGGGTTGAGTTCAGGCGTGTGCGTGGATGTGAGAGTTCGATTGCAGCACTGTGTTCCATCCACTTTTGGTGTCCACGGTACAGTTGCATCACCTCAAAACGTGTGAGTGCAGGCACTTCTTTTAATTTTGTTTTTGTATGTTACGTCTTAGTGAATTACTGAACCAGTGTGTTTTATTGTGTCCCTTCGAATCTGAAGCAGAGGTCCTGTACTATTCTACATACCATGAGAACAGTTGCCGCACAGGCCATTTCACAGCGCAGACGTTCAGTTCTTCCCGCTCACCTACTTTCCTCAGTGCTAACCACAACATTGTTTATGCCTCCTTGCCGGGTTCACTCCACCAGCTACGGAAGCAATACATAGCTACTGCAATTCCTGCCAAGTCATTGCTGTGCTGATCCTGTTGATGTTGACACTTTGTCCTCGGAAGCCTATCTTTACCATTGAGTTCGAGATGCTGATGCTATTTTTATTTCGATTCCTGCGGCTTATTGCTGATCTTGCCGTTTCGTGGCACTACGGGCAACTAAGAGTTTGCGTTGAAAAGAGTAAGGATGGATGCTTTCTTTAATATAAATATTTTATTTACAGGAAATCATGTAGGTGCACTGTATAAACTTGGAATTCTTTGGCAGATGTTAAACCACAGAATCGAAGGTACATGTGATGAAATAGATGTTGAGGAAGTGGGTTAGAAGTAATGAGCAAAGTTATTGAAAACGTCTCCCTTTTCTTTTTTCCTTGTTTTGGTTTTCATAAGTTTATGTTGCTGTTGAAATGCTTCATTTTGGTGGCATTCTGCAAAAGAAAGCTTTGCACACAACGCACATGCACGTACGTTCAGGCAGCAAGGAGCAATTGTGTTCACCTAGGTGCTTTGCATCAGTTAGAAAATTGGTCTATGAATAAATTAGCATGAACACTGTAGTGTAAAACGTAGAGGTTTATAGTAGCTAATGCATTGATCAGATAGGTTTATCCATTAATTAGTTCTACTAGAGTTAATGCTTTTGCATAATAGTGTGGCAGAAACGGAAATAGCTTCAACATTGGTACCAGTCGGTGACACCTTATTTAGACGAGAACAAGCTGGAACATTTTTTTGCGCAACATTTCCTGGTGGGGAAAAGTGTTTAATATTATGAACTACGCATTATTGCAAGCTGACTGTGCCAGCAAGTAAGGATAGACAGCCACAGAATGTCATACAGTCAAAGCACACTGTAATTGAAGTCACAGCTGACATTGAAATGCCTTTGTGATAGCATATTCAGTGCCTGCTAATACTGATGACAAAATTTGTGTATTTACTTTCTTATATACAATAATTTGTTACATCCAACGAATTGTTATATCAGTGTTCATTATGTCGAGACTGGAAGGTCCATGCAGCTTGGTTGAGCACAGTGTGATGAGGTGTTGCCACCAGCGCTGCCGGTCATGGCTTTGCCCTGGTATTACAGTAAAAGGGCAATGCTGAAATGTATGTGGGGTGGCTAAAACCCTCTGTGCATGGTACAGGCGTAGCTTGAACATTTATGTGCAGCTACCACATGACATCCCGCAATGTCAGGCTGGACCAATGCCAACAGGAAATCTTTCTCGCTGAATCAATTGAATCTGTTCACAATTTATTAACAAATTTTATAAACACAGAACAACTGGTTTTTTAATGACTTCTCTGGTCTGTACAACATTTTAGATGGCGGCACGTCCATAAACAAAGCGGTGTCTGGCAACCTGTCACCTCAGCTCAGTTTTCTGTATTTATACTATGTATGTATAATACTGGCAGTTTGTGAGAGAACTATGCACCGGCCGTAATTTTTTCGTGGCAACAATTTTAGAAAAAAAAGCAGAAGTTCATATAGACGGCAGCGTGTTTTATTTCACTGGGAGTTCTGTCTAAATTGTATGTGCAGTGTACTGGCCGACGTTGTTCACTTTTTCTGCAACAATGTTTTCAAATTTGAGAGCACCGTCTTTTTTCTGAAAAGAATGTTATTGGAGCTGGGCCCAAATAATAAATGCAAAAGATATGAAACTAGTATAAATCTTCGTCTTCATAGACACTCTAGCGAGCCAAAGGTTGTAATGTTCAGCCATATTCACATTCGTTTAAAAAAATGAAGTGAAGGCTCATTGACTGCGTAAGCAGTCAATTGCGTTAGTGTCGTGAAATGCCTGCTTACTGTAAGCTACACTCTGCCAAAAGGTATTTTGCTAACGTTGGTGTATGCAAGTATAGCACGCATGGTAGTAGAATTGTTGAGACATAGTAACTAGCTGCCTGGCATTCATGCGAAATACAAGAGCTTAGAAGCAGGTAGCACGCATCACATCTTATGTGCACGCATGCTGGTACACAGTGTGGACACAGTTCAAATTTATGTATCTCTTAAGTGTTCATCAGTTAACAATGCACATCACACAGTTCAGTGTCGCAAATTTAAGACAGTACGTGTAGGTGCATACCTGAGTTATGAGAGAAGTGTTGCTTTCCTCCCTGGAATGTTTGCAGGAGTGGATGCATGAGTGCCGGGCTTAATGTACAAAGCTTGACTAATACTTCTGCCATATTGGCAGGCTACTTTAGAGGGTGGTTGAAGATACTGGGCACTTCAGGACTGTACATAAACTTGCTAGAAAGACTTTTTGCAAGAAAGTGTTTGAATTGTACTTTATTGTATTTGGGCATCGAGTATGTAATGAAATCCACTGCACTTAATGAAATGGTCTATCTCCGTCACAAGGGTAGCTAGTTTATTACCTTTATTACCTTGCTTCCACATTGTACTGCTAGTATGTCCACCGTGGTCCTGGTACCAGTGCCAGTAGTAGTAGGTTTTAGGTATTTCTCAGCAAAAAAACAAAAGAAAAATAGTGTCACACATAGCCTTCAAATATCATAATTTTAGTTCTGAACAGGTTAAAATGAATGAAATGCTGATAGTATGAGTTCTGCATATTGATTGACATAGCCAATTGCTGATTGATGTGATTAGTACGGCAGGATATTTTTCCTAGCAGGGATGTAGCAATGCAATTCTTTTCGTGCAGGGGCAGTGGTATAGCTCTGCAGTGGAAGTTACCTTGTGGGACAAGCTCAATAGTGGTGGAGGAGTGTGTAAATCGCAACCACTGCATTGTAATATTTTGGCCAAGAAAGTGTATATGTGCATGAAGCAACTTGGCTCGAAAACTGCCCGTGTCATTTTGTAAATAGAGAAAAAAAAGGCTCTTTTTTTTAAAGTCATTCATTTTGTTGTTTTCTTTTTCTTCTTTTTTTCACCCTTGGACGCATCATCTGTATTTATAGTGGTCATACCAGCATGAGTGTTCTCTTTTTTTCTTTTGTTGACTCATATTTTGTTTTGATATTTTCCCGTTTGCTATGTATATTTCGCATTTTGGGTGATATAGTGTTTTACCTTTGTTAGCGCCCACCCTCTTTTTCATGTACAACCATCGCTCTTTGCATCGTAAAAAAAATTAATAAATTTGTATAAAACCTCTAGCAACCTGGCTGCTGTTATCTTGGATAAGCGTTAACAGGAACACATTACAATTTCTCTGAGGTATTTCCATCATCGGTATGTAGCAGAGCATGATGCTCGAAGCATTATTCTGTGCAAATCAAGTCGGAGCCCATCCTTATGTGACAATAGTTGTGTGTTGGAAACTTCTAAATTATTGAAACTTCGCATTATATGTTCTTGTTCCCTGAATTTGCTTACATACACTACCCACTGACCCTCAGGAATGTTTGCTTCTCAGACCAAAATGAAAGTTGGGCAAATTGGCAGATATTCATGGTAACAGGTACAGCTTGAAACAAACAAGGACGGCAGAGGAGTAGACAATACAAGCACTGACTCAATTAAATTATCATTGCGCAAATGTACAATAAATATGTTCATGTGCCTATCAATGGAAGCATAAATGAAAGTTTAGATAGCTATCACGTGCTGTAGCATGGATATTCCGTTATCTAAACTTATCTGCGCTATCATCTAGATCGGCCTGGTCGTGTGCTGCATTCTGTTACAGAGGTTACTGATCTGCTGACCTCGTCTTGTTAAATGTAATTCTATGCTTACCATGACGCAGTGTCTTCAATACTCACTCTGTCAAAGTGACTTGTTCGGTCGTCGTCTGAAGAGCCTGTGTGGGCCTATATAAATGCAAGGGGCTATCCACTCCCGTTGCCATGAGATAGCAGTGGACAGTTTTATTTGCCAGCTTATTCTTGTGAGGTGCGCTTGTCTGAGTGGTGCTGTAGGTCATCAAGCGTGTGGCCGGGAAACTAGTCTGATTTAGGGTTCCTGGGCCCTAAGGGCAGGCCAAAGAAAAACCTGATGGGCTGCTCTGACAAAACCTCGTTCTCTGCAGCTGCAATGTTTGGTGCCATCTGGCAAAATTATGGCTGGGCGCAAAACGCCGTATGAAGGTTCCAGTTTATTCATCACCTGTTACCACTGGAAAGGTAAAAGTGAAGAATGGAGCAAGAGGACTGGGATACTCTATAAGTATGAACTACTGGTTGTCGTTTCAAGTCTACAACACGTAGGAGCTCTGCTTTACAGTGCAGAGCTGTCCTTTCGCAGGACTTCCGTGATGATTACATCACATTCCGAAAGGGATTATCATCATGACATAAAATGACACGCAAAAGTTCAAAAAATGGTTGCTTCAAGCTCCCTTTAGGGTGCAAAGGGAGTTTTTATGATTATCACCGAGATCTTTGAGTGGCGCCCTCTCACGTGTGACGCCAACTACGTCGCCGTGCTGCGCGTGCCCGCTACGTGAAGGCAACGTGAAGCTGTCGACTAACCTGCTCTGTCGGCGCTCGTGCTGTGTCCTTTCACACCGTCGTCGTCTTATTCGCGCTGTTCCCATTATGAATGTATACCAACTCGCCCAACTTTCCACTTTAATACAGTATATTTCTTGTACATCGGGCCGTGTTTTTTTTTAACGCACTTTTCTTAATAACCCGGTGCTTTTGGCCTCTCCCATAGTGGTTTGTGTGTGCACGGCGAGGGTGGCATCCTCGTATGCCAAGCGGGGCACGTGCTCCGCAGATGCGCCGTCAGTTGGCAGTTTCTTACGCCCATCGTCTGGACATTGCCGGAGATTAAAGAAGATTTTGTGCTATGAGTGGTGGCGACAAGCCCGTTTCTTCCAAGATTGCCTTCGTACTTCGTGTGAAGTGGGGTCTGCAGAAGTGTTGGGCGCAACTTACAAGGAGTGGTGCAGGACTACGCATCAAACCACGGAGTTTCTATGGAATCAAACGCGACGGAGCCTACCTACAAAGAAGCATATCAAGAAGCCTTCTCAGCGAAAAGGGCAAGTACAGCTTATCTGTGACGCCACACTACCGGAAGACCACAAGAAATTGCTTGATTTGGGTCCAAAACATTGCTTTGAACCCCGTTTGGTACCGGCTGAAAAGGTGGGACTTGCTTGATCTATAGCAAGGACTGATGAAAGCGTTCAGCCAAGGTGTGTGTTGGAGTGCACTGATGTGTGCGCCAGGGCTAAAACTAGAGGTGATAAAGCCCACCTGTTGGATAAAACTGTGGACTCTTTAGTGAACAATGGGTTAAGGGTCGCTGTTTTGGACAAAGAAGGTTCTTTTGTGGTGTCACCTAAAGGGGTTTATCAGGATAAGGCAAGTTTGGCTATTGGCAAGAACTTTAAAGAAGTGAAAGATAATGTAGCTTAAGTGAAGGAAAAAGCAGTGGCACTTCTTGATGCTTTAAGCCTAGAAGGCCTTCACAAGCGTGTTAAGAAAGCAAAAGAGGGACAGTTAAAGGTATTCTTCACTGTGAAGACCCACAAACTGGAGATACCGTTCCGGGTCATCTTAACTGAAAGGAACACTTGGCAAAGCGAAGTTTCCACGATTTTACAAGTCCACCTTGCCTCGCTAAACCTGGCCGATCCTCTGGTTATCCCGAATTCTGAGAGCGTTGTCGAATACCTCTCACAAAATAATCCAGGAAGGTGTGCCGCTTTTAGTGTGGACATAGAGGATCTTTTTTTATCCTTTGCCTCACAACCAATTATTGTGCAGTGTCAAGGCATGCATTATGGAGCAGAATGATAAAATGCGGTTTGTCCAAAAATGTGGTGCTACTGTTGAAAGGTTTCTTGAACTTTAGTCATGTTACCTGAAGTCGACAATGATTGGATGGAATGACTCGCTTTTCATACAAAAGGCTGGTATCTGTATCGGATCTAGAGTGGCCCCCATCCTGAGTAGCATTTTTTCGGTGCAGGTGAATGTGGCATTAGACCGGCGCCTTTCTGGGATAGCCATCAAGACGTTCAGATATGTTGATGATCTTTTGGTTTTAATGGACAGAGACGACTCTACTAACCAGGTGGACGAAATAATGGATATTTTTAATGAGCTTGGTCAGGGTTTGAGGTTCACCTCGGAGCAACCAAAAGAGGATGAACCACAATACCTTGACCTTAGACTATGTTTTCTAGACGATCATGTCTGTTGGGAATGCTTCCCCCGTTCTGCCAAGCACCTGTTGAATTTCACCTCAGGTCTTTGTAAAGTAGTAAAAAATGCCATTTGCATCTCCGTACTTCGTGCCGTCCTGGTATAAACATGTGGGCATGCAATGAGTGATGCCTTTGCACGTCAGGTAGTCAGGCTGGAGGAAGCTGGGTACCCGGGTAGCTTAATAATGGGCAGCTCTGAGAAATTAAATTAACGGGTAAAAAACCCGAGGAGGCAGAAGGCCGAAGGAAATAGCAGGAAGAACGTGGAAGTTGTACCCTGTGCACATCGCCTATCTCATGGCCTGAAGAACGTTGCAGGTTGTTATGGGGCACAGGTTGTCTTTTCGGCTCCTGGAAAATTGAGTGCTATTTCTCCGGCGGTTGAAAGGCGAGAAAGTAGAGCAGAATGTAATCCTAACGTAAGGTGCAAAGTGAAACATGTTAACAAGTATGTAGGCTGCACTACCAATGTGATGTACTCTTTCCCGCTCAAGTGTGGGTGAGTGTACATGGGAAACCAGCCGGTGCATAAATGTAAGACTTAGAGAGCATGAATTGTCCTTGGACAAGAATGATTACACGCATGTGTCTGCTCATTGCCGGCAATGTAAGTGTAAGCCTCTGCTCAAAGAGGCAACAATTTTGTTTGAACATACTGATGCATCCACCAGATTGGTCATGGAAGCAGCCCACATTGAGCGAAATGGCACGTGTTGCATTAGCCAGCCTTCGATCGCTATTTCTCTGCAGGAATTAACGTACCTAGATAGCTCGATACGGTAACGGATGCCCTGTATACACGTGGCCCGGTTGTGCGTTCCTTGATTGACCATGTGATCGCTTGTGTTGCTTATATACCTGACGTGTGTTTCAGTAAACGTAATTGTGAGTCAGCGCTAGTCCTGTGTCCTTTCACACCGTCGTCGTCTTGTTCGCGCTGTTCCCATTATGAAAGCTATCCAAGGAGTGGCAGGGTTCCCGGAACTAATCGAATTGTTATCGCCGTTGTCGTCCAGTGGGTCTTCCGCGCCTCATTTTCAACACAGGTGCGCTGCTCGTAGCTTCGTAGCACGCTGCACGGAACTTCGATGTAGGCCTCTTTTGCGTGACGTCGCTCAGGGGGAGAAGGTACAGCCAGAAGGCCTTAAGTTCTCTAGAGCGTGTCGGCCTCACGCGCTACTGGTGTTCGTAGGCATACTTGTAGTATATCTACGAGGTATTCGGTATTGTGGTATACGTAGGTATATTGGTGTTCACTTTCGACCGCTCTGCTCCGTCGAGGCGCGCTCGTGCCCGGGGTTCCGGCTCAATCGGTACGATTGTATTGAAGGGGCCGGATGCGGCGAGAAAAAATGTCACCATTGTCTACTTAAGCCTAAGCATTCTTTGCCACGGGAAATTTCACATCCTTATCGGTCTGATGAAAATGCAATAGTTGTCCATCTTAGGTGTAAAAGTTGGTGTTTTTATTGGCGATGCACTGGCGCTTGTTGAATTAGAGGTGCAAAGGTCTGTTATTTGCGGTGCAAATGGCGGCACCGTCTGGTGGACTAAGTGGAGGATACTATGCTGAGAAAGGCCTACGCCGCGGACGCGTGTAATACTTGCTTCGTTGCTTGCGATGAAACAGTTAAGGTAAGAGAGAGAACAAACGTTTGATAATGTGAATTAGTGGCCTCCTCAGTCCAGGTAGCCATTGGCCTTTGATGATTCCCTGGCCTGCTTCACCAGCTTGCAATGGTCCTCCAAGTCCGGGGCCACGAGCATGGCATCACCGTATACAGCAATTATTTCAGTGATAAAAAAAAGAAAAAAAACCTTTATTAACGCAGAAAAAAGATCTGGCAGCGGTGGGATTCGAACCCACGCCCCCGAAGAGACTGGTGCCTTAAACCAGCGCCTTAGACCGCTCGGCCACGCTACCGACACAGTCGAGGCGTGCAATCGTCATCGTTCGTGACGGCTGCAAATGGCTGCTTTAACCAAAATGTTTTGAACACGCCTTGTCTGTTGCCTAAAACATTTCAGGGTGTCTACCAATCGGGAAAACCGGGAATTCTCGGGGGTTTTGAGCAGTCTGGAAAAGGTCAGGGAAAACTCAGGGAGTTTGTGCCTCTATCAGGGAAAATTATCTAATTTTACTGAAAAGGAACGAAAGTCGCGGTAATGCTGTCTCGAGTAACAGAGAGGAACGAATGGTCTTTGACGCTGCGTCGTCGGCTGGAGGAGTTGCCAGAGTACAGTCGACGAGCAATTTTCCGGACGCCAGATATTCGGACGACTTCGCGGCTACATAGGGTCAATGTATAAGAACGTCTGAAATCCCAGGTATCACAAAAGAGATACGTAACGTTTTCGTAGCGTTTATCCAAGACGATAAAAACGGGTTAAAGAAGACACGAATGAGAGAACTTCGGCGGGAAAACGTCGTATATCTCTGCTAATGTCCGGCTTAATTACTTTCTTGAGACGATCTAGAACAGGTCTGCAAGACGTATTCGAAAAGCTGGTCTAGAAATAGGATTGGGAAAGACACAAGTAATCCCTTTGCCAAAACTATTCGTAACCAATTTCTAAACGTTTTTAGGACGTTATCAAAAAGCTGGTCTAGAAGCGGTCTTGAAAGGTTTACGATCATCTGAAGCCAATTTTCGCGGGTGACGGGCGCGATCAGACATCGTTGTTCAAAACACGCGTTTAGTTTCGCCTCACGCGACTGGCCTATGCCGCGCAGACGTCGTCAGCCGCACCCGTTGGCACGACCTAGGCCAATCGCGGGAGGTAAAACTGATCGGGCGTTTCGAACAACGATCTCCAATCCCCTCCCCCCCCCCCCCCCATATGAGTAGAAGCGTCGGTGTTGACTGTAAGAGCCATGGCGCAGTGCCAAGCACTGTTCCTCGCATGGCCGGCGCATCCTCTACCAAGTCGCACGAAAATGAGCCTGTTAGGAATAATAAATCCTTAATACCGCCTTTAGTAAGCTACGATGCTTACAACCACAATGGGAATGACATCCTGCAAAGAACAAATGGCCACGTCTTGGCAGGTGGCCAGACCAAGCCCTTCATGCCAAGAGTGCATGAAATGAGAACATTGTGACAAAGCAAAAACACTTTATTAAAATGTAATGCTTATGCAAGGTTCGAACAAACTGTGTGAGAAATGCAAATAGAAGTAAAAGTACATCAACAATGACAAAAGTCGCAGAAAGGATTCGTAATGAACTCGAAAGTGAACATTCACTAGCACATAAACAAAATTCCAAGTACACATACAAAAATGAACAGAAAAACCTGGAGTGTACTAAAGTGTCTAATTTATCATAGTAAAGTGCACGTGCTATTAGATGGACTAGAGTTATGCAGAAGTGACATCGGAGCGAATGGAAGAAGTAGACTGAAAAATGCAAGAGTATGAATCGGATGGTAACTGCCTCCAAGCAATGTTACCAATCAGCTAGAAGCTTGAAAAGAGCACAAAAAGAAATACCACCGCATACCATCATAAAACAATCCTGTGACAGAAATAAGAAAAATGACACAATGCAAAATTGAAAATATTGCCTTTAGGATATGTCAAAGAAGGTAATGGCGAGAAAAAATAACCATACAACAAAAAAGCAATAAAGTGAAATTAGTACAGAATACTTAAACGGGGGATTCAGTGTAACAAGTGAACACTACTGTAGTACAGCGAACGATGAGACAGTAATGCTGTATCTTGCCACTCCAGAACGTGAGAAATGAATATGCAAGCGTCATATTAGAAACTTACATAAACATGGAAATAAACTGGAATGCACTGGAAGCTGCATTTGTGTAACAAAGGAAGCAATGGTCATAATAAATAGTAAGTGTTTTATCTAAAAAGCCCTTTACAAGAGGCAAAGTTGTACCTCTCTGGCAAAAACAAAGTTGCAACGAATCATTTGCAAACCAGCAAATACATTAATTAGCACACTGACATGTCACACTTTGCGCACATCTCCAGTCTCCTAAAGTAAAAAAAGCACTCTGAATGAGAAAAACGTTTAACACATGTAGCCCAGAGCAAATTCTTTGCCAGTTCACTCACACTTTCACATCCAAAAACATTTGCCACAAAGTCCAGGCACAGTTCCACTGATGTTTACCAATTCACCCCCACTTTCACGTCCAAAAATATTTGGCACACAGTCCAGGCAGAGCTTCATAGATAAACAACTTGAGAGCACCCTACTGATTATTGTGCAGTCCCGCTGCTGGAAATAGAACTGCCGCACATGCTGGTAGTGGTTTCAATGTAGACACACTTACTGCCCTGGACAGGTATGCTCAGATATCTGCACTGGTGCTCCATTTTGTCGAAGTAGACACATTGATGCACTATGCTGGTAATTGAAATGTTTTGAATGCACAAGTATTGGCTTCACCAGAAAGACTTGCCCACATACCACCACTGGCATATATATGCACTTGCTCTTCACTCAGTAGCATTGAAATTAAAGTGTTCCCTAGGTGGGAGCCATGCGTAAAACCGGTGTCACACGACCACTCTCGATCGCGATCAAGCCCGATCCGGATCGAAATTATCTATGCGACTGGCTCACTCTCGCAGCTTGCGCAGAGGAGCCAATCACGACCGAGAAATTCGATTTGTAACGGACTGGATAGCGGCTAAAACAGCCCCGTGTGAAACCGGTATCAAATAATGCACAGACGTACGCTAGGAAAATGTGTTGCACAAGGACAAAGAACTGCGACATGCCCTGTTGTGCGAAGCGCGCGAACAGAACACATGTATATATATAAAAAAAAACTGCGAGAGCGCTTCGCGAACTCCATGCGCACACATGGCACCCGCACGAACTCGGCAGGCCGCCGACAAAGTAAAGCGCGAAGGGCGCACAGCGTACATTCCGACACATGTCCCAAACTGCAAACAATCGTACTACCTAAAGCATACAAGTTATTTTATACCAAGGGCATACTCGACTCACGTATGCAGTATCCACAAGCGAGTTATGCAGCGTACATGCTGTATCCATTCGCCAAATAGTAAAATTGATAACAAGCACAAAGCTACAAGGGACTCAATACATTACTACCATTTGAGGCGTCAAATAAAATCTAATTTGGCCGTTTCATATATTGGACACAATATATGGACACATGTGGTACCCGGTAATACCATGAAAAACCCATCACGTGGGTAAAGGGGGCGAAAACACAATCGAGAACCTGAAGCGCAAACGATAAAAGCACGGTATGGTGCACGCAAAATTCTGTCAGTGCGCTGTAGCGCGAGGGAAGAAAATAGGGCGAGCACTTGACCTCACCTTTTGGAATACCGCAATAGTACTGAATCATTAAAGAAAAAAGCCTGTTTGAACCAGTTCCCTTGTCTGCAACACTCTTGCTAAACGGGAGACTAAAATACCACGATGACGGCTCTATTGCGGAGATCGGCAAGGTGCGCACAGACAGAAATTTTGCCGCCTTTCTTCGAATTCTGCAAAATGCTTTCTTGTTAGGATCACGCATAGCGGCCGATCCCGACGTTGGGGACACACAGGCACGATTTCGTCCCTCTAACTTTCGTCCTTATACTGCCCTTAACGCCTTAATTACAGCGTCAGTGAAAAGGCGCCTCACATAACATGACAATGAACTTGAAGAGCTGATTAGTGCCCTCCACTCCGCGCCCTGCAATTGAAAACACTACTGATTTCCAAATTAAACTACACAAACAGATCGCACAACCCAAACTAATCACAGAACGTCGTTTTCTTGACGGCAAAACCCTGCAACACTTACATGACAAAGGGCAGCGGCAGCACATTCAGAACAGTCGCAAACAGACCATAGTGTCATGCGAGTGCGATAACGCAACTATGCCCGGCTTCACGAATAACGTGGCCGCCTTGGTCACATAACAATTGAAAACACTACTGATTTCCGAATTAAAACCACACAAACATATCGCACAACCCAAACTGATCACAGAATATCGTTTTCTTCACAGCAAAACACTGCAACACTTACATAGCAAAGGGCAGCGGCAGCACATTCAGAACAGCCGCACACCACAGCGCAATGCGAGTGCGGTGACGCGACGACGCCATGACGACGCGACTATGCCCGGCTCGCCCGGCATCACGAATCACGTGGCCACCTTGGTCACATGATTTGACGACGGTATCGCCACCTCGCGCAAGGTTGGATCGCGTTGATGGGTTGTTGAATATTGTAGAAGCCGTTAAAGAGGCTGACGCGCCGTGGCGTGGCGGTGGCGCCTTGAGTCGTTTTCAAAACGTATTCACCCCTCGTTTTTAAGCTGCCTGGCTTCCAACGTTATCAAAACGTATTCACCCCTCGTTTTTAAGCTATCTTTTTTGGAACGTCTTTGATGCGTCGATTTTGGTCAAAAATCCGTTTCAGACGTTGAATCCCTTAATACGACGTTTTCAAGACTTTGTGTGCTACCTGGGATGTCGGATGCAAGAACCCTTCGCCGTCAGATTTTCCAGACTTTTGCCGTCACCGCAGGTCCGAAACGGCAATAATAAAAGCCACAACCGCCGCCATTTTGATAACCTGGCCGCCTCGAGGCACACTCGCACGCAGATCCGTTGGTAGCCGTAGGCACCACGGCGACAATGCTAGGCCTAGCTGCTTCGAGGTTCGGTATTAAGCTTCTTGCCGTTCTGTGCCGTGTTTTTCATTGAAAGAATTCGCCTCTGTTAGCAATGGCATCGACACCGCCATTGTGGCCATTGCGATTGCCTTTGAAGTTGGGAAAGCACGGCGCGTTGCATAATGCCGGTTCCCGAAAGTCAGCTTCGCTTCATTAGAGCAATGTTGCGCTGTGAAGCATAACAAGTGTGGGAAGGGGCAACTGTCACGGCACACAGTATGTATTCCTTAACTATACACACGTGCACCCGCCATCTCCTGTCACAGTACGAGCACCGATATGCCCAATAAGTGTACTGACAGGCCTTCAGAGCTTTCCATTTTTTTAGGACGTTTTCGCGACCGGAGTCCAAAAAAATCGTACGCTGACTACAATTGTTCAATAGGATGCTTCAAAGAGTCCGTGTGGCGAACGCGCAGCCGAAGGAGAACAAGAAGACAAAGGACCTACGCATTGAGCAATGAACGGGAAACGAAGCAGGCCGCCGCTTTTTTGAAGGAGCTTGCACTCTAAAAGCCAAGTGTTAACTGACGCCGAAATGCAGGTGTCCCTCATCCAAGCAAAAAAAGAAAAAACTTTTTAAAGACAGTGAACCACCGCAACGCTGAGGTGTCGTGCGCGGGCTGAGAGTATATCAGGACAGTTGAGGTTGACTTACCAGCTGTTGCGAGAGAATCTCACTTGTGATGAAGTTCGGACCTCATACCAGCTATAGCTTGCTATCAGTTGATAGAAATAGCTCATGTTCGAAAATATTCTGTATGCATCTCTTTTTTATTCGTATTTGAGAATGTTCGACTCGATTTGCAATGGGTTTTACTATTTCTTTCGAAGATATTTTATTCGCTGTGCATTTTACTAACCCCTCCATTCTGCTTTCTTTTCGAATAAAATGAGCACTCCCCCTTACTATTCAAGCTGGATTACGTTGTTTTTTTTTTTATTTTTAACATGCTTACTAGAGAGTGACACCATTGGGCGACATGATGTAGGGAGCCCGTCTTGACATAAAACAAAGTTCTAAGTCACTCAGGGAAAACCTGGAAAACTCCCCAGGTAGCACAAAATAGATACGTAACGTTTTCGTAGCGTTTATCCAAGACGATAAAAACGGGTTGAAGAAGACACGAATGAGAGAACTTCGGCGGGAAAACGTCGTATATCTCTGCTAATGTCCGGCTTAATTACTTTCTTGAGACGATCTAGAACAGGTCTGCAAGACGTATTCGAAAAGCTGGTCTAGAAATAGGATTGGGAAAGACACAAGTAATCCCTTTGCCAAAACTATTCGTAACCAATTTCTAAACGTTTTTAGGACGTTATCAAAAAGCTGGTCTAGAAGCGGTCTTGAAAGGTTTACGATCATCTGAAGCTAATTTTCGCGGGTGATGGGCGCGATCAGACATCATTGTTCAAAACACGCGTTTAGTTTCGCCTCACGCGACTGGCCTATGCGGCGCAGACGTCGTCAGCCGCACCCGTTGGCACGGCCTAGGCCAATCGCGTGAGGTGAAACTGATCGGGCGTTTCGAACAACGATCTCCAATCGCGCCCCAGATGAGTAGAAGCGTCGGTGTTGACTGTAAGAGCCATGGCGCAGTGCCAAGCACTGTTCCCCGCATGGCCGGCGCATCCTCTACCAAGTCGCACGAAAATGAGCCTGTTAGGAATAATGAATCCTTAATACCGCCTTTAGTAAGCTACGATGCTTACAACCACAATGGGAATGACATCCTGCAAAGAACAAATGGCCACGTCTTGGCAGGTGGCCAGACCAAGCCTTTCATGCCAAGAGTGCATGAAATGAGAACACTGTGACAAAGCAAAATCACTTTATTAAAATGTAATGCTTATGCAAGGTTCGAACAAACTGTGTGAGAAATGCAAATAGAAGTAAAAGTACATCAACAATGACAAAAGTCGCAGAAAGGATTCGTAATGAACTCGAAAGTGAACATTCACTAGCACATAAACAAAATTCCAAGTACACATACAAAAATGAACAGAAAAACCTCGAGTGTACTAAAGTGTCTAATTTATCATAGTAAAGTGCACGTGCTATTAGATGGACTAGAGTTATGCAGAAGTGACATCGGAGCGAATGGAAGAAGTAGACTGAAAAATGCAAGAGTATGAATCGGATGGTAACTGCCTCCAAGCAATGTTACCAATCAGCTAGAAGCTTGAAAAGAGCACAAAAAGAAATACCACCGCATACCATCATAAAACAATCAGGTGACAGAAATTAAAAAAATGGGAACAATGCAAAATTGGAAATATTGCCTTTAGGATATATCAAAGAAGGTAATGGCGAGAAAAAATAACCATACAACAAAAAGCAATAAAGTGAAATTAGTACAGAACACTTAAACGGGGGATTCAGTGTAACAAGTAACACTACTGTAGTACAGCGAACGATGAGACAGTAATGCTGCATCTTGCCACTCCAGAACGTGAGAAATGAATATGCAAGCCTCATATTAGAAACTTGCATGAACATGGAAATAAACTGGAATGCACTGGAAGCTGTATTTGTGTAACAAAGGAAGCAATGATCATAATAAATAGTAAGTGTTTTATCTAAAAAGCCCTTTACAAGAGGCAAAGTTGTACCTCTCTGGCAAAAACAAAGTTGCAACGAATAATTTGCAAACCAGCAAATACATTAATTAGCACACTGACATGTCACACTTTGCGCACATCTCCAGTCTCCTAAAGTAAAAAAAAGCACTCTGAATGAGAAAAACGTTTAACACATGTAGCCCAGAGCAAATTCTTTGCCAGTTCACTCACACTTTCACATCCAAAAACATTTCGCACAAAGTCCAGGCACAGTTCCACTGATGTTTACCAATTCACCCCCACTTTCACGTCCAAAAATATTTGGCACACAGTCCAGGCAGAGCTTCATAGATAAACAGCTTGAGAGCACCCTACTGATTATTGTGCAGTCTCGCTGCTGGAAATAGAACTGCCGCACATGCTGGTAGTGGTTTCAATGTAGACACACTTGCTGCCCTGGACAGGTATGCTCAGATATCTGCACTGGTGCTCCATTTTGTCGAAGTAGACACATTGATGCACTACGCTGGTAATTGAAATGTTTTGAATGCACAAGTATTGGCTTCATCAGAAAGACTTGCCCACATACCACCACTGGCATATATATGCACTTGCTCTTCACTCAGTAGCATTGAACTTCCCTATGTGGGAAGTGTTCAAGTGTTCCCTATGTGGGAGCCATGTGTAAAACCGGTGTCACACGACCACTCTCGATCGCGATCAAGCCCGATGCGGATCGAAATTATCGATGCGACTGGCTCACTCTCGTAGCTTGCGCAGAGGAGCCAATCACGACCGAGAAATTCGATTTGTAACGGACTGGATAGCGGCTAAAACAGCCCCGTGTGAAACCGGTATGAAATAATGCACAGACGTACGCTAGGAAAATGTGTTGCACAAGGACAAAGAACTGCGACATGCCCTTTTGTGCGAAGCGCGCGAAGAGAACACATGTATATATATATATATATATATATATATATATATATATATATAAGAACTGCGAGAGCGCTTCGCGAACTCCATGCGCACACATGGCACCCGCACGAACTCGGCAGGCCGCCGTAAAGCGCGAAGGGCGCACAGCGTACATTCCGACACATGTCCCAAACTGCAAACAATCGCACTACCTAAAGCATACAAGTTATTTTATACCAAGGGCATACTCGACTCACGTATGCAGTATCCGCAAGCGAGTTATGCAGCGTACATGCTGTATCCATTCGCCAAATAGTAAAATTCATAACAAGCACAAAGCTACAAGGGACTAAATACATTACTACCATTTGAGGCGTAAAATAAAATCGAATTTGGCCGTTTCATATATTGGACACAATATATGGACGCATGTGGTACCCGGTAATACCATGAAATACCCATCACGTGGGTAAAGTGGGCGAAAACACAATCGAGAACCTGAAGCGCAAACGATAAAAGCACGGTATGGTGCACGCAAAATTCTGTCTGTGCGCTGTAGCGCGAGGGAAGAAAATAGGGCGAGCACTTGACCTCACCTTTTGGGATACCGCACTAGTACTGAATCATTAAAAAAAAGCCTGTTTGAACCAGTTCTCTTGTCTGCAACACTCTTGCTAAACGTGAGACTAAAATACCACGATGACGGCTCTATTGCGGAGATCGGCAAGGTGCGCACAGACAGAAATTTTGCCGCCTTTCTTCGCATTCTGCAAAATGCTTTCTTGTTAGGATCACGCATAGCGGCCGATCCCGACGCTAGGGACACACAGGCAC
The DNA here is from genome assembly GCF_023375885.2 of Dermacentor andersoni. Taxonomy (NCBI): domain Eukaryota; kingdom Metazoa; phylum Arthropoda; class Arachnida; order Ixodida; family Ixodidae; genus Dermacentor; species Dermacentor andersoni. The sequence continues at coordinate 76,482,504 of NC_092816.1, read as the reverse complement.
GATTTCGTCCCTCTAACTTTCGTCCTTATACTGCCCTTAACGCCTTAATTACAGAGTCAGTGAAAAGGCGTTTCACATAACATGACAATGAACTTGAAGAGCTGATTAGTGACCTCCACTCCGCGCCCTCCAATTGAAAACACTACTGATTTCCAAATTAAACTACACAAACAGATCGCACAACCCAAACTAATCACAGAACGTCGTTTTCTTGATGGCAAAACCCTGCAACACTTACATGACAAAGGCCAGCGGCAGCACATTCAGAACAGTCGCAAACAGACCATAGCGCCATGCGAGTGCGATAACGCAACTATGCCCGGCTTCACGAATAACGTGGCCGCCTTGGTGACATAACAATTGAAAACACTACTGATATCCAAATTAAAAGCACACAAACATATCGCACAACCCAAACTGATCACAGAATATCGTTTTCTTGACAGTAAAACACTGCAACACTTACATAGCAAAGGGCAGCGGCAGCACATTCAGAACAGCCGCAAACACACCACAGCGCAATGCGAGTGCGGTGACGTGACGACGCCATGACGACGCGACTATGCCCGGCTCGCCTGGCTAGGGTGGCTAGAAGGGGAGGTGTGAATACCGGCGGCGCTTTCCTTCAGGCGCGCGTGACCCCCTTGCGCACCGATGCCACCAGGGGGAACGTGGCGCTGCTGCTCGCGGCGTGGTATTATGCGTGGTACTCCCGCGCTGGACTGCGCCCTCCGCTGTCAGTCGGTCTCGTCGCCTGTTTTCGAGTGTTCCTCCCGACATTCCGTCATTCGACGGCGAGATGCTGTGGACCACCAAAGTTATGTTGAGCACCGCAGCGACGCACGGCTAGTTTATTACATTGCAGGTTATGTGGCGAGAAGGCGTGTTTTGCCCACACATTGTGAAGACTACGAAGCACCATAAAGGCAATATCCCCAGAGAGCTTCCACCAGAGGCATCCAAAGAGTGGGACCTTGAGGGCCTTTTATATCCCTCAGAATCGTTCTATAAGCTGGACAATGCCCTTGAAAACAAACTCACTCGTTTATTCAGTGTAACACTCACCGTGGTTGCTCAGTGGCTATGGTGTTGGGCTGCTGAGCACGAGGTCGTGGGATCGAATCCCGGCCACGGCGGCCGCATTTCGATGGGGGCGAAATGTGAAAAAACCCGTGTACTTATATCTAGGCGCACGTTAAAGAACCCCAGGTGGTCAAAATTTCCGGAGCCCTCCACTACGGCGTGCCTCATAATCAGAAAGTGGTTTTGGCACGTAGAACCCCGTAATTTTTAATTCAGTGTAACACGCCAGCATGCCAAAGCTGTGGCCGAGATTTTGCAGTCAATTGGTTAAATGTCAAAGATTGGTTGCCTAGACCATTCTGCTACCCTGACAGCCTCAGTTATACGTTTTTATTGCCTCACAAGGATTCACTTTTTGCTTAAAAGTTTCAGTCAGCAGAGCAGTGAGAAGAAACGGAAAACACTGAAACCTTATTGTGTGTTGTAAATATTTTTGCTCACTTGTAAATAAACGATTTCATGACCAGATCTGTTGCTTCACTGTCTGCAATCATAGTAAATTCCTTATATGAGCGTCAAAATGACATGCTACAGGTCTGCAAGCGCAGACAAAAAGTGGTTTGTAAATACGTCCAGGCTTTCTCAGGTAATGTCTGCAGTTTACAGGTCTTACGGCACGCATAGGCTGATTGACTGCTGATCTCGAGGACGGCGGTGGCATTTTGAGGGAGGCGATATGCAAGGCGTCCGTGTGCCGTATGATGTCAGTGCGCGTTAAAGAACCCGAAGTGGTCGAAATTATTTCGAAGCCCCCACTAGCTCCTAACACCCAAAGCCAGCTCACGAAATGCGCACAGACAAAACGCGTTTGAATCTCGATACAGTGCGAACTGGGCCCGTAAAATCTCACAGGAGTAATGATTTGGGCTGACATAACATTGTTTTAATGATAAAGATTCATTCTTTGACGCTCGCAGAAAGCGCGGGATACCCGAAACGGGCTCATTTTCACTTCGGTGGTAGAGATGCAGCCGACGCGAGGCTGGCGAGGCGCTCATTTCGGCTGCGCGCTTACCCCGCCTTGGTCAACAGCGCCGCCCCGCGGCATCGGTGCGCTGTGGGGTCACGTTTGCGCCGCCGGTATTCACACCTCCCCTTCTAGCCACCCTAGCCTGGCATCACGAATCACGTGGCCACCTTGGTCACATGATTTGACGACGGTATCGCCACCTTGCGCAAGGTTTGATCGCGTTGATGGGTTGTTGAATATTGTAGAAGCCGCTAAAGAGGCTGACGCGCCGTGGCGTGGCGGTGGCGCCTTGAGTCGTTTTCAAAACGTATTCACCCCTCGTTTTTAAGCTGCCTGGCTTCCAACGTTATCAAAACGTATTCACCCCTCGTTTTTAAGCTATCTTGTTTGGAACGTCTTTGATGCGTCGATTTTGGTCAAAAATCCGTTTCAGACGTTGAATCCCTTAATACGACGTTTTCAAGACTTTGTGTGCTACCTGGGTCGGGGAATTTGGAATTGTCAACTTGGTAGACACCCTTCATTTTATCCGCCAGTCCATAACGCTGGCAACGACGAAAGCAAAAGAAGTCAGTTGCCTTCATAACATGTCTTTCGACAGTGACCACGCTTGTCTTTTGGCCACGTTACCGAGGCGAAAATTTTGTACCCCGCTTTTCTTGCTTCTTCAGATAGCTGTCTACTCTGTAACCGTAGTGTCATGCCATAATTAATTGAACACATTCTCTTTTAAGGTTACCATTTCAGAATGCTCACCAAATGGAGTACGGCTTCTTATAGCGTAATCTTTGTTAAGAAAGTATATCTGTACGTCGCGAAAATCGGAGGTAGTGGCGAAAGCTGGACGCACGACCGCATAACTTCTCTGCACTCCGCACGAAATAGTAAGCTTGGTTTTCAGCTTTCGCTTTTGTTATGAGCAAAGACACGCATTGCTCTTCGTCGTTTTCACCTGTACTACATAGGGTGCCTCAATGTCCTCCTCGTCCTAAGCTTCGTACGAAGGTAAGGAGGAGGAGGTGGTGCGCGTTGAAGCACCCTATTTCCAAATCTCCTCCCATGTTACTCTCTCTCTCTCTCTCTCTCTCTATATATATATATATATATATATATATATATATATATAGTCATATGATGAGAAGCCAACACACACTGACACCAAGGACAACACAGGGTAAATTACATCTGCTTAATAAATGAAATAATGAAACGATAAATTAATGGAAATGAAAGTGAATGAAAAAAACAACTTGCCGCAGGTGGAGAACGATCCCAAAAGCCCCTTTAGAATATATATATATAATTACAACAACGTGATCACAATGCCGCTTTGATAATTGCACAGACCCACGAATCAGTGATACCACACGTGATTTCCCACCCTTCAGCTGATGTTATCCTTACAGACCCTACACCATGAAACTTGGTGCGATTTTTGTATTCGTCCCGTTAATATATATATATATATATATATATATATATATATATATATATATATATATATATATATATATATATATATATATATATATATATATATATATATATATATATATGTATATATATATATCATGATTGCTTCAAAAATAGAGGCAAAAGCTTTGCGCCATTTCTCAATTAACGTAGGCTCATTCAACGGAGGTGGGGGGGGGGGAAGGGGGTGAAATGAGAATGCAGCGTATGCGTAATGCGGAATATGGGGATTTGGTTACCATGTACCGGCGGTGAGTTGTTCTTTTCGTCCACTTTTCTTTCCCTTGACCTTATCATTTCTACAGTTCGATGAGAAACTACAAATACATTTTTCTGTGCTTTCCTTGGATTCAGTGCCTGTTGGCTTCGTATGGTTGTGACTAACAACAATCGCGCCCGCTCGCGTCCCCCTTCTTCTCGTTCATGAAATAAAGACGTTATTTTGTCTGACGCTCCGTTCGATTCAGAAGTTAGACAATCTGTTAAATGCACTTTAGGTTTATTTGTAGACGTTAGTAAAGCTTTTGATCAGCTAGATTATGACGTTCTTCTTCACGAGCTTTCAATTTGAGGAATTTGTTGAACGCCTCTAAATTTGTTGAGATCGTTCCTTGAGAACAGACGTACATGGGGGCGAAATGCGAAAACACTCGTGTACTTAGATTTAAGTTCACGTTAAACAACCTCAGGTGTTCCAAATTATTCCGGAGCCCCCCATTACGGCGTGCCTCGTAATCAAAACGTGGTTTTGGCACGTAGAACCCCATAATTAAATTTTAATAACGGTCGTCAGTGCGTGTGATTAGGCAACCAGTAGTCATCTTTACATACTGCAGTCAGAGGCGTGCCGCAGGGGAGCGTGTTAGTACCGATACGTTTTATTTTTTCTGTGGGAACGATATAGTAAAGGTTGATGCAACTGCTGAATTTGTAAGGTAAGCTGATGACTGCACCGTCACTTTATTTGGTCCACTAGCGAGTGAATTGGTAAAAAGACGCAATCTTGCAGTGGGGTAATCTGAGCTGTTGGTCGCCTTGAAACATACTTAAGTGTAATTTACCTAAAACAAAACTGATATTTTTTTTGTGCTGGAAACAAACCTCCTGTGCTAAAAGGCAGCATTTTGTGCAATGTACAGGCAAGGAGTGAACACTGTCGAAGAACATAAGGTGCTTGGTGCGAGACCGTCAGCACGCTTTACTTGTAAAGTAAAGTAAGTAAGTCTGGCAATTTTGCGTAATGCTTTTTCGTAGATGTTTAAAGGCTGTTATACGTTTTGCTCGATCAGGACGACTAATATTCTGCTGGGCAACGGCGCCGACAGCTCCTCATGCATGCCCCAATAGGCGGATTGTCCGCGATTGCGCAGCAAGGAAACTGTCACGTGGCATAGTCTATTTTGAACCATAGAGGAATAATGTCTCGCACGCTGTCATGGCGCTAGAAACGGAGAAAACATTGAAAACTATGAATACTTTCCTTGGTTTCAACGGCTCACACGACTCGTGCTCATAGCACGTGCCTTCCAAACTCTTGTCCCGCTGTTTTGTCTGCGCTGGTCGCTATGTTGAACGATAGTCAAAAATAGCTCAGCTTCGAGCTCACCTGCTGCGGCCACATTCCGATGGGGAAGGAGTACAAAAGCACTCGTGTACCGACAGCTTTGGGTGCACACTGACCAACCCTAGGCTATCGAACTCGAACGGGAGTTTACCGCTAACATGTCTGTTATAACCTCTGTTATGTTTCGGGAAGTCAGGAACACGATCAATCAATGAGTCAATCAATCTTCATTCATGCGGCTTTAAGATGTGCCGATCGCATGCATGGAAAAAGGAAAAAAGATCAGGAGGGAGCATCACGTGACAATCTTAAAGCCTATAGTCATAAAAAATATAAGGAAAGCATTTCTTGGGAAATACGCCCTCTCCACGTGAAGCGCAAGCAGTAATTTCTATAACAGCGGAGTGCGTAGAGAGTACGGCCAACACCTCCTATATACTCAACTATAGGAGGTGTTGGTACGGCCAAGAGTAGAGTGGAGAGCAGGTGTCGAGAGTCGATAATGATGAGGGCGTCACGTGCAGCTATCGCAAACCAAAATATATCTGGAAAATCTGGCAACCATGGAGTGCCTACTTTCCGAACGACGGCGCACATCGGAGAGAAGGAGGAGCGGCGTCAGTGGAGGTTGGGTTACCGAGGCTAGCAGCTGCCTGGCGTCGTGTTCTCGCCTGTACTTTTCTCCTTCCTCTTACTCTGCAAGTGAGAGAAAAAAACATGTGGCAGCGGTGGGATTCGAACCCACGCCCCCGAAGAGACTGGTGCCTTAAACCAGCGCCTTAGACCGCTCGGCCACGCTACCCACACTTAAGCTAGCTCGGCGCAGATCACCGCGTGCCTTTCGCAATCGCCATTCTCGTTTCAGGTGGCCTATTTTTTCCAACACGCGCTTGCTTCCCACCGCACCGGTTTCACGCCGCTTTCCCGAGACTTACGCGCGGAACGAGGGAAACTTGAAGCTACTCATTTTGCCAGAGGCTTTGAATTCGAATCCGTTGGGGACATGAAAGCTGAGATTGCTGAAAAAGGTGATTTGTGTAATTTAGTTTATTTTATGGTTTACTGGCGGTGATCGGACAACTTGTAATTCCTGCCACCGTCTTCGCTATCATCATCGTCATCATCGTATAGGCAATCTGAAACTTATAGGTCATTTGAATTCTAGAATGGAGCATGGACAGTGGTTACTCAGGTCATCGAGCTGATTACTGGTGTAAGTACGCCCTGTCACTGGTGCAGCTGTCTCGAGAAAAAAGAACTAGAAAACCAGCTTGTACTACTTACCATGAACAGTGCCGTAGCCAGAAATTTCGTTCGGGTGGGGGGGCGGGGGACCGCTCACGTTGCAGCTCGGTCTCCTCCTGATAGAGTTTGTCGAGAGACCAAATACATGAATAATAACTGCATTACCACTACCAAAGATGTTGCAACTGAATTCATGAACGCTACGCACTGCCAAGACAAGTAAAATATGTATTTTCTTATAAAAGAATATAGTCGTATGTCCCCAAAAAATTGCCCGAAATAACTGATGTGAATGCTTCTATGTTTTTTGTCTATTCAATAAGTAAAAAAAGTACCACACGAAATTTAGAAATAAATAAAGGGAAAATCAGACATCCACCCGTTCGTAGCAATTGCTACAAAGGAAACCCATACGGGTTCCTCGAAAGAAAAGCCTCAAAGTTGAAGAAAAATTCGTCCTGGTCCGGGACTCGAACCCGGGACCACCGCCTTTCCGGGGCAGCCGCTCTACCATCTGAGCTAACCAGGCGGCTAGCAGATGGCAAGGCGAAGTCGAATTTGTCGACAACACACGAGGCAAAGGCAAGGTTTGACGTAGTAGTTCTGCGGAAACCCGCAAGGTGGAGGGAAGTAATGAATAAAGGGAAATCAGCCTGGTTAGCTCAGATGGTAGAGCGGCTGCCCCGGAAAGGCGGTGGTCCCGGGTTCGAGTCCCGGACCAGGACGAATTTTTCTTCAACTTTGAGGCTTTTCTTTCGAGGAACCCGTATGGGTTTCCTTTGTAGCAATTGCTACGAACGGGTGGATGTCTGATTTTCCCTTTATTCATTACTTCCCTCCACCTTGCGGGTTTCCGCAGAACTACTACGTCAAATTTAGAAATATATCAGTTCGAATCCAGCAAAGCAGTGCATGCTGCTGATATGTAAAAGCCATGAAATGAACAAGTTGAGGACAAATATTTTTATGAATTTTTGTCATTCAAGAACCTTGTTTACATTTTTGTACATATGCAACCTCCAGGGAAAAGTCTCAGGGACGCTGTCCTTTGTCCCAGTATATTGCGCAGGAGCAGCTGTCACCGGTGGTATATTGGGAGTAATTGCACCGAAATTATATTCGCAACAGAGAGCACATATAGAAAGCAGAAGTTCTGCAAGATATACGAGGGCGAGCCAAGTGAAAGTGAGCCAATGCGAATATATGACTGGCGACGTACTTTATTTAAAGTAGTCTTCATGAGCATTTAGACATTTGTCCACTGACTAACGAGTCGCATGATTCCCGTCTCATAAAACTCCTCGGGTTTCGCGTCAGAAAGTCTGTAACTGTTTCACGTCATTGTCCGACACAAATTTGGTTCCCTGATCTGTTTTTTCAACGGCCCCAAAATGTGGAAATCGCAAGGCGACAGGCCTGGGCTGTATGCCGGATGTAGCAGCGTTTCTCACGTGAACTTTGTCATTTTTGTATGAACTGCATCAACGATGTGGGGACGGGCAATGTCGTTGGGTAAGATGACCCCTTCGTCAATTTTCCACGTCGTTTGTTCATGATTACGAAACACAGCCGAACTGGCGTTTCACCATATCGGAAACGATTGATAGTCTCTCCAGGCTTAGCAAATTCAATCAGTAATGACCCCTGACGATCTAAAAGAAGTCAACAACACATTTCCGGCTAGAAATGACGGCCTTTGATTTCTTTGTTGGTGGTGAATACGAATGTTTCCACTGTAAGCTTTGCCGTCGTGTTTCAGACTCGTAGTAGTGGCGTCTCCATGTCACAATTGCAGAAAGAAAGTCGTCACCCTCATTGTGATACCGGATCAAGTGAGCCAAGGCAGTGCCGAACCTCTCCCTCTTCTGGCGGTGGTTGCAAACCTTGGCCATCCGTTGCGCACACAAGAGCCGATAACCGAGACGTCCATGAATTATGGTGTGAACTGAACCGTGACTCATGTGCACACGCTTTGCCAGTTCATCGATGCTTATCCTCCGTTCAGGTCTAATCAGTTCATGAACATTTACAATTGCGTTGAAGGTGATTGCACGGTGGCTTTGGCCCGGTCTTGGATCGTCTTTGCAACATTGACATTCTTTGAACCGTTCTCGCCAACGCTTCACGGTGGCCAATGAAATGCAATGTTCACCGTAAATGAGACATGCTTGTGTGCTACGCGTATGCCTCGAAGATAATAAACGGAAGCATTATTGCGCTATGTGGGTTCGCTAACTTTCATTTGACTCACCCTTGTACATCAGAAATGCGAAAATACAGTTTGATAAAGGCCAAAAAAGTGTCACTGGAAATAAAGTTCACTGCACGCATACACAGAACCTTGCAACAAGATCTTTAAATGTGCGTATAAATCTCCAATAAATCTACGTATCTCAGCAAGTGCCAACTACGGAATCGATTCTAGGAACGCTAGAGGAGAGATGCTGGTAGAATTCGCAGAAGAAGGTATAGGCTGCAAATAATGAACGCCTTCTTCAGGAAGCGTAGCAACAGAAAGTGGACCTGCAAAAGTGCTAATGGTGAAACAGTAAATGAAATAGATTTCATACTTTCTACCAATCCCAGCATATTGAAGGATATTGAAGTGTTAGGTAAAGTGCAGTAATCATAGGTTGGTGAGGTCTAGGATTCACTTCAGTTTGAAGAGATAAAGAATTAAATTGGTCAGGAAGAAACAGGCCAACCTAGGCGCAGTAAAGGTAAAAGCCGACCAATTAAGGCTGTTACTTGCAAACAAATATGCAGCCTTAGAAAAGAGAGACGAAGATGACATAGAGGTAATTAATGCAACTGTAACTAGGCTGGCTTCAGAGGCAGCAGTTGAAATGGGAGGTAGGGCACCAAGGCAACCAGTAGGCAAGCTTTCCCAAATAACAAAGGACATAATAAAGAAACGACAAAGAATGAAAGTGTCCAACTCAAGAGATAAGATAAAATTTGCGCAACTGTCAAAACTGATCAATAAGGAGAAAATAAGGGATATTTGAAATTATAACGTGACAAAGACTGAGGAAGCCTTAAAAATGGACGCAGCATGAAATCAGTGAAAAGGAAACTTGGCATAGGACAAACCAAAACGTATGCACTGAAAGATAAGCAGGGTAGTATGATCGTCAATCTCGAAGGCATAGTAAAAGCAGCGGAATAATTTTATACTGACCTATACAGTACCCAGAGGCGCCACGATACCGCCATTCTAAGCAGTAATGAACAGGTTGAAAACACTTGTTCTATAACTATCGATGAGGTTGGAAGGGCCTTGAAAGACATGAAACGGGGAAAAGCGGCAGGAGAACATAGAATAACAGTCAACTTAATCAAAGATGGAGGAGACGTAATGCTTGAAAAACTGGCGGCATTCTATACGAAGTGTCTATCAACTTCAAGAGTCCCAGAGAACTGGAAGTATGCAAGCATTATACTAATCAACGAAAATGAAGACGTTAAAGAATCGAAAAATTATAGGCGCATTAGCTTACTCCCAGTATTATATCAAATATTCACCAAGAGAAATTCTAATAGAATAAGGGGAACACTGGACTTTAGTCAACCAAGACAACAGGCTGCCTTCAGGAAGAGATACTATACAATGGATCACATCTGTGCCGTTAACCAGATAATCGAGAAATCCGCAGAGTACAATCAGCCTCTCCATATGGCTTTCATAGATTACGAAAAGGCATTTGATTCAGTAGAGATACCAGCAGTCATAGAGGCATTACGTAATCAAGGAGTACCGCCCGCTTACGTAGATATCTTAGAAAATATCTAAAGGTATTTCATAGCTACCTTAATTCTCCACAAGAAAAGTAGGAAGATACCTATAAAGAAAGGGGTCAGACAAGGAGGCACAATCTCTCCAATTATTCACTGCGTGCTTGGAAGAAGTATTCAAGCTGCTAAACTGGGAAGGCTTAGGAGTAAGGATCGACGGTGAATATCTCAGCAACCTTCGGTTTGCCGATGACATTGTTCTGTTCAGCAATACTGCAGACGAGTTACAACAAATGATTGACGACCTTAACAGAGAGAGTGCAAGAGTGGGGTTGAAGATTAATATGCAGAAGACAAAGATAATGATGAATATCTGGACAAGGAAACAAGAGTTCAGGATCGCCAGTCAGCCTCTAGAGTTTGTGAAGGAGTACGTTTATCTAGGTCAATTAATCACAGCGAACCCTGATCATGAGAAGGAAATTTTTAGAAGAAAGAAATGGGTTTATCGCGCACGACAGACATTGTCAACACCGGACTGGAAGCTTACCATTCTCATTGAAAAGGAAGGTGTGCAATCAGTGCATTTTACCGGGGCTGAAATATGGGATGGAGATTTGGATACTGAAAAAGAAACTTGAGAACAATTTAAGGATCGCGCAAAGAGCGATGGAAATAATGCTTGGCATAACGTTAAAAGACAGAAAGAGAGCGGTTTGGATCAGGAAGAAAACGGGTATAGCCGATATTCTAATTGACAGGAGAAAAAAATGGAGTTGGGCAGGTCATGTAAGGCGCAGGTTAGATAACTGTTGGACCACTATGGTTATATAGAATGGGTACGAAGAGAAGGGAAGCAAGTTGAGTATGGCAGAAGACTAGGTGAGACGATGAAATTAGGAAATTCGCGCTCATTAACCAAACGACGGAGCACAAAAAAGTAAAAAAGAAAAAACGCGGAATAACTTCATTTCACTTCATTTACAGAAGAGAGTAAATTAGTATGAAAACCTTCTACCGTGAAATGGAGTTAAATGTACTTTCTCTACATCTGCATCTACATCGTGTTGTTTTCGTGAGCCTGTGTTCATTCGATATCCGGTATTTTGAAATTTTTGCCTTGTTGATGTATGGCATATAACATACATTATTGTTAAATTATATGTATCATTTCCAATAGCATGCTCTTATTAAGCGTAACTTTTCCCTAATGCTGTGTTTTCGTCTTTTCTTTGTCTCCCGTGTGATGTTGTATTGCCTATAGATATTAAAGTGCACTAAATGTAGCTATCCGAGCAACCATCAGTTTTACTTCCTTCATTAAATCGTGACGCAAGTTGCAATGCCCACAACAAATAAATAAGCGAGGATCTACTCCTGTCAACGTTTCCAACCGGTAATGCCGTCAAGAAAAGTCGCCGTGCAAACTTCTATCTTATCAATGTCACATGCTCTCGCGATGTGAAAGCACTAATCTGGGTGTTACGTTTGTGCAGAGTTCGCGTTTTATGTAATTGAACAAGGTTGTCGTGCCGAACAAGTGCAGTTATCTAAAGAGGCAGATAAATGTTCTCAGTGTACTTCAGTTCTGCATTAATCCCCATTGTAGTATTATAGGTTAATCCAATATACAAAGAAATATAATGAGAAAAGTGGCAAATAAATGATGTCATGGTAAAAGCTTATGCCGGCATAGAACGCTGCACCTGCACTGCTTCATCGGTAAAAAGTGTCCTTAAGAGGAAGCTTTAGCTCGGGTGCTCCTATCTAAATACATGTAAAAAGAGAATTCGTTTTTCTCGGCAACCACTGCACCAATTTTGACGAGGTTTGTTGCATTTAAAAGGAAAACTTAAAGTCTAGTGACTGTTGGTTTCGAATTTTTGAGTTAGGGCGTCAATGTTTTATTAAAAACTGGCGAAAATCCAAAATTTTCAAAAAACAAAACTGTGATGTTTACAACTCCGTACCTCCTAAAGGAAAAACGATAATACAATTCTGTGAAATGCATCTAATAGTACATCCAAAGCGGACAAAATTGATATATTACACATGAATCTCAAAAAATTTAGTAACATGGAAATACAGCTTTTGCAGAACCCTTGTAAACAACGTAACAAATTCACGTAAGATGTAAAATGACATATCGAATTTGTCCGCTTTCAATGATCTAATGGATGCTGTTCACAGAACCGTGATATCTGTTTTTGATACAGAGCTATGAATTTTTAAAAATTGTGCTTCTATTTTTTTCAAACGGTCAAATATTTGAAAATCGTTTTAAGAAAATTTAAGCCCTAAATAGAAATTCCGCTTTAAACAGTCACTAGAATTCAACTTTCTCTTTCAAATGCAACAAATTTCATTAAAATCGGTCCAGGGGTTATCTCATAAAAACGTTTTTCGTTTTACATGTATTTGAATAGGCCGCGTCGGAGTTGGGCCCGAGCTAAAGCTTCCTCTTTAGCCACTGGCACAAACGCTGTACCTTCGTTTCATTGCAGGAAAAAAGAAAATAATAGGATATCTGTAGAACCTGTCATAGAAAATGGAATAGCATTTGCTCCAATTGTAACACCCCAGGAACCCTTTCTAGAAATGAAGTAATATTTGCTCTATATGAAAACCCTAAAAACTGTTGTAACTATGGAAGTAATATTCATTCCAGTTTGGATACCTATAAACACCTTCCGGATATGAAGTAATATTCACTCCAATCGGAACAGGTAAAACGCTTCTGCAAGGAAAGGAAGTATTATATACTCCAATCTGAGCACCACGAAGGCTGGTGGGAGAGATGGAGTGAGCTAAAACTCCATGCGAATGCAGTATATCGCACTCTCATTCGTGAATGCGCAAGGAGGCGTTTGCTCCCATCCGAGCTTATTTCCGTTTAGTGTGTCGCTGGCGGCGCTTCAGAACAAGCCGCTGACACTCCCAAGCCACAATGTTTTCTAACCGTTGTCGCCGCTTTTCACTCTCCTCGCAATTATTTCGCAAAAAGAAAACGTTTATATTTGTGGTGCCGTCGGCTGCGATGCGAGAACGGGTTGCGCCGTCAGTATAGCCGGCTTTCGCAGCTGAACTTGATTTGCACCGGAACTCTCGTTGGTGCTAAACGTTTGCCCGTGGACATCGCCTGTCATAAAATGAACATTACGCATCAGTTTATTATAGCCGACATCATCGGAAGTGAAGCGCATAACCAACAGAACCAACATCTGTGTCTAAGGGTTCCGGGGACGTGCTGGTGCTGCGTAGTTAGGGTGATCCTCTAGTAAAAACGAAGTGTTCACCGGTTATGTTGGCTGTGAGATTACATGTCTAGCAATGTCATTTGCAGCATTTTCGTTTTGTCACCCCACGCAGGCACATTAAAATGCGCGCACCGGCCGAACCCTAATGGATATTTATTTATGCTAGCACTAATGTATATATACATATATATATATATATGTATATATATATATATATAATAAACATCAACAAAGTCTAATGCGCGCATATATTTTGTCGGAGAAGTGGAAATGCCGTGCGATCGTGCCATCCTGAATTTAACATCGCCGTCACTCGTGCCCGTAGTTCTGACGAAAAATAATAGAATGATAGGGATGCATTACGCTTCTGTAGTTGAGGCAAATAACCATACAGGAATAATGGACGTCCTTCAAGTTCTTTTATTTTCTTTTTTTTAAAGATCCGCCCCCCCCCCCCCCCCCCCCCCAACCACCGCCGCCGCCAATTTCCTTTTGTTTGTATGACAAAACACTGCGCGTGCTGTCCGGTAATTGGGTGACCTGCGCGAGTTCTAAACTCCAGAATTCGTTCCATGCAGCCCTTTGCGCATTACCATGTACATTGCCTTCAATACTTTTTGAAGTTGAATTCCTGGGCGTTTACATAAAATTACAGCCCGGTTATAAAGCAAGATACACGCAGAACAGTATAGAAGAGGTTTGAACACGCTCTTCTCACGGCTCGCTTTCGCCGGATTCATGCGTAAGAACATTTTCGAGATTTTCACTTGAAGGTGAACTTAGTGAGAGAAACAGTTTGTACTTTGGCGCTGTGGCATCGGTATAGTCTCTGCGCAAGCTATATATCACCTGCGCAGGACGTGAGTTGCGGATTCTGAGAGAACAATCTCATATATATTTTAAAAAGGTAGATAGAAACCAGTGTTCTTGTGGCAGTCCAGTGTACTAAGAAGGAAGTGTCGCGGCTTAGTTCTTTTTTTCTGCGAGAAGGTATGACTCTTCAAGTTTATTGCTTCATTCATTAGTGGTACATATATGCAGTAGAACTCATGCAGAAAGAGGTCCCACAGTTTCTGTATATATATGATGGACTAAAAATGTGTTAGTCACCTGACGTTATCGTTTCTTTTTATTTGCAACCAACCTAATCAAGATTAGCGCACTTGTTGCCGAGAACAATTTCCCTGTTTCCGCGTATGCACATTGTAGAGGCGGGCTAAGTTACGAATGCAACAAAAGACGCATTTCAGTAGGCATCAGAGTGCCTGCATTGCAGCCAACCACGTGTTCCAACACTACCTGCAAGCCATAATCAGTAATCCACTTGACGGCTCTAAGTATTATTGCAACTTTTGCTCAACCTTTCATTCAATTCTAGAGGGTTCTATAAAACCAAGAGGCAGGCACGTACGCAGGATTTTTTTTCGGGGGGGGGGGGGGGGGGCCCAACCTAAGGTAACTTTTCTATGCAAATGAGGGGGAGGGTACTTTTACTCGTACAAATGTGAAAAATGCCTACCATTCGCCATAAAGTAATGTAAACCCGCAAAAGAGAATTGAAATAACGTGTATCTCACAGGTACGCCTGTGAGATACACCTCTTCTTTACTTGGCAAAAGAAGAACCACATCAAATGGACTCGCGCATGAATGATGTGCAGGAAGGACCTTGCCAAGAACAAGTTAAGCAGCGAAAGTGCAAAATAATGATTTCTAGTAGCGTTTCCTTAATTAGCTCTGGAAGAATTATAGGGAAATGTATATTTGCGGAACAATCACAGTTCTTTTGGATCCCTCCTATTCAGCTCTACCAAGTGCCAAAACCGACTCGTATCGTTATTTGGGAAGTTGCGTAACGATGCGTGGTCACCAGTCCCGTACAACGGCGTAGAGTGCAGGACGCTGCGGTTCTAGACGTACTGCGCCCACCGAGGAAGGTTAGAAAAACACCCCTGTTAGCACAGTAGGGAAGTAGCTACGTCAGGCGGCTCGATTGATAACTGTAAAAGAGTCATTCAAAGCACACGGAATTATTCTCCACTTCCGGCGGCGTTTTCTCTACTTCCTTTTTAAGTAAAAAGATGTTGATTCATAAATATTTTCACAAACCATTTTCGCTTGTCCTCCCTGTTTGGCTGTTGCCTTAGCTTTCTCCCTTAGTAGATCGCTTAATTTCTCATCTCCTTGCGACTCTTATTTCCAGTTGCCAATTTTGCACGAAAAGTGCTGTACAGTTAGGGAAAAACCAGACGAGGTAAGGGGTGACAGTCATAATGCTTATGGGTTGAACGGTCAATGCAGGATTTGATGATGGACGTTGTTTCACAATATTTTATTTGCCACCTTATCTAAACCATATCGTGGATATATGGTTCTGAGGATCTGCCAGCGTCGCGGCGAGCCGTCACTCGAGGAAATAATGAAGCAAAATGAAAAGTTAAATGCAACTCGCGTTTTCTCCGGCCACAACTCATTCCACGAGCATACAGACCAGGTGGCTATGAACAGAGTCCCTTTCCTGGCCCCTGGAGCAGTATAAACAAAGAAGCTTGAACTAACATAGCAACAGCGATGCGCGTGATCGTCGAATAGAGGGCGACATAAAAATTGTGTTGGGCATCATAAATAAAATAAAATATTATGATTAAAACAATAAACTACGCCCTGCCTGCTGCAATAGATGGTGACAACTGAATTCATCTTGAGTTTATCGCGTGGGCACCGAATCGCTGGGAAAACTGGCCCCTATACCCCAGGAGATGCCGATAACTACCGCCATCCAAAGGAGTGAAAAACTTGACAACCTTTCCACTCTGTGGAGATTAGCCCTCGGCTATTGGTCAAAAGTTTTCGGGCTGCAGCCATTTCACCTGCCTGTCACGCGACGTCACAAAACCACAAAAACTCACCACGTCATAGTGAAGTGTACGCGTTAAAGATGCATTAGTATGCCGAACGAAACTGAATTTTCTTCTGAATAGCCGCAGGCTGCCCCGTTCCGAAAGGAATAAAAGATGGCTGCCACCGATCGCTCAGGCACTGGCTGCTCGCACCTGCCGGAGAGCAAGGGTTTATTTGCGTATAATAAAACTTTTTGCGTGGCAGTATAACGTTTTCGAGCACTTTCGGCACGTTTACGCTCTTCTTACGCAAATATGGCATGTTACTCTTCTTTGCTGAGGATCCGTTTTAGCGTCATTCTTAAGCTTCCGTTGCATGCCGCCGCGATTTTCGACCAGCCGCCGCAAACTAAGTAAGGGAAAGCGGACCAATCGCAGACGCCGGCACTACCTTCTTCCTCCGGTTATCGACTTTCAGTGCAGTGGCCCAGCCCCATCGAATCCCTCTCCGCTTGAGCGTGCTCCTCACCTCTTGTCAGCCAATTAGACAAGACAAGCCGCTCAGTGTAGGCAATGTTATTCGTTTTCCAAGCAAACAAAAGTGACCTCCTATGAACGAGGAGAGCGTTTGATTGGTCTGTCCAGACAACCCTGCGGGTGCCCGCCCGATGCTTGCGTCGGCGGTTACGCAAATTTGACGTCAGGAGATTGGAATAAAAACATATTGGAATAGTTTTACGTTATACGGTCCCAGGTTTATCTGCGGGAGTCGACAAATTTCTGTTATTGAATTTGCGGACAGTGTAATTTCTGAGTTTGGTATCCGTGTTTATGTTTTATTTTTGCCGCGTTGGATATTTCTTGCACAGCATTATGGTTCTTGCGAAAATCATTGGACCAGAAGGGATCGAATAATCGTTGCAATGTTTGCCTGTGGGAGCCAGGTTATCGAGAAACAGCGAGAAGTCGTGAAGGAACGATGACAATATTGGCACGCGTCTTTCGTTTTCTATTAGCCATCTTCTTATTTTCACTGGATAATCACTGGTATTAAGTTGTCGATCGGGGAAAGACGCGCACATGCAGTATTGGAAATTTCTTTAACGTTGTCGCACATTCCATGTAGTAAATCAGGCGGCGTATCTTATCAAGGCCGGGGTGATGCAACGAATCTATCGGAATCCTCTTACTTTTTCGTTGCTTGTCGGTGGTCGAAACGGCACTTCGCTTATGTTATCACGAGTATCGGTCGTTCATGAGCGGTGGATGATAAGAACGGAATGGAATCGTGAGAAAGGAATCGTGAGAAAGGAATCGCTGTATTACACCGGCTCAGATTATGCACGCATTACGAGAACGAGAATGTGCGCGAGAACCAGTGATACCTGTCTCGGTATAGCTCAGTGGTTGTGGCGTTTCGCGCTCAGAGCTCGTGGCCGCGGCTTCCAATCATGCCGCGGCCGCAGTCCGCGATGGGCGCTGTTTGCAACGAGGCCCGTGTACTTGGATTATAAAACCCAAGGTGGGAAAAATTCATACCGATTCCCCCACTTCGGCGTGCTTTTTGGTTTTTGGCACGTAAAACCTAAGAACCTAATTTCGGTATTTTCTAAAAACCACCGAGAACAGGAAATGTACAATGAAGCATGTGAAAATAGCGGGCGAACTTGATCCGGAACGCCATATGGACGAACGCACTCGCGGCGTTCCGATTCGAGCATCACTTTCTTTCACGACACAAGCTTGCTCAATAAGCTGAACTTACATTCTGGCCTTCTACGGGCCAGAACCACGATCCAATTATGAGGCATGCCGTAGTGGAGCACCCCGGAATAATTTTTACCACCTGGTATTCTTTCAGGGGCGCTGAAACAGTTTTCTAACTAGTCATAGAATGGCCTTGTAATAAAATGAAGTAGTCTCACGATTATCACGTGGCAAACATGTTCCGAATCCTTCAAGTATGTTTAGGTTATAGCATCCATGCTCGGCTTTCTCTCTCTTTTCATCGCCACCATAGCGCCTGGGAGCTCAACAGGGGAGACGCAAAGGGGGTGAAGCCCCACCCAGATGTGTCGTGGCGGCGAAAGGGCCCGACGCGGCAGCCCATGGCGGCCGTGGTGTACTGCGCTACGCAGCACGCCGCGGATATCTCGGAGGCGACGCACAGCAGGCGCAGCTGTGTACGCGCTACTGTCGTGTGTAGACTGGCAGTGCAAAGATGAAATGATCTTTCTGTCTTTTTGAGATCTCGGGAATGTATATCGTATGTTTCATTTAATTAACTCGAAATCGACAATTACGTAATGCTGAAGATGTTCTCGCGGTCACTAAATCAGCCAGTAGCGGTTGGTGGGCCCAGCTGCTTGCGATGACGCTACATTACGACATCGCGGAAGTGCGTCCAAGCGATGTTTCGCTGTTTTTGACCGTAGATTGTAAATTTCCTGCTGCATGCAGTGCAATGATAGTTGGGTCACATGGTTCATCGGAGCCGTTTGTACAGATTGGCAGCGTTTTCTTGCTGTGTTCATAAAAATCCGAGGACACCTACGCACTTCTTATGGGTTGTGAATGTGAAAGCATTAACGTTCACTCGAACGCAGCCGAGTGGTTCTTGTAGTAATGAACTCCTCGCGGGCCCGCGAGTACATTGAGGTGTTTGCCCAACGTGTTGGCACGTTTTTATTTAGCCTTACCGAGACGAGAGGTTGTGCGGACAAGGGACACGTGCTTAGCAAATGCTTCCAATAACGACAGCGAGGGTGACGTGGCGTCGTGGCGATGCCCTCTCTCCTGCCGAAGCACGTTGCGATAGCGGTGGCAGCAATTGTGCCGTTTCGCCCGCTGCTCCGTCGAGGTGCGTTCGTGACGGAACAGCCGATCGTAATGTAGGGGCCCTCTTTCGCTTGTCGAGACGACAGACGCCGGCTTTTTCGCTTAATCGGTCATTTGACGCTTTCTCATCAAAAGTGTTTCAGGGCCGCTTTAATGTGCACCTGGATATGATTACACGAGCACGCATGCATTTCGGTCCCGTCGAAAATGCGGCCGCCGAAGCAGGGATCCAACCCGCCACCTCGAGGTCGGCACTGCTACGCCATAGCAACTAAGCTACCGCGGCAGGTCCCAGCAATTGGTTTAATTCTTAAAACACACCTTTGCCATTGTTTGCTTCTT
The DNA here is from genome assembly GCF_023375885.2 of Dermacentor andersoni. Lineage (NCBI taxonomy): Eukaryota > Metazoa > Arthropoda > Arachnida > Ixodida > Ixodidae > Dermacentor > Dermacentor andersoni. The sequence continues at coordinate 76,463,158 of NC_092816.1, read as the reverse complement.
CACTGCTAGTACAATGTTACAATATATAGCCTAGAAAAGACAAGCGCATCTGCAATAAAATCCCCCGAAAAGAAAGAATTATAGGTTCAGTGGGTCTTCGACTGGATTGGAGCTGATAGGTTCGTCTTTGTATACACAATTTTACTCTTTCGTCAAATGGTGAATAGATATACAGCCACACCAATTTAAAGGCAGCTAAGCATTTGAAGTGTTGTGAATAGGGGAGCCGCTTTTATTCATTTTTAGAATTCTTTCTTCTTCCCGTTTTACTACCAATAAGTGGCCGAGTAATGTATGAACGACGTGCCATTTTTATCAATATATAATTGCGTCACTTACTTCGATGAAAACGGCCCTTCAACCACGTGTGGGCTACGCACTGTCGATGTCGAATTGGGATGTCTCGTACTACAGAACATTAAGAGGACGCGGTTTAAGGCAAAGCACGAGCTCTTTGAAGTTCAAGACGTTGCTCTCGAATGTAGTACATTCATCATATTAAGAACAGAATTATCCTGTTCCGATGTACTAAAGAAGTTCGTGTTTTTGCATACGCAGGATGAATAACTCTCACTTTAATTGATGGTACGCGCACTTCGATTATTGAACTTTGTTCGCGGTACTTATGTAGCAATATAATGCATTAATTCAGCAACGAGAGATTTTCGTGACAAGGGGCAGTTTGATGACACAAACTTTGCTGTCACGGCGAAAATTGACTGCAGTCGTGGAACATGAACTCTGTAACGTAAGAAACAAAAAAACAATAGTGTACTCTACGTTAATGCAAATGAGAAGTTGCAGCGCTTTTCGGCTTTTTTTTTTTAACCGGCAGTGTTCGGTGTGGAACAGAGCATGACAGCGTCTCGCAAGGGAAGCAGCTCTCCAGTCTGGAAAGGAAAGGTCGCGCAGAACGCACGGACAACTGACGATGAATAAGCTGCACGCAATCATCGGCACCGTTTGCTTAGTGTGCTTCCTGTATCAATGCTACAGCGTGCTGGAGGTCTACCTCGAGTACAACTTCAGTGTCACCATGGACGAGCGACAGCGGAACGATTACATCGTTTTCCCCGCAGTCACAGTGTGCGTCGACGGCTGGTGAGAAGGCCGCCATTGCTATAGGACTCAGATACCGAAAAACAGTGCGAAAAGCGCGGGATCATGAGAGAGTGACGTAGGCGAGGGTGTAGATTTCTCGCTCTTCCGTTTATTTTAAGCTGTTTTTCTTTTCGTATGAAAGGTAGCCTTTCAGCCAATAGCCAAACATATATGCAACCAAACCCAACTTAGCCTAACCTAATATAACCTAAGCTATCCTAACCCACCCTACGTGACCCGTCTGAATCGCAGTCGCCGGGCTCGTTTACAAGTACACGGGAAAGAAAATTTCACCCTCCAACGACTTTCTGCGAGTCACAGGGATTCGTTTGCACAAACAGTACACTATAGCGGGTCGAGTCGAATTTCGGGCATAGATATCATAACGCGAGAGCGCTTGCGTGAACTCGGTTCAGTAGTAGTTCTGCATCGAGGCAATGCAGGCAAATTTTATCCAGAGGAGAATGACGCGGCTCGCTTTCGTCGGATTCGTGTTATGAGCGTTCTAAAGATGTTGACTTGAAGGTGTACTTATTGAGGGAAATATTTTGTACTTTTACGGTGTGGAATTAGTAGGCTATCTGCAGAAATTATGGGCGACCTTCGCAGGAAGTGATTTGTGGAGTCTGTGAGATTATTCTGATGTATATATTGAAAAAAATATCGAAGAAAACGAGTGTACTTGTGCCAGTTCAGTGTAACTGAGAGGGAAGTTTCTTGACTAGTAGCATTAGCTTTCTTCTGCGAAAACGGTATGATTGTAATTGAAATTGAGCAAAATTGCCTTGCAAAACCCATATACCCACTTATCGACTATTGCGGGTGAGTAACTGTCATCGCGTTAGTAAAGATCCGCTAACTGAAGTGGGACATTGCGCGTATATTGAATCTAAGTTTATGATTATGTAAATAATGATGGTGCAGGTTTATTGCTATTTCCACAGCTGACATCGCAATATGGTGCCACGGAGTAAAACTGACAGTTCGGCGAGTCCATAGTGGTACCATGTACGCAGTAGATATGTACATAGTGTATACGCATCTGTACATTTGTGGTACTATGTTCATAGTACCATCATGTTCATAGTGATGAGCAAAACGAGAACAAGGTGAAGGCGGGAGCAACGTTTCGACAAGTGGACATGTCAATGTATATAGGTAGGGTTCTTCTAAAGGGGAGGGGAGTAAGGCGGGTGGGTGCTGCAACGAGCGAAGGTGTGTTAACGGCAAGGGTGTAGAATTGATAATAAAGGAGTGCTGTGCACAAAGCCGGTGACAGAGCCATCTGTGAGTCACATGTCAACGGCCGTGTGTCAGTCGGCGTGTCAACGGCTGTGCACAGCACCCCTCTATCACCTGCTTCGCTGGTGATCGTGGGCTATCCTTGTTCTGAAAGAGATAATAGAAGGAGCGGCAGGAACCGGTGCTTGTGGGAAAAAAATATATATAAGTAATGCTAAAATGGAATGAATGAATGAATGAATGAATAAATAAATAAATAAATAAATAAATAAATAAATAAATAAATAAATAAATAAATAAATAAATAAAACGCAAGAAATGCGAAGAAAAAGAAAAGAAAACACTAAGCAACCAAAGTAAGTGTTGTAGCCTACAGCTTGACATTATAACTTGTGGTACGTTCGTAGTGGTACGATGGACATAGTACCATACTTTGAGTAGCAACGCCTTTTCTCTGTACATTTCGTAGCTGTACCAGAGTGGTCAGAGTGTCAGTGGTTCTTCCATAACCTGTTTTCGTTCACAGGCTCAGCACCGAAAAGCTGTGCAAATACAGGCCTAACAAGTGCCACAAGCACGACATGGTGAGCACTCGATGACAATTCACTGCGTTGAGCAAGTCCTATAGTCAACAATATTACCAATGAGGTTAGGTAACATTTTATTGCTTCATATGCTATGTATGTATGTATGTATGTATGTATGTATGTATGTATGTATGTATGTATGTACGTACGTACGTATGTATGTATGTATGTATGTATGTATGTATGTATGTATGTATGTATGTATGTATGTATGTATGTATGTATGTATGTATGTATGTATGTATGTATGTATGTATGTATGTTTTCAATATATATTTCAATTTTATTTTCCCCTCTTACAATACAGATGCAGGTGTTGCAGAAAGAAGTTACACCAGGGCAGCTTGACGAATCTACACACACACACACACACACACACACACACACACACACATATATATATATATGTATATATATATATATATATATATATATATATATATATATATACATATATATATATATATATATGTAGAGAGAGAGAGAGAGAGAGCTGAGATAGGGCTGCAAGTTTTCTTTCCTTTCAACTTTACGATTTTCAAAAATTTTTGTATAAGGATGATTGAGTAAAATGTGTTAGTCACCACGCTATAACCAACTTCCTTTGAATGCAACAAGCCTAATCATGATCACCGCAGTTGTTGTCGACCACAACAATTTTTCAGTTCCCGCGTACGCGCATTCGACAGGTGTGTGAAACATCAAAAGGCGAGAAAGGAAAATTCCAGCTAATTTATTGCTGCAATGACGCTGACTGTACGTGTGCGACACTGCCTGCAAGCCATAATGAGAAACTACCTTGCGGGCTCTAAGTAGTTTTCTTACTTTCGCTCAACCTTTGCTTCAGTGCTATAGAGTGCTCAAGTGGCAATCCTAAGAGATTCATTCGTAGCATGTATCTTCTTAACTAACTATGACTAAGCTATCTTTTTGGGAAAAATAAATATGCGGATCCAAGGCACATGTAGGAATATCTGTGAATCGAACCTTTGGGGAAGTTGTGCGTGAATGCATACAACGTGTCTTCTCATGCAATCTTTGCGTCTATGTGCAGTATACAGCTTTAATGTGATGCCATGGTTATGTTTATGCGCTACACCGTTCGGAATACACTAAGCTGAAATGGGGTCCATGAGAATGCACTCTGAGAGTCGCCGACGCAGTAACGTCACGAGGAAGTGGGCGATGCTTGTCGAGGGAAGAATGGTGACGATAGACGTATGCTGAGAGAAGTACGAAGTTAAATACAAGAGTAAGGTTGACTATTATTTTTCACCTTTAATTACTGCGTCCATGTTCTATGTGAAATGGCGCGCGCGAGCATGCTATCGTGCGAACGTGTCTTGCCAACACCTAGACATAAGTTGTTGGTCCACTTCGCTCCGTAGTTTTTGCAGCCAAATGGCATTACGCATCCAAGCAGACCCTCTAACGTTCTTCGCAAGTTCCACGCATGCGCCATTGGTAGACAACGCCACCCGCCATGGTTGCCTAGTGGCTTTGGCGCTGCGCGGGTAAGCACGAGGTCGCGATATCGCTTATCAGCCGCAGTGGCCGTATTTCAGTCGGGGCGAAATTAAAAAAAAAATCAGTCAGGTCAGTTTGGTGGTAGCTAAATAAGGGGTATTCTGCTTTTACCGTTTATTTACATCACAATCAGATTTGGCTTCGATCTACGCTCTCAACTATATTCTTAGAGGTCAATCTTACAATTACAGGTACAATCTTCGCACAGGCAAGAACGCAGTTCAAATTGTGTTGGAGGGCCTCTCTAAATTCCTTTCCTTCTTTTTTATGTATCTCATCGTGTTTTCTGCGGCTTTATCTCGGACACATCGCACCGTCTATGGTCATTTCATAGACCATCTCAGTGCAACAGTTAATCTACAACCTGGCCCTTTCGTTTCACAGGAGCAAAGAAGGGGCATGCTACAGCATGTACTCTTTTTAAAAGATAAGAAGGAACGAATGGGTTCATTATGATTTCGGTGCACTTGTGCGAGACCAAGATGCATAACTTGGTTAGGTTCAAGAGAGATTAATTACAGATGGTCCGGTTGCACCAATCACGTAATATTGTGCGAAAGCACATTTTCTTGGACCGAATAAGTCATGGGCTTGCATCAAATTGGGCAATGCTGGGCTGTTTTTGACCGCTGTTAATTAAACCCTTTGCAGTATCGATGGCCATGTTAAACTGTTGTTTTATTGCACGCATGATACGCATAATGCATAAATGGTGACTCGGTGGACACAGGAGGACGAGGATTGCAGACTTGCACAAAGATCGTTTTGTTGTTTCACGCCATACCGGCCAGTGTTGTAGTGCAGGCTTCGAACTTGCATGAAGGGTATGCGAGGCGAAATCATGCGTTCCGGTATGCAGTTGGGCGGAGGGAGGTGGGCAGGCTCGGGTGGATATTTATGCCCATTGCTTACAGATTACAAAGGCACTTTAGCTTGCGCTCGCGAAAGCTTACACGTTCTATACATCTTAAACGAAGAGAATACTGGAACGCTGGGAAAGGCCAAAGCCTAGGTCGCGTACATGGGCGCCGTGACGCAATCCAAGTCCTTGTTGCGCCACAGTCTGTCACACGCAGAACACGCAAAGCCAAACTGGTTGTAAATGAAGTTCCGCTTGAAGATGGCTGTCGCTGCAAGGAACTCAAGTAATCAGGCTTGTCTCTGCTGATACGTTTAGGCAGAGCACTTGGCACGCATGTGTGATCTGTCGTTCTCCGATCGCGTCTCTCGTTCTCCGGCGGTTTCGTTGGCACGTTTCAACGCCACGAATTGTAGATGTAGCTGTAGAGCCTAGATGTTAGTGGCTCATATACCTACTCTTGGGGGTTGGCCAAGAGCCATGAACTGCATTCTTGTCTTTGCTGCTGCAGTCGCAATCGCTTCGCTACATCTTCTTCATCGTTCAACTCCCGCTGCCTGTGGCGACGTGGTCGTTGTTGTTCGCTGCGCTTGGCGCGACGAATCCCTTCTTCATTCTTTAGACATCGTGTAACAAGAAGAATAAGAAGATGCTAAGGTGCTGTGCCCTCGGTACGCGCGTGCACAGCGCGTTTCACGTGGACGCTTGGTGTTGTATGAAGGATGTTCCCAAAGACAGAGGCGAAATCCAGGTTTGTAAGCTAGTAGTGATTTCGCATTAAAACGCCCATGTACCGTGCATTTGGTGCACGTTGAAGAACTCCAGCTGGTCGAAATTAATCTAGTGTCATTGCACCCTCCACCTACGGCGTTCCTCATAATCAGATCGTGATTTCGGCCCGTAAAACCTCAGATATTATTACGACAACACCGACGCCAATGGCGACAACGCTATTTCACCTGCGGGCGATTTCTTTCATTGCTATGAAAGTGGGAGCGGCCCGCTGCTCTACCGCCTTCAGCGGTAGCGTACCCCAGGTAAATAAAGGTCTGTCTGTCTGTCTGTCTGTCTGTCTGTCTGTCTGTCTGTCTGTCTGTCTGTCTGTCTGTCTGTCTGTCTGTCTGTCTGTCTGTCTGTCTGTCTGTCTGTCTGTCTGTCTGTCTGTCTCTGTCTGTCCGTCCGTCCGTCCTCCCGTCCGTCCGTCCCTCGCTGATGCATGCCATTCTAAGCAACTGACACATCAAAGACGGCACGCACTCTTTGGAAATACTTCAGGAGTCGGTTGGTTGTTCCTATGATGAATCATCACCGACACCCTGGTCGTACGGTTGCTTCGATGCTCCCACCCAAGCGGCGTTTCTGAATAACGCCATCAGCCCTTTCAACTCCGCAGCCGTACAAAAATCTATCTGGCCGCCTCCAACAGGGCGCCGGTAAAACGCCACGAGCGAGACAAAAATACTGGATTACTTCTTTAGAATATCGCACAATGAACCTCTCTATTAGAGTGAGATATACGGAAAGTAGCCCTGATATCAAAATTATCGATATATACATTTCATAGCGACCATATGGTGAATTTGTAGCATTTGTGAGAAAACGTGCAATGACGGTGACTCTATGAAAGAGAATTTTGATTTAAGGCATGAAATATTCGCAAGAAAAATTTCGTGAATTAGCAAAATAAACAAAAATTGAAGCACCAACTTTACAAATCCGTAACTCTGTACCCAAAAGAAATATCGCAGCTCTCTAAGATGCATCTGTTAGAGTACTTAAAGCGGGCATATAGATTTATGAAGTTACAGATTACGTGAGATTGTTAGAATGTTTAAAAGAGTCTAGCAACACTCCTACTCACAAATTTGTAGTATATACATTTGAGTGGTGTAAGATACATCGATGTTTTCCGCTTTAGATTAATTATTCGCTGCGATTTACGGAGTCGCAATGTCGTTTTTCTTTTGTTGCAGAGCTGTAACGTTAGAAACTTGGTACACGAGCCTTTTGAGCTTCGCAATTTTAGACAATTTTTGTAAAACAATATTGACGGCCTAAACATAAGAATCCGCCTCTACAGTGACTAGCCTCACTTTTTCTTTTAAATGGGACGAACCTAATCAGATTAGATGCCGTGGTTGCCGAGATAAACGAGTTCTCCTTTCCTATGCGTTTAGATAGGAGCCCCGAGCTAACCCTGCCTCTTAACGCCAGCATGACTGCAATGTCAACGGGATGCGGTACACTGTCTCTGTAGAGGAACCACACAATTAGGACACATAAATCCAGAGTTCCTTATTGTTCGAGGAAGGAGGTGCAAGGCCTCTGTGAAACATCCGTAGCCACTCAACGCTGGGCGTTCACGCTGCACGAAATAGCTGTATCATATTGTGGCGAATTTTGGCTTTTCACAGCGGATACCATTGCGTGCTCTATGGGTGTGGTATAAGAGTTAGGTTCAGCGAAATGCATTGTTGTTGTCGTCATCGTCGTCGTCGTTATTGTTGTCGTTTGTTGTTGCTGTTGCCTCAATTATGATTATTATTATTTGATATGAAAACACATATACAATGCACATAGAGTGTAATAGGGAAGAAGTTAGCTTCATGATTCATACTGAATCGTACGTTGCAGTACTCTGTTGCTGACTAGTTTCTTTTTGGGCAGCACAATAGAAAAATGGTTTCTATGCACGAAGGTGATCGGCAACACTGAAGGGTATGAACAGTATCCAAAACGCGTACAAATTAAGAAAACAAACAATACAGAAAGGATTATTGGGTAACGTAAGGACAACGAAATATAGATAGTGTATATATACTTCACCAAAAATAACTAGGATGCACCAACGTCACCACCCATAGCAGCGTAACGTTCCAGACGCTTCAATGGACGCATATAGAGCTAGAATTTATTTATTTATTTATTTATTTATTTATATATTTTTTATTTACTTACAATACATGGAAGACTCTGCAAGCAAAGCTTTACTTGAGAGGTAATGGTCCTGTCACTGGCGACCTACTCACACGCACCAAGGGACCAGTTCGGTGTTGACAAATTTAAGTGTTGATTACTGCTCTGAAATACGAGGCGCATTCTGCGGAAGGAGGATAAGCAGTGGCAGAAAGGAAAAAAGAATGATGACTTGAGTCTGGTTCCTTAAAAGAAAAGAACAGGTGTTAGTAATAGAGAGACCGGGTCTATGAAGGCGACAATTTGTACGCAGAACTCTGCTGTGCATATGAACTTGTTTTCGTTGTGCCGTAGCCATATCGGTTAAAGATTTTCCCGATTGTTTCTGCAACTCTCAATAATATTGCAGTGATTACAACCTGAACATAAGCGTTAAAAGTTGTGCTGGTATAAATTATTTGTCTGCGGTCCATCGTTAAACACACTGTTGCTTTAGGCTTCTTATAGCTAGGTGGCGCGGTGTGATTATGGTGCATAGAGAATACGGGTCTTTCTTTTTATTCGCTGTTTGCCACATGTGGAATTTAAAGAAATACTGCGTAGAAACCTGTTAACATTTCTTTTTTGCAGCTGTGCTAGCTTGTCATTTTCATTTTCTTCGTTTTTTTAATCTGTGGCCGCGTTAGAGAATGTGTGGACTGGACACAATGATCTGCCAATTTGCCCTTTATTGAGTTGACAAGTTTGTAAGAAAAGTTAGTTTGTGTAGTTTCGTTATACGCTTTTTCAGCTTTTTTCCAACTGCGGTCGGCGTTCATTCGAGACAAGTAAAACAAAAATGAGCCAGTGAATAAATTACTCGCGTAAACATATATTTATCTGGACGACTGGATCACCGATCCACATTTTGTCATATATTGTAGGGTCGACCTTTCTGCTACGCAGTCAGGTGACTTCACGAGTGGCGTGAATTATTCGTAAAGACATACCGACAATTATTTACACATTGTCTGCATAACCTTTACATGGCACATGATTACTATCTGTTATTTGACTAAGTGAAAACTCTGTCTGCATGTTTCAAGTCAAGACGACAAAACTCCTTCTGCTTGCGAAGGTCACGCGAAGCTAGGCATATATGTGGCACGGGACGCACCGATGGAATTTGCCTTCACACGGCGCTACTCTCACCTGCACCAGTCAGCTGGCGAACGGTTTTGACTACAAGCACTGGCAGACGACTAAAGCGCTATACTGCATGTTACGTGCTTGTCCAGTTAGTGCGCGATCGAGAGACAGACACTGGACATTTTCAGCACCAGCATCGGCAGGCTGCCACTGTCGGAGGACGCTGTTCCGGGCCAATGGCCCGACACGATAGAGTTCTTTTTTTACAAAAATTACTCAAGGCAACTCTGGAGCAAGTGTCTACGGGAGGTGCAAGCGGGGCTGTTCAGTCAACATTGGAATGGTCGGTAGTACAGGAATTTGCCTAAACTTTGTGCTTGTGGTGTCGAACTAACGGCTTCTCCACTTCACAAATGGATGACTTTCACCAAAACACTGCTTTAAAAATTCAACGATTTGCAATGACTGTACGCACGTGCGCTCAAGCTAATTCCCTCGCTGCGTTTACAAAACTATGAGAGCTCTGACGTTTGAAGTGATAAAGCATAATAAGTAAACTCACAGTATCGTTTGAACTGAGAAGCACGAACATTAGACAAATCCATGGCATGTACTAACCATCATCCTCATGTTAGGTGAACGACTGAAACACCAGAATTCGCCCTAGTATTTTTGTAGAAAGCTCTATGCGTGACACTATGCTGCTTTGAGGGTTAGAGGAACCTAACTGGAATATTTGCACGCCGCTGGACTGGACGAACAGGATTAGTATGGAGTCGCTGTAATGTGCAATGTGTCACACTTAAAAGGAACACCTGAACTTGTAATAAGTGCACCATGACAGCAGTGCTTCTTCGGCCATGTCGAGAGAAAGAAGGCTGACGTGATGCATAAAACGGACACCCACGCGTAAGAAACAAACACAAAACAAGAACAGGCCTTCATCACTTACTTTAGCTGCAATTTATGGCGAAATACTAGTTTATTTGGTGTTCCGCTGAAGAGATATCGTTTCTTCACAAACGACCGCAAACCCCTCTCACGCCTTTTTCCGTGCCATTCGCAATAAACTGTTTCAGCTGCCCTTTCCTCTTCCCTATAATGTAAAGCTGCAGGCTCGAACGCACCTACTCAGGCCGGCCCCCCTGCCTTTCCTGGAGATAAAAATCGCTCTTAATGCATTTGTAGTTTGCAAATGCAGCCGTTATGAACGTAGATGATTAAAATTCTATTCACCCGGCAAATATTCCTCCGTGAACAACTCTCGTAAACGGTGCACTCTTGTTCAATGTTCCTAAAGTTTGTTTAACATCCCGTGTGCGCAGATGGAAGCCCCGGGCTTGTACATAGTACAGTCCATGCCAGTCCTACGGAATGCCACAACGTTTCCAGCCCAGGAGCTGTTCTCTTGCGTGATGACGGCTGGCGGAGCGAGGTGCCCCGCTTACAACTGCAGCGACAGGTGCCACTTGCACATTATTTGTGCAAATATTTGCGCAAAGGGACACTAAAAAGTAAAATTGAATTGCGTTGCACCGGCAAATTTAAGGGGGGAGGGGAGTCCTGGTAAGCCAGAAAAGACGCAAGACTAAAACATGCATGGCAATATTACGTTACAGTTTCCGAATTAAAGCACTTCGTGTCGTCATGGATGTTGATAGCGCTTTTTTCGCAAGAACTTTTAAGTTCATCTGCAAACAAAGATTACATTGCATTGCAAAGGAACCGAACAATCAGCCCATGGAAAGTTTTGGTAATATATTCTGAATGAAAAAAGCCCCTGCATGTGGAAACACTTTTAAATCCGTGACGTCACAGTATTGTGCCTACGCCGGAGATGGGGCATGAAATTTGATTCAAAGTCTACGTCGTTTCTCGATAGACGAGGAAGTGCACGATATCTTAAAAATAAAGCTTGCGGACTGCAATGTTTTTTTTTTTTTGTGTCGATGGGACACCTAATCGTGCCGGCAATACATTAAACTACAATATTGCCTTTGATAATAACAGTTTCAATTCAAGTATCTTTATATGTGTACGCTCTAAACGCAGAATTCAAGGAGTTGGTTAGTTGTTGGTTAGTTGTTGGTTAGGTTAGTTGCAGATATGATTTTTCGTGCACTAAGTCGACCTTCTGCAAAGGCGGATACGCAGTCTAGCACACGCATGTAAAGAACGGTTAAAGAAGGACAAAAAAACAACACTGTGTTGTGTTTGACGTATTTGCCGCAATACAAGTAACCAATTTGTAGTTCTTTTTCCCGGACGGGAGCCTTTCTGAAACGTTCCTTTCTTACAAAATTGCAGAATTCAGAGCACGTACTACAGGCTCCCATCGCAGCTGTGTTTCACGTTCGACGTGAACGCGATACCACGAGAGGAACACCCTTTCCAGGATTGTCCAAGTCAGTGGGACTGGGGTGAGTGCGCTTCGTAACCGGTGGGATGCGAGCTCCGCCATTCCTCTTTTACAGCCCCCACTGTTCATAGTTATTCGAGTAAAAACGCGGGATTCACTTGCACAGTACTCGGTCGACATAGCACCGTGTCGAGGAGTAACAGTAGTTTTGAACAGCGACGTCGAGATGGGGCAACTCGCGCGAGCTTTCCCGATCTCACAGGCCATGCACGAGCATAAATATACCCCACCTCAAAAAACTCCGTTCACATCAGTGAAATATATATGGTAGCACCAGCCAGCAAGAAAAGAGAATTAGCAAAATGAATTCCTCATTAGGCACCTCCTATCGTCCTCCGTGTGACGTCGTGTTAAAAGTGTTAAAAGGAAAGCGTCAACAGAGACGTGTCGGCGTTAAGAAGACAAGTTCGACTTACAAGGTGTCTCTAATGGTTGAATGAGTAAACATTCATTATCTCTCTATAATCCGTCTCTTTCTGCCTCTTTTTCATGTTCATTATTCCATCATTTCGTGTCCTAATCATATGACATTTACGTCCAACTTACCTTTCTTTTTTAGCGTCGACACTTGGTTGAATTTTATTTTTCAGCATCTTCAACTCTGGGATGCGCCCCTCACCTCGGTTTTCTTGTTGCACGTTCACACTACCGTGAGGCATAATGTCTATTAGCCGGAATGTTTACGGCTTCGAAGACACGCCGAAGGTTCGGCCGACGCATTCGCGCGGCCGGCGGCGCTCTCCGCTTTCCCTGCTTATGCGACCCAACTGTCTGCATTCGGATGATGATGATAATGATGTTGCTGCTACTGTTGATGAAGAATATGTTCTTTCGGCAACTCTTTCGAAATGAGGTGGTGAAACAACATTCCCCTATCTTGTTCGAGCTAATGAGTGATACTACAGAGGCTTTTCAGTATGGCATGTTGTCTACATCTCCTTAATGACTTTCTCTTTGATCATTTCTAATCTGACTTTTGAACGTGGGCAGAAGATCGTGTCATCTGTCGGGGAGCGCGGCAGTTAAGTTAGATAGCACTTGGTGGTGGCATAGCATAGGGCGACAGCGACACAGGCATTCACATTCCCACTCTGTTTATGGCCAATTATAATCTTTTTTTATTATGATTGAATTTAGAGCGCAGCTCTTTATGGACTGTTCATACGGTGAGCGTCGGCGGCGGTGGCGTAACCGAGCAAACGAGCACAACAACGAAAGATGAAAGAGCGAACGCAAAGCGGTAGATAAAAGACGAGAGCCCCAAATGGAGGAGACCAATGAGAGCGGCCCGTTCAGTAACGTACGTGCGGAAAACTGGTTTCATGAGCACCCGCCCGACCACTCGATGCGTACTCATATCTGATCTCAGTCGGACCGCTCGTTTCGTACTATTGTCTGCTCACGTCAGCTCTCGCTCGTGCTTGTTTGGTTTGCTTGGTTTGGTCTCATTTGCGCTTGTTTCGATTGTGATGGTTTGTAGCCCTTAGCACTGTGGCATGATCGCATGGCGTGAGCCGAGAGAGCCTACAGAGTGAGCTCGCGAAGTGACGTCAGGAAATGCTAAAATCTGAGAAGCGCCTGCGTGTTCCTTCGGTTGCCCTTTCACCATGATGGCAACCGCTAGGAAAGTCGCTTCGCCTAAGCAACTCGCAGCGCAATCCGCAAAGAATGCTGCAGCGCAATCTTTTTCTAAGCTTTACAAGCTTTATAAAGCTTGAACCAGGTCCGAGACAGTCGGTAAGGTTTTCGGGGTTCTTCCATAAACTGTTGTTTATATACTGTGTGGTTTATGCTGTCAAACAAATGCAAGGGCTAAAAGGTCTTCTTTGCTTGCCATCGCTGGCTTCTCGCTGCGCCTATTTATTACAACAGCACGGTCGCCAACGACGGTTTTCCCGTCGCAGGTAGTCAGTACAGAGAAGGCGTGGCGAGGCAGCAGAAGGAAAATTCTGTGTTGAAACTGCGCTGGGGAAGTGCGCACGAGCATGTTGCTATCATTATACGGGTTTTCCTTTTCGTGTTTTTGTAGCCCTGACAGCGCACGGTACCGAAATACTCGTGTAAAAGGTGGCATGGAAACTTAACGTATTCAATGCGGTGGCCAGTCGAGGTTTGCGATGCTTAGGTGGTCACGCCATGTCCCTAAGTATGCGACGCTGCTGTTAGGCAACGCAAGTGTCGCGACACCTGTCCTTGCAGAGCGACGGCAAAGTCTAGCACTGCGGTCAAGGACTTTCGTCATTGGTGAAACCTTATTTGCCGATATGCGCTCTTTGAGACAGCCGAAGGACCACACCGTGTCTCGGTATCATCTTGAGTTCTAACTTCTTGCTTGGTCAGCAAGTTCACTTTGCCGTGCGCCCTTATTGCACGTCATGGTCGTCGTGCCGTTCTTCTTGTCGTCGGCATGTCGCTGCTCGGAACAGCGCTTATCTTTTCAAAAGGACGCAGTAAATTTTGTCGAAGCTCCGTTTAGATTTCAACTCCTTCGTTGAGGAGCGAAATAGGCACGAAGGAAAATGGGGCACTTACGAATGTACCTTCTTCTCTGTTTTTGTGGGGAGTAAATAGGTAATGCTTCAAAGCGCTAACCTCGGTTTTGTGTCTTCTTTTTTTTTTACGGTAACAGCACCACCTTGTGGGTGACCACTTTACTCTGCACCCTTCCCTATTTCCTACGAATATTATTTGATATAATTACTCCCTCTTACGTGAGTTTTACCTGTGAAATGCTATGAACTAGTACTGTGGTAATTACATGTTAACGCGGAAAACGCTTGTTTTGCTAGTTACTAAATTCAGAGCTGAGTTACAGTAACCTACAACTGCGTGGTTGTCACAGACGTCACGATGTTCGCTTAAGCTATAAGCGCTAATACTGGCAGAGCTCTTAGACAAACATTTCCTGGCAGGTACACTACTTTGCATTGATCATAGAGCATTAGCTTCTCACTTGAAAAGTGATTCCCTTATTGGTTTCATTTCTTTGTTCTTGAAGCTTTGCTTCGGTGTGTAAAATGAACTGGTTTTGCAAATACGCGTCGTCTACGCCTGCACAATGTCATTGCTCTGTACAAAAGTAGAAAACTGTTTTATACCTTTCCTCGCAGAGCTGGAGCTTCGCTACAGATTCTCTAAACGGGACACGATGCTGTTTCTACCAAAGTGGGTGTACCCGCTGTTCGTGCACCAAACAGGAATCAGCCCTCCCGACCAGCTGTCCGCAGTGCAGCTGCTCCCGGGAAAGGTCATCCACGTCACCGTCAAGCAGGCGAGAAACTTGCACCTATGCCGACCTAACAAAGTCGGAACCTAGAGGGGCACTTTGTCTCGGACTGAAATACGTTTCGGACACCCTGCTAATAGAGGTCAGAATTTTAGGCTGCGTTGTTGACTGGTCAATTTCGGAGAAATCACTTTCAGCGCAATTCGATTGGCCAAGCCGGAGAAAGCGCGTATGATGAAACGACCGGCGCACCTCCTCGCTGACATCTTTTCGGCGCCATCGCGTGATTTGTCATGCACTGCCTACATTTAAAAAAAAGACACTGTTTAGAGAAATTAAAGGAAGGCATGCGATGTCACAAACTACACTCCACATCTGAATAGGCGATATACGCAGCAAAGTTGCGCACGGAATAACGTAAGCATTTTTTGAAGTGTCCGGTCGTTTTGTGCGATGTATATAGCTATGGCGGCAGAGCCGAGCTCGGTGGCATAACAGAACCTTCTTGAGCGTTTTCGTCCTTGCCATTATTTTGTTTGCATTAGGCGTTCGCACGAATCCACTAGGTTCCGTGCTGATAATAACCTAACGAGCGTCTCTTGCTTCGGACTACACGCAGTTACGCACCTTCCGACTGCCGGCGCCCTACAAGAGCATGTGCACGGACTACAGGGCGCTGGGCACTTTTCCAGAATTCAAAGGCATGCTGAACTACGACGTAAGTATGTACAATTCGTCGGGCGTACTCTTTTCATCTCAATGTTTGGAACGTACACCAGAAACGCGCGGTGTGCTCTTTTTCCTGCGTGATCATTTGACAAACTCACTTGATTGCGTCTCCTGCGGTATATACCACGTCCGATACACCGGTACCACGAGTCATTTGTCCTGCAAAAATCACGAGCGTTCGCCGATCACCTGTGCAAAAGTGATGTTGCGCCTGCATAGGGCGTTATGGTACCGGCAGCGATGTTAAGCACTGTTATTGGTGGTGAAAATAATCTGTCGAAGTGACCTAGCAAATGAAGACAGGCAAGGCCGCCGTGAGAGGGCAAGGCGCGTTCATAGCATATATAGTTCAATGAGGCACCGTTTTACCGTAGGCGTCGAAACTCGCCTTGTGCATATGTGCTTCCCGGCAGGATTGAAGTTCGGACAATTAATCAGAACGGCAGAGTGCACACGCTCTAGCATTTGTGCGGTCACGGGGTGTTTCATCTTTGAGCATTGTTGATCGTTCATAAGGCGCAATATGTTTCTGGAATGATGCGTCAATATAAGGGAGAGCCGGTACAAACAGATGTTCGGGTTCGTACTGCAAGAGCGGGAAATGAGAGGAAAACGACTGTGGGGGGGGGGGGGGGGGAGGGGGGATACAACATTGGGCAGAATTCAGGGAAGCTCGTGAAACAGACGAAGTGGCATGTTCAGGAGCAGTATTCTGTAAGTGTCTGCCTATAGCGAACGTATGTATTTTCGTCTGCTACTGAAGTTCTGATTGGCTGGACTGGGGCACGCGTCAGTAGGATACAGGCGCTCCCAGCCAATCATCACTTCAGCAGCAGCAGGACACTTACAGACTATCCCCCCCTCCAGCACTCCCTTATAAACTGTCATTCAGGTTAACTTCAGAAACGGCAGCAGTTCTCTTGTGGCTACTGCGACGGAGGGGAGATGGGGGAAGTGCTATGGTTCGATGATGTCGGATTAAAGATCTAGTTGGCTAAACATGATGTGAATGTTCTGTTTAAAAAAACTAATAAAAAGCGCAATATGGTAAGAAAACAGACATCAGTCATGTAAAAGGTGTATCATCTTTTCAGAAGCATTGACGTGACAGCGTAGCGAAGGGAAAGGTACTTCCTTCCCGCAGCAGTCGTAAGTTAGCATGAAACATGTAAAATTGTTTTTAGATCACAGCTTCGATGGTGTTGCACCATGCCTATACGTGAATCGGGCAAGACGCGCTGGTGTTTTGCTTAGAAGTCTATCGACGACCACTGCCAAACTGGGAGTGTTGTTGCCCTTTAGCCTGGCTTGGCGCTGCTCTTGCAGTATGTCTCAGCGTTTGCAAATACCATGAACGCTGATATCCTATAGTTTCAGCAGTGTACATTGTTTCTGCAGAACGCATGCGTGGGCATAAAAAGAGTAGGAGGTATATGATATCAGTGGTGGAAATAAAAATTGCGAACATCACGACCATCATCGGCCGATCTGCAATATTACGCAGTATATGGTGGCCATAACACGACGTCTGGAACGTGTTTCCCATTGCCAAAGTCGCGTCCGGAGCATTAAACTAGCAAACACGCAGCCTTTGAGATCCGCATTTCAAATCGAGAGGGCGCCACTCTATGGAACGTGAATTTGGACACCACCTATACGCGATCTGGTGCAATAGCTTCTGCAAAAAGAATTTTTGAATTCCTCTTTATTGTTTGGGGTGTCAGATTTGCATGCAGAAGTGTGCCATGGAGCTGGAAGTGATCCACTGCGGCTGCGTCCAAGTTACGCACGAGTTCACGGCAAGTTACCCCGCTGCGACGTGCGATTTCACCGCGTCAGGTAAGTTCCTAATTCCAGATCTGCCGCAAGCTTTTTATACTATTGTTGAATATAACGGCAAGCACTACAGTATTCTTTATGTAAATGTAAAGCAGCATGCGAAATCGATTACTGAAGGGTATGTTAGAAGATTCACTAACGTGTCAATAGCAAGCGGAGTCGCCGGATCACATGTTTCCAGAGAAAAAAAAAATGTCGCAGTTTCGCCCGAAAGGCGAAGCATCGATTGCGATAGCAAATTAGTACGCAACTATATGAAGTAAGTGTAGTAGTTTTATCGGCCGAATAAACTTGAAAACATTCGCTTACTAACTAAATTAACAAGCATGGTGTCACGCGCTCGAAAGCAAACTCGATGAGCGCGGACAGTCGCTGTCAAAACGCTGGTGTGAGCAAGCACGGCAGCAGCAGCGAGCGAAGTGACCGTGCGGTCTATCGCTTCAACGCAAGAGCGTCGAGAACACAGCGCGCACTAAGGTACGAGCCGTCTGCAGATCCCTTTCAAGATACGGCGCGCGCGACCGCGCGCGGCAGTGCAAACTACGCACTTGTTGGCCGAAGTCGAAGGCCCCCTCCCCCTCCTTCCCGTGCTGCCTCCCCGCTTTCCTTCATACATGGCGCGCGAGATTGAGCCGCGATCGTCAGCTCCCCTTGCGCCCGGCGGACTCTGTACACGTCGCAGATGGCTTTCAAGACAGAGCGGCCCTGCCGGGGCGCGCAGCCCCGAATATAACGCCGCCCCCTCCCACCCCTTAACCCCGGCGGACCTTGTCGCCGTCGCAGATGGCGTTCAAGATACAGCAGTCTGTAGGAAAAGAACTAGGAAGCTTACCTGCAAGGGTGAGCAACACACCAACGAAGAACGTCAAGCGCAAAGTCAGAGAGCCTGAAATAATCTCATGGGTGGCGGCAGTGGAAAAGAAACCTACCATGAGTAACTGCTTAAGAGGAAAAAATGAAATCAGGAAAGTCATAATTTATGATAACTCAAAGGGCTGCTCATTACCTTTCGAAGCGAGGTCTGGATGCTTTAGAAGACCCACCTATAAAGCGAGATATAAGAAGGAACAAGAAGCATGCGCTTGCTGCGGTAAAGCTAGGGAAACGATGAAGCATGTTTTATTAGAATGTGAAGGCGTCTGCCCAGCGGTCGATTTAGGCACCTCTGGCCCCCTTGAAGCCCTTGGGTTCAGCGAGAGCAGTGGAAAAGCAAACATGTCCGCAATAGAGATTAGTAAGAGGTGATTGGAAGATTGCTGGGAGAAAACTAGGGAAACGACAGAAAACGGAGATCTACAAAAGCAAAGTTCGCAATAGGGGGTCTGAAAATTGGTTGTGGGAGTTCATAGTGCTTTTTCTCTTATTTTTTTTTCTTTTTTAACCTAGGTAGGACATTATGCAGTATAACAGCAAGAGCTTGGTGGCAGAAACTCCCGCCCCGTTCTAAAGGGGACGCTCATAACATCCATCCATCCATCCATCCATCCATCTATCTGGGCAGGCGCGCGCGGGCGCATGGGCCGCCCAGAGGAGAACGCAGCCCTTCCCCTTTCTCTGCAGCGTTGCGCGCGACAGAAGACGGCGCGCTTCCTCGCCAAATTCCTCCATTGCGTGCGCGAGATTCAGCCGTGGTTGCTGGCACATTCTTGCGTGCTTTCACTCACACACAGCGTACAGCGAGCGGCGGCGATTTATAGCACTTGGACTTTACGCGGAACCTTACGGAGACGCCGACGCCGACGCCGAAGCCCACGCCGACGCCGACGGCAGAAGTGCGTCTGGAGTGTCCCCATAATTGCTATCGCAATAAAAGGTCACGGCCGTTTGTCTCGATATCTGCCAAAGGACAGGAAAACACAGTGTGATAACGGCGGCTTCACATGTAGTGAAGTCTACAAATGGGCCGTCTAGAAACCCATTATCCATAAGCCTAATGAGGCATTTATTAGAGGTCGTATTGGGACATTAATTTCGTGCCACAGAATTATGCAGGTACACAGGCTATATCGCTTATTCATTGCGAGCGATGCCATTCTTTCGATGACTTTGCTTCAAGCCACGTGGGATGTACAGGTCGGGAGAAGACACATTGAGATGTCCAGGCTTTTAAGTTCTCTTTCCTCATTTGTCGCTGACTCCGATACCAGACTGTGTCTCGGACGCGCAAAACCTCTACAGTCATGCTTAAT
The DNA here is from genome assembly GCF_023375885.2 of Dermacentor andersoni. NCBI lineage: Eukaryota > Metazoa > Arthropoda > Arachnida > Ixodida > Ixodidae > Dermacentor > Dermacentor andersoni. The sequence continues at coordinate 76,443,396 of NC_092816.1, read as the reverse complement.
TTGCCTCAGCCATTATAGAATTACTATTCAGATCGTAAATAAAGTGCTCGTGACCGTGGATATCACTTTTCCTAAATATTTATTGAGAGTGCTTGCTTCTTTTAAACCACGATGCTCAGTTACCTTTCTATAACATAATAAAGTGCGGTGTCATCGGCAGCAAATTAGGCGCATTAAAGCTAAGATTCGTTTCATAAATGCCTTACAGGCAGCTGCTTCGCTGCGCTTACTGCAAATGGGACGTACGCGAAGTGCAAGCGTTCCTGCGGACTCCCCTGCGAGTAAGTGAAATCAGTTGCGCCGCTTACTATACGTTAGGTGACGTCATCCGCGATGACGATATACGTATTTCACTCTGTGTCCTTCGATATTCAACGCTGAAAGTTAGGCTTATAAGCGGATATTCGCCCAACTGTACTCAACCGTGCGCGCTCACTATGTCGACACCTTCATGACATTACACCTGAAAACTTGTACGCAGCCCCTGCATCACAGTTTATCTCCGAGCTGCAGTTCCCCCAGGTAGCTGTGAACATCGAGTATACTTAATTTTAAATTCTATATTACTCACGAAAGTTGCATGATGCTGTGAGTTTATCTTGAGGTGAGAATGGACTATCCCAGAAATGAAGCACATATTTGAAGTAGCCGACGTGGCGAAATTGTAACCCATCCACAGCGAGTAATGTAATACCGAACAGAACAATCGCTTAGACACTATTGCGCGTTCATAACTTGTGACTAACGACCTGTTTCTTTTTGTTAATTTCGCACACTTCCTTTGAAATCGCTTGCGCCAGAGAGTGTCCTCTGGAGCCAGAGAGAGGGGCTCGAAGAGGAGGGCTCTATCTGAAAAAGAAATTACAACGTAGCCCCGTTAGCTCATCAGCAAGGTTTCACTGATTCAACCTTAAATAATAGGTGTGTAATTGCGCAATTGTACCACGGTGGTAACAAGTTTATATTACGCGACAAGTTTCAGTTTCGGTTCATAGGCCCATGCGCAGTCCAGGAGCAAACTTCTCCCGTCAATTATCGCGTTCAACCTGCTGATTGTTTCTACCGACCGCCGCTGTCGCGTTGCCGAGATCGTCCACGTCTCTCGTATGAAGCCTTTCACAAGGCGTTCTCCGTCCCTTTAAGTTGCGACCACGCTGGCCGCTCGCACGGGGGGGAAAATTAGTGTGGGCATTTCGTAGGCACTTCTTAATGGTCTGCACATGATCATCAACAAATCGGGTTCTCCGTCTTCATCGCTTGTGGGGACCTATCTTGAGATTGATCTGTGCCTTCAGTGTGATCGGTCCGTCACGTTTTCGGGGCGTATTAAAGGTCATGTTAACTGCTGCGTCACAATATATGCATTCATGGAATTAGCACCAATTTCGAAACTTATGTACGCGGAATGTGCTACGAAGTGCACTACCCTTCCAGTTATTTTTGTCGAGCAGCGAGCGAGGGAGGCTTTGAGGCAGGTATTAATAGGGACGCTAAAGTATTTCGTGCTACATTGGGGCGGCCGATATCCAGAAAGCGGTGCTAGTACGAGGATTTGTACTCCATTGACATCGTATTATTATTGTCAAATAGCACAGTGTGTCTTTAAATGAATAATTAGGAAGATCATTAGTCAAGCATTGTAAGTTAACTAATTTTACCGTGATTTGTTACGCATTAGCGTCCACCATTTCGAGTTATCTACTCAGATAGACACAGTTGCAATTGCAGCTCTCATAAAAATAGGAAAATAAGAGTTGCTTGTTGTAAAAAAAAAAAGGAACTTTCGTGATATTGCTCATGGTTATTCATTACTGGAGCTGAAGGATATTCGTGTTTGATTGTGAAGGTCGTGTATTAGTCCGTTCCTGAGCGGTCACGCTCAGTCGCAATCTGCCCTTCTGATGTCGTGCTTTTTTCTTAACCCTCAATTTTCAGGCAGATCCATTACGACGTCCGCATTACCGAGATTTCCAATGAACAGGTCAGCATCTCCTTGTACATCATATGCAGTGCTTGCCCTTAATGTCTAAGACTTTGGCGCCTCTATTGTGACAAGAGCAAAAAAATTAGCACACATAACAGCATCTGCTGCCATCATGGTATATCATGTAGGAAATATTGTTTCCGGCGCTTGTTATTCTTTCCTTCATGGCAACTTCTTAATAGGCGTTAAACAGTGTATTAGAGAAAGTAAGGACGACGTGGCATTTTGAAATAACCGTTCCTTAATGACAAAGTCATCCGGTATGTTGTGGACTGCCATGTAAACAGAAGGCGTTTTTTCCGCACCTGTGAGGATTATATCAAGACTTATTGCGAATTTCTTCTTTCTTTTCGCGAACGTTTATTCGCAGGGCCCGACAAGAAAGACTCGGTAGGTCACTGGCGAACCAGGTTCGAGAAACCCCTTACTCAAGTACTGCTGCATGAATTTTACTTACAATTGCTCACGGACAGCCGTTCAAGTGTCAACCTACTGTTAAGCCAAGCAAACACTAAGTGTGGCCAGAGCGAGATCTCCATGGCCGAAATAGTATACCTTTTACGAGCATCATGATGACCGGACTGACCGCGAACTGCCTGGCTTTCCGCAAGCTCCCAGCACAATTACAACACGTTGACCTCGAAAGTGACTGTGAAAGCCAGCTCGCTACCACAACTTACATGAGCGGCTCATGCATGATTTGCAACTCATTCTCGGCTATGCCAGTATCACCCCCGTAAGGGGTAATCGAGGTGATATATTTCTTACATTTTTGTATTTAGGGCAGTTATGAAGATTCACTACTCACAGTCATCGTTGTAGTTCACTGCTTAACCGCATCGTATCTGAACGCAGGGAGAGTTTCACGCTGAAGCTGCGCTTCCGCTCAGACATCGAGGAGCTGGTCCTGTATCAGCCGACGCTTACAGTTGAGTAAATATTTTTTTCTACTCACAGAGACAACGAATGTGGCTAATAGAGGGCGCGACAAATGGTACGAGCATTCTAAGAAAGGCATAGTTCTTGCACAATCTCTGTCACTCATTATGCGAGTGGCTTCGTCAGAACGCCCATTTTCTTGAGGGAACACATTATTCAGCATTATGAAATCGTCAAACTCCTTCTCTAAAAAAAGAAAAGAAAGAAAGAAAGAAAGAAAAACCAATACCAACTAGTTCTCCTTTAATGTTATTAACGTCTGCGATTGACAAGTTGTTGTTTTTTTTGTCCGCACTTTGCAGAGGATCGAGTTTATCGCTTACGCCGCTGGCTACCTGGGCATATGGCTGGGCTTGTCGGTGATGACATTTCTCTTGGACATGCTGGGCATGATGAGAACACCCAAGTGCGTACGCTTCACGCTTTCTTCGTGAATCACTTACAGGGGTTCTCGGTTGCAACGCTAATCAGCAGGCATGTTTTTTTTTTGCGTATGATCCGTATCACGTTTTCGTATCAGCCGTTTCATAATGCGGTAAACCTCAGCCATGTATTATCAGCATAAATTCAAACGTGTACAGTTCCGAAACTATACTCAAACGCCTTGTTACGTTTACACGTCAACCTGCACTTGAAAAAGCAGTTTAAATAAAGACTTACACTTGTAACTATTCGATGCTTAGAAACCGGTTATAAGGCGATTACACGTGGAACTTTCATGTTATAATTAAACGGAACAGGTGTCCTCATTAGCTATTTCCTGTTCGAGTTTCAATTCATATGCTAATTTATGCAGTTGATGCTAATGGTAGCCGCTTTATTTTACCCAATGGTAAAATTTATTGTGTATCGTCTGGCGCTTTTCCGCACGTTGATGCGGCCACGGCTGAAACTCTATATCAAATTGCACTTATGGCAAAGTTTTAGCGCGAATTTTAGCTCGAAGTACGCAGCAAGCAATGAAATACTGTCATTTTGAATGAAATCGTCAATGTGAAAAAATTTTATTCTTGGAAGATATGGAAAGAATATCGTACACATTTCTGCTTAAATTTACAGATATAGAAATTGCGCGTTCACAACTCTGGAACTCCATGGTACATATATATTTCAGAAGTCTGTGAAATGCGTGTTAGACTTCTGAAGCGAACTACACGAGGAGCTGATGTTGCAGTTTACATTAGGTTTCTCGCTATGGTTTGTAGGAGTGATGTCAGTAAAACGCCTTTATTTTCTTGAGCTTTCCATCATTCGTACAAGTAATTGCCTGTGGCACTCAGCAAAAAAACAAAAAAAAAATCATATGAACGCTTTCCTCGTGCTTACTACTGCTTCACAAAAATGTATGTTAAGAAGTTCCCAGAAATAGTGCATTCACACACAGAGTGACCATAAAGGTGTTCGTTATAATATTCTATAAGAAAAAAAAGAAAGAAAAGCAATGAGGTATATGCCACGCGACGTCCGCCTCTAAGTAATCCCATATGAACGTATGCAATCTCTTATATATATAAAACCTCATGTCTCCTTAAATGATACGGATTTACTGAATATAGGAGCTATGGGGGCTATGTAATAGATGTTGCTTAATAGCAACTTCTTCGACAAAATCTTTTTTTTCGATCATACAGGAGAGCAATAGAAGAAGCGTTCGGCGATATCTGGACGAAGAAAGACCTGCGTTTACGGTGAGTGTGTGTGCACTTGCACACGATTCCACAAATCATATAATTCCGGAACACAGATGCGTATCCGAATATTAAATAGCAAATGAATGCAACATTTGCATTTGCCCGCGTCACAGACGCCCAAGCCCGCGAAGGACTTTTCTACTCACACAAGCTGGAAATATGCGAGAGCACAAGCTACGTTCGCAGCTCGGGGCGCCATTAAGGTGCGAATACAAAATACGCGGCCGACATTTTCAGGCTATTTTTGCATGTTTCGCATTGTAACTACTTAAAGGAAAGAATGAATAATAAAATTCAACTTAATATAGAGTTTCAGGCATACAGCTACCGCGCATACATAAATACATACATACCGTTTCCACTACCTGCCAGCTTCGTACACGCGCTAGCTAAGCCGAGCCACTCATGCAGCCGGCGCTGCTTAGCCAGTACGGGGAAAAGCACGTGGCGGTAACGGCAGAGCGGTTTGCTCAAGCATCATGTACTAATATGACGGATCCGACGCTTATGCGGGAATCGGTGATAAGCGAAGCTTTCTTTCATGTTTGCGCAAATGTTGAGTGTAAACGTTCTGCAAAACGAAACGCTAGCGACAGAAATGTTGGTACAAAATGACGCAAATGAAATGTGTACTTTTACGCGTGTCTCTGTAGCCGAAGTCTTCAACTTTTCGTTGCCGACTTCCTCACCGCCTTGTTCAATGCATGCCCTGGTCCCAGTTTTGTTAACTTGAATGCTTTCTCCACAGTTGGTCGTTTTTGTTGCCGTCTCCTTCACTTTTTGCCGGTGGTACTGCTTGTCTATGCGATTACGTATCCATTCTGGGGTATTGGCCCAGAATGGGTGATCCAGGCACGCGCAGTACTCTGTGGCCCAAGTGATCTATCGGTGCATATATTCACTGGCACATACGCAGCGACCCAAGTCGTTTAAGCTTCGTGTATATGTCCGCGCGAATGTATCCGATGATGAAACAACAGATAAGGAAAGAGTCGCTTTAAAATTACGCACTTAACTATGAGCTCATTATGATATCAATATTTTCATGGCAGCGCTTGCCCTCTACAAAAACGTGGTATGAAAATCAATGCACTGTCACGGAACACCGAGACCTTTTTTTTTCATCGCTCGAACATTTTTGGTTGAAACGAAATGGCATAGCGAAAGTTTGCCTGACTACTAATTTGCTGTGGCCTTAGTGCTCAGTGGGAAACAGCAGCGAATTCTTGTTGTATTGGTGGGTACGGGCATCGCCACTTTACCTGGTGTTGTCGGTCATACAAAGGCTAGTATTCGACTTCAGCATTAGCGCCACATGCGAGTGCAATACTGAAAACGTGGCTTGCGTTCTACATATGCGGCATTGCAGACAAGTTCTTACTTTTTGATCATCGTAATTTAGTGGCGTCCAACACACTTCAATCTGACTGATAAAGCGTGAGTATCTAGGTCAGCTGGAACTCCAGCGTGACGATGTAGAACAGAAATTCTTACGCACTCTCTGTGTATTTTTCAGCCTTATAATTATGCTGATCATAGCTTGCTAGATTCTCCTTAATGTTTGCAACAGAGGATGAAGCTTTACCAAATGAACTAAAGTCTAAGAAGGCACAATAGACGATCCTAGATAATATTGTGTTCCCGCGAGGACACTGGATATTAAAGAGGAAAGTGTATCCACTCGTCGTATGTCCTGTTATAATACGCCAGTTGTCCTGGAGTGATTGAGGTGTAATGTACCTGGGCTACTACATTTCTCTATATTCTACAACAAAAAAGATCATAAGATGAAAATAATAACAATATAAAATTAAAGATGTTAAAAAAGCGGCGCTTGCTCTCACATTGTTACGTGGCTCATGTTACAGCGCAAATGTTTAACCTTGAGGTTGGAATGGCAGTCGTAGCGGCATGAACGGTACTCAGGCTAAGTTCCAAGCGTCCTGTTCAAGTCCGCCTTCTGCGTTGGCCCTGTGTTTTCAGAACTTTAATGATGCGCGTTTGACACAGACGTCGTTAGCGCGTGATCTAGCTTTCATATTCGCCTACCCGCCGTGGTTGCTCGGTGGCTATCCCCGCCACGGCGGCCGCATTTCGATGGGGGCGAAATGCGAAAACGCCCGTGTACTTAGATTTAGGTGCACGTTAAAGAACCCCAGGTGGTCGAAATTTCCGGACTCCTCTACTACGGCGTGCCTCGTAATGAGAAAGCAGCTTTGGCACGTAAAACCCTATCATTTAACTTCATATTCGCCGAGTGCTCAGCGTCTCACACATGCGACGAGCGGCTGCTCAGACGCAGCAATTGGAGCTGTATTTGCAATCCTAGATACATCCGCTGTTAGCAATATCCCTAGTTCTTGCTCCTCCTCTTTTAGCAAGATTATATGGCAGCTTTCATGTACTTTTCTGTCTTTTTTGATTACAGGCTCAAGAACCGAGAGAGGTGGACTGATCGCGTAATCGACATACGCTAAGCACCGTAGTTTTCACATTTGCAATACGTCACTGCAGATCTGAAGCCAGACGAGAACACAAATATATTGACCGGAAAGTTGGAGCTGGGCAAGTGCTGGCATTGCGCACTTCGGTGACATTGTGTCCGTCTGTAGGCGAATAAACTAAGCGTTTGTTATGCGCGACCATGACATATAATTAGTTGATTGTTGCATTTAAAAGCTGCGATAAATTTGACGAGGACATATGCAAACACGAGAAATGAGGAAATTAATTGCGCAGGCATCGCGGCATGTTTTGAGCATTAATTCCGTCGTAGCAGCACAAATGGCGCATGCACAAATGCAAGTCGGTGTTGTTATATTACGAATGCTGATCACAGTCCTGTCCTAAGGAGTGCCGGTAATAAGGAACGGCCGCCGGGATGTCGAGGCTTTCGAGGACTGGAGACCGGGAGCCTTCTAGGTTTTATTTTCTCTTATTTGAATACGAAGTGTACACAAACTAGAAAACACGTCTCCAGCGTCAGATTCGCTAGTTTGTGTAACACCCATGTGATGTATTCACAAGCGCTTAGTGTTCAAGCTAAAGCATGTTTAGGTGCCGGTTACACCATGATCATGCGTCTGAATTAAAAAAAAGGAAAAATGGGGCGTAGGAACTGTTCTAAGTGATTTCTCCATGGTTGTGTTTCCATCAGGCGTGATACCGACGTTCTGTTTTTTTATTTGCTTCTGCCATTTCTAATCTTCTGATGTTCATTGATGGTGCAATAAAATTGTATACAGCATCACATCAGTAAAAGGGTGTTTCAGCGAACACCTGCGAAATTTTTAAACGTTGCCTGTGGCAGATATCACAGTTCTAGTTGATGAGCTGGTCTACTCGAAGAGGAGGACATTACTTGCACACAAAATTAAATCCATAATAGACAAATTAACTAAACTTCATTAATTAGTTTGCTAACTAATTACCTTATGACCAATGTTGCCATTTACAAATAATCCTCTTCATTCCTCTTCTTCTTTCCTCTTCATTCTCTTCATTCTTCTTCTTCTTTCCTCTTCATTCTCTCTCTGCAAATAATAGCCGTGGAGTTCGCAAGTCGGATCCACTGAGAACGAATTTTCAGGATGGCACCTGTTTCGAGATATTAATTTCGGAAGTGTGCGGAAAGATGCATTGGCGTTCTAATTAATTTTGTGCTTCAATGCATAGAATGTCGTTTTGTTAAGAAAGTAAGTGGAACAACAGTGCATTTTTTCGGCATGTTTGAGACTCATATTTCGTAAATGGTGCCATCCACAGAATCATATTCAAGTGGATATATATATATATATATATATATATATATATATATATATATATATATATATATATATATATATATATATATATATATATATATATATGCAACTGTAGTAAATTGCAATAAGTGTCATAATGTAATGAGTGAAATCCTAATTAGTTTCTTTTTTAATTAGTTGATTATGCATTTCAATTTTTTTGTGCAAGTCCACCTCTACAAGTAAACCAGCTCATTAACTAGAATTATGCTGTCTGCCACAGGCAACCTTTAAACATTTTTGAAAGTGTTCGCTGAAGCACCCAGTGTACAGACACAAGTACAGAAAAAAATTGTATAAGCTTTAATGCCCGCATAAAACGTTCACAAGCTGTTTTTTTTTTTTTTTTGTCTTTTGCAGCAATAGAGCTCATTGCAGTTAGACGCTAGATTTTTCTCAGAATACAAGTGTTCTGTGCCGGTATTCAGAAAAGGTTGTTGCGCTAAATTTCTTTGTAAGATAACATTTCAGCCAATCTTGATGCTGGGCATATTGTCAGCGAAGGCGACCAGCCGATGGCAAAGAACACCTCCGATCGAAAAGCTTTGTAAATTCGATCCCTGATTCCCTGGAATTCATCTCAGCCGGCATTAGCTGCTGGTCAGCTCTACAACGATAGCTATTCGCGCTCATTGTTTATTTTATATATATCGTCATTCATTGGTTGTCCGTACGCCCTGTGCGCCATAGGCAAACATATCTGCCGTCCTGCCCACTCCTTCGTCACGTCCCGTCTGACGCCGCGGTTCTTTTCCTCTTTAAACATGTGAAGCCAACTAGCTCTCATCCGACAATCATTGCGTCATCCGTCACAGGCGTCATCGTTGTAAAATGTCATCATTGGTAAGATTCAGCTTGTGATCCAACGCTTGACCTGTCGCACACCAGCAGCAAGATCCAACAAGCTTCCAGCAGATTCAATCAGGTACTAACAAGTTCCATCACTCAAAGCAGAGTTGGAGCCACTACCTATGCAGGTCAGTGGGATATCGCACCGGATGCCGCGTTCTATACCATAGCCGCGTTTACATAAATGCTTCCCTTCTGCTCTCCTTACGCTTTCTTCAGTGAAGCTACTGAAGATGTTTGTTCCCACACAGGATCCAAACAGGTGCCTAGAATGAGTGAGCCGTCGTGCCGTATTTACAGCTGTCATAGTTGCTGTAAAGATGGTTATCAACGCCATGCCGTCACCGTTGGCATCGTTTACCTGCCATTGTTGTTGGGTTTTTCATGTATCGTCATGAGGTGCCATGATCGTCATTGCCATTGTAATTGTACCGTATCTTTAGTTGTGCTTATTGAAGGTCCTTATTGTCGTCGTCGTCGTCATCGTACCACCAACTCTATCGCTGTATTGGGTGGTACTTGGAGATTTCCTTGCAAATATTCTCTACAAGGTTTACCTTCTAAGATAAAAAAAAGAACAGGACATTTAGAAGTGAAGACCGCTGCCGCGATAAACTTGAAAGGCCGAGATATCCATCCGCACGATGCACCGTTTAAACAGAACAAATCCTCAAATCAACTATTACTGGGGTAACCACTGGAATTTTTTTGCCAATCCCCTATCGTGTGTATGTGCTATGGGCCTTTAACAGCAACAACAAGAACACAACGACAGCTAGGGCAAGAAGTAAAATAGGGGTAAAGGAAGGCCACTTATGTGACCGAGAGAGAAATTAGTTGACAGAAGAGCAAAGCCTGCTGGCGGCACCCTAACTGTCTAGAACGCGGCAGACTCCTGAATATCAATCAGCAGTGTGGGGAAGGAGAATAAAGGATGAGCAGATGACAGAGATAGGAAGGAAAAGCGTGCTCAGAGCTGATAACAATCCCGAGCAGCGTTTCTCCAGAGTTACGCTAGGTGTGACTGTCACTGCTTCGCAGTCCGGCGAGTACTGATCACAACGGTTTGTCACTTAATTCGAAAAGATGAAGTTAATTTCTTGTTTTGAAACGCTATTTTAAAAGTTGTCTGCCGGTGCATAAACCTAAGCTTGCAACGGTGGGCTGTTGCAGACTTCATCCGTCGCAAGGCACGCTCACGTGAAACGATTATCAATGCTTCTAAAATTGAACGTTTCTTTGCAAGAACCGACCATTTATCATATCGATTCAGACTCAGCTACTGCACATGTAGCAGTACCTGGCCAGGAACAATAACTAATCGTCCCCTGTCACTTGTAGAACTCTTGGAAAAAGTTGCAGTTATCTGTCCTTGCTTTTTCTCTCTCTCTCTCTTGCAGTTGTCTTGACTGTGGACCTGACTGACAAAAGTACTTTACCGCTGTTTTTCGACCTTCAGTGACATTGAGCATCATTGCCAAGCCCTAAATGATTCTTTCTGTACTAACTAAAAAACAAAACAACAACAATAATAAAGTGCTTCGCAGTTTAGCTCTAGAGGGATCTAAAAATACGTTATGCCATGTCAGTTCTTGCTGTGAGTTCACGGTTACATAGGCTCGTCCTTTAGATTGGTCCACTGCCAAAATGTTGAACCATTCGGTTGCCGATGAAATAATGAACGCGTAATTTGTACTGCGAATCGCGTGAGTGAAAGACAAAAACGCAAAGAAAAAGAAACTAGGTTAACGAGAATGGTCGACACCCTTTATCATAGTCTCACGTGCTTCATATGATGCTGGTCTGCAAGAAATGCATACATCAGGTTTTGTTATTTTCGGAGCAACTTTATGCAGTCTGAGATTGTGATGAAGCAATTGCTGCGTCTGCTTTTTCAATTCATGCGGCGCTTCTTCTTTTCTTATTTTTTTCTTTTTCGTTAGGGAATATTGCAGGCACCTTGATCTCGAAGCAGCTACTTGAGCTGAACATTCTTTAGCGGACGCGAATCACAGGGTCAGTCCATCGTTGTTTCTTTTTCAGCCTGCAATAAAAAAGGGTAAATAGAAATAATGTATTCATAATTGTCAAAAAGAAAATAACAAGAAGGAAGCATACAGTCCTCCAAGCGGCGCATCTAATAGTCACAGTGTTGATTTACGACTCTAGACGTACCTACGGGCCAGTCAATCATTAAGGTCAGTCATCCAGTTGTGGTACAAACTACGTAAGCGTAAGCTTCAATTGAACGAGGTTGGTCGAATTGTTGAACAAAATTCGCTAGAGATGTCGTAATTAGAGACTCGCAAATTAGCAAGGAATAAAAATAACTCGTAAACAGAAACGAATGCCCAATCGAGCTGTCACCCTGATCTCCGCCTCAGTCATGAGTTTCTGTTGGGCTGTTTCTTTATGTTGTTGCTTTGTGCCGTTAAGCGACGATGCAGGGCCCGGGTAATGAAACAATTATATTGTTATTATTGTCCGTTGCGCGCTTCGTAGGAAGTTCATGCAGTACTTTGCTTCGGTTATGGCAAGGGTCTGGTAATCGGGAGTGGCGGGTGATGAGAAAGTAATTGAATCGAGCGAGAGGAATCGTTAAGATATAGCGACCGTTTGATTTTGACTGAATAATGTTTCTTCTAATATTCAAATGTTTTAATTTCTTCGCCAACTTTAAATTTCTCTCTATGTACGTCATCAACTATTGTTGTCAAATTATAAAGTATATTGGGTGAGTGCTGCTTCCTTTTCTGTGCTTTCGTTCATGGGTGGGCGAAATATGACTATTCATTTTGCTTGGTTATGTGCATCTATTTTTTTTCATCATTCGTCGCCCACGATTAGCCGATCCGACTCATAACGTAGGCGGTGCGCCGCTAGGTCCACGAACTAATAGCCCCAAATCAAAATAAATATTGGCATAGAATCGTTGAATTATCCCAGCCTTGCTTAACACAGATACAAATGGCTTTGACAATTGAGTGAGGCTCTCGTAAGCGTAAGCAAGCAAATTGTTCCTGAAAGGTAGGCAAAGTTAGGTGATTTTAGTTCACCTTGGTTGTATTTAACATGGACGGGTCTTCAGTGCTGATAACCTTTCAAATCGTACATATTTAGCGCTAAGGAGGAAAGACGGGTACGTTCAGATTATACAAGTACGCAGGTGACATGCTCACCACAAACTTTGGCCGCTCGGCGTCAACATAGTACTGAAGATCTTCTTGATTTCCTTCCTGTAAAAAATACAGTAAAAAAGGCAATGAAAATACGCAAAGCAACAATGTTTTTGTTTACCTCTAATTAAAAACAGAGTGGGTCACCGTTAACGTTAACGAACTATGCCTTAGGTAGATTGCTGAAAGCGCGCACGCTTCTCGTTTTGGGTCTTGGATGGCGTTGTTCGATGAAATTTTACTGAAGTCTGTTCACCCTGGATTAAGTCCCGTGCAGAGAGTGTGTGTATGTGTGTGTGTGAGAGAGAGAGAGAGAGCAGGAGATAGTTCGAACGTGTATACATACTTGTGCCAATACGCTTTACCGTGGAGATCCAAGAGGAATGCGAGGGCCGACATTCCGAGCCATATGCCCAGGTAGCCGCCGGCGTACGCAAGTAGTTCGATCCGCTGTATGACGTGGTCATAGAATAAAAAAAAAATACTGTCGTTGAGCGCACTGGTTATTTTCTAGGATTTTGTTTCTAGAGCGATTCTCGTTTCATTTCTTGGCTTCTATATGCCAATCACAGTGTTGTTAACTGCTGGCTTTTCGTAGCACCCATCCTCAATCATTAGTATCACCTGTTCTTCGGCACTGCTGCGACTCGTGTGGGGGCGGCCAATTTTCAACAATTGTCGAAGGTAGACGAGAAAGCGTGTCGACATCGAAGTTTAAAGAAAACGAGAACAGCCTGCACAGATACCGGTGGGAGCCATAGAACGCGGGGGGCAAAATGTAAAGCTCTTAATTGATCGGCATACTTGCAATGGATCTTTGTAAAGCAGGCGAGAGCCCCGAGAGCTTCATCTGAAAACATTCTAAATTTTTCTGATTGTCTTCGCGCAAACGTTTCCAGACTTGAACAAACTCTGTGAAAGCTGTCTCCGCATCATTTGAAGAAGAGGAGTAAGATGTTAGCTACAGGCGGATGTAGCCTTGCAAAGGCATGTCGGCGGTTGCTTCGCCTGAGCATGTCATAAACATGCTGCCACATAAAGCATTTTGCAAGTAATGTCAATTGTCACCGCTCGCTGAGGGCATCGGTATCTTCAAGAAACTTCGAAAGAAAGAGAAACACTTCTCTCATGTAAATACAATGTCCTTGCGGGAAACAATCATGTATGGTCACTCGGGGAGCCTTTCTGTTTCAATACGCTGGAAAGAGTCTCGACCTTTTCCACGGATTCTGTAGACTCTAACAAGTAATGTTTCAAATCACAGATGAACGTGGCAGAGCCAACACTTAGGTGACGTCGAGCTCGGGTCGTCACACCGGCATTTGTGCTGAACGCACGCATATACAAGGTAGGCATCTTCGGACCAGCTAAGTTCCTTCGCCATGCGGAGGTAATGCTCTGGAAATGGGTTAGGGACAACTTGGCAGAGACATTGCTGCAGTTTCTGCACGATGCAGAGTTACAAGCTTTTATATGATTTTCTATTATTCTCCATATTCTTTACGGTAAATCCTCACAAAATTAAAAAAGAAGAGCGAAAGTTGTTCACGATAGTTGCATGTCATATTCACTGTGTGTTCTTGACACACTCTCATCGTCGGCTTGCATGGCAGTGCTTGAAGTACAAGAATGTCGCATCTTCCCTTCGGGACACACCGATATCCGGTGAAAGTCACTGAAAGTTCATGGGAAATACTGCGTAGCCGTTTCACGTCACACAATAGCCGCTACAAAGGCTACCCCCCCCCCTCCGACGTTCTCAGCCAGCCAGAAATCAGTCCTGCCGATGTTGTCCTCTCTTTCATCTCATGGTTCCTTTTGAAATTTGGCAAAAATGGCTGAGAATATCACAGTTCCTCGGTTGTATGCATTTTGAAATCTGCGATGAGTAATCCAGAGCACGGAATGCGTAGCAAAATGCCGAGGCCCAGTACGTACAGAAGTGCCAACGTATGCAAATTTCGAGGTGTTTTCGGCATACAGGCGACGGACGGAGGAATCCGCTACCATATAAAGCTCTGCTGTAAAATTTACTCGACCACACAGCCTAGCTCTCTTAGCGATACGTGTCTTTCAAGGCATTCGACTGTGCAGGTTGCCGTTAGTAAAGTGCATTTGACTGAATCATTTGAGGGGAAATGAAAACGTTTCACTTAACGGTCAGCGTAGGCTGGTACAGGACGAGCTCTTCAATGTCTGAGCGGAAGCGAAGCTTCAGAGTGAACTTCTCCCTGCAGTCAGAAAGAAAATAAGCAAACAGCAGGAGAACTGGTGCAGAATATAGTGCATGCTCTCCAATCACATTTACATGAACGCGAGGTGAGCGCATAGAATATGCTATGGCGCATCACCCTGATGCAACACGCTGTCACTTACATATAACTCGTTGAAAACGAGTTATATGTACACAAGATGTACACAAGAATGGCAATGTTCATGAGCTCCTCTTCAACAACGCTGGCTCCCCCAAACTTGCATCACTGCATAGGTGAAAGCAGGCTAGTGCCAGAATTGAATGAACGTCTTTGATGAGAATTTCGGTCACTGCATAGGTGCCACTGGGCATGGGCTTCTCTTCAGCTAGCCTAGCTCATTTCAGCTATCATAACTGGGCATGCGAAACTAGGCGTGTGCAACGCTTCAATGAATTTCCTTGAAGAGAATTTGGTCCACTGAACATTGGCCACGAGGTATGTGCCCATCTCCAATAAACCTTGTTGACACTAACTTGTATCACTAGGTATGAGTCACACTTCAATGTAGTGAAATTGGAAGGAAAGCACTCGAGTTGTCTATTATAGGAAAAAGAAAGGCGTCCAGGAAAACTACGGAATTTCAACATTCCGTCTGCCCTCACGAGTACGCAAGATCATTCATAGCTACATGGGCTATAAGCTGTGGAAAAAAACATGACCTTTTGCTTTTTTGTAACTAAAAGTCAAAAAAAGAAATTTGTAGGGAAAATATAGGTTAGAGTAACTACAATTTTATAGTGAATAGTCGTTTTACGTCCCGCGGACGCTGTAGGGGAGGTCTACAGAGAATTTTGCCCAAGTGGGGATCTTGACCGTGCGCTACGATGCACACGGGCGTCTTCGCAGTTTGCCTCCCCTCAAACTGCAGTCTCCGGAGCCGGGGATTAGCCCGCAATTTCGAGCTGAGTATACTAGCGCCTTAGGTACTCAGCTACCCCGAAGGGCGATAGGGCAAGGTTATACAAGCATATGAATGTGCTGAGTCCAGATATGTGTGGAACGATTCCACGCTACTGCCGGTTGAAAGCGTATGTGGCCCAGGTTTAAAGGGTTCATAACTAACTTGCTGATGGTCGTCGCGAAAGCGACGGTTGGACATTATTAGGGCAGCTCATGGACTTTCTCTGTTTTCTCGCCAACTTGGACTAACGGGTCGTCTACCTTCTCGTAGAGTAAGGGTCTCCTGTGATGACGAAACCACGTTCATAACCTATCGGCGGGACAAGCTGTGTCTCAGGTATGGATCATTGCGTATGTGCCTCTCATCAGTTGACCCATTTAGCGCGAACGTGTTTTACTGGGTATATGTCACTGATTATATGTCGATTTCTAAAAAAAATCAATGTAACCTCACTTAACTGCGTAGATGAAACTAGGTGTGTGCTACAATTCAATGGAAGTCTACGATGTGTATCAATGTCACGGAAAGAATGGCTGTGCTTTGTGTACAAGAAATGACATCAAATTGGATGCAGTCTGCATCCGTCATGCGTGATGCCGAGGATTTGGTCTTTCCAAGCTTTACCTAAATACAACATAATCTGCCCGCCGATAGAAACGTTGATAATTCGGATAAAAACGAAGAGATAAATTCGGCAGTGACACTTAGAACAAGTGGGAATGCGAAAGCGTTTCGCCATTTGTAGACCTCGGAACCTCATAGACGCGCGCATTTTATACACTCACGACGTGGCGCCACATCTTCCCCATTGGCTGCGATGCCGCGTGCCCAGTGACGCACGCACTAGGCCACACCATTACTCAGCCAGATGGCTGCGATATGACGTGCGCAATGAGGCACACACTAGACGCACATTTAGTCAGCCAGAACCGTGGAGCCGCCGTGGCGTCGGGAGAGCGAGCTCGTCTCGCACCCCGGAGGTCTGGATTCGACTGCCAGCCAGACCGAAAGGTACCAGATTTTCTCTTCAGTCATTAATTTACTGTGTACAGGAACCTTCCTGAGAAACTCGACGTCCATCCGAGGATTTGTGACGTGTTTTTACTGTTTGCGCCATCAGCCAGTTTTGGTACCATCTTTTGGTCACCCCGACGGGTTTTCGCGTAATGGGGCATGCGATGCTTTCGCATGAAGAAAAAAGAAACCTCTTACATTTTTTCTTCTGCCTCAAATGTCACACTCCCTGCCAAGGATAAATTTATAGCAATCGTATCATTGCAACTACCGTGCCACATATTCATGTATAAAAGTAAGGGAGTGATGAAATACGTTCGTCTATAGGCAGTTTACCTGTACTGCATGGTGGCTTTGAAATGTGCGGGTTATTCAAATTCTATTGAAGAAGCCCATATGCCCAGCAAACACCTTATCCATGGTGCCACATGAACGTATGACATTTTATACAAGAGCTCGTGCGTTCCTATAAATCACATGGCAATTTTGGGTGCGACAATTATGGTGCATGACGAGTGCCACGCCTACATGTCTAACTCGTCCCTCGTCTTATCGCCCCGTATGACGTTCACCGAGCCAAAAAGCTGATGTGCTCACCAACAAGTAATACGGGACATACTTTTATTGGTCGTTTTATAGTACGGAATACTTGGTTGTCACAGAAAGATCGCCTTTTCATTCTCACAGATTCCCGATGAAGTACGAACCACAAACTGTTAGTGACGGTAGTGCACACACACTGTTATTTTCTTCTGCGTTAAGCGTGCACGTGGGACGCACGTGACACTGGCGATCGTTCTCGGAACACAGCCAATCGTGCCCCGACAATGAACCCATATTCCCAGTAAAGAGCATGCGTGGTAAACATCGCTCCACGCTTTCCGGCGCTACATTTCTGGTAATTAATGCACTGGCAGTCTCAGTTCTATAATTTGATCGCGGTTTAGAAAAAAAGCACGCACAAGTAATAAAATTTAAAAAAGAAATAAACAGGGCAGGGAGTCATTCATCAAGGTGAAGCCATTTTGACGTACATTCTTTCCCGCGCTGGGCCCTGGAAAGAAACAGGCACGGAATCGTTGTGAGACGTTTTCGTTGGAACAGCGTTGGCAGGGAACGATTTATTCAAGTTAAACACATGAGTGCATGCACGTGAGTGTTCGACATGTAGCTTGCGTGTCCATGAAACACAACGTGCAATGGTGAGGCAACTAAAGAAATGTTATCTCGCAATAATCAACCAATAACATAATAAGTCATTGGTATTGATCTTAAAAGTGCTACTTTTGCTTGAAAGCACGCTTTCAGGGGTTGCATTCAATCTCTGCGTTTTAGAAAGAGTAATGTAATTACAGCAGTTTGGTTGCTTTTGATATATATATATATATATATATATATATATATATATATATATATATATATGTATAGCAAGTCTTTTTGACAGAGAGAACTGATAAGAGGCACACAGGCCAAAAGAGGCAATTTGACATATGAATTTCTTGTGTCGCACAATGACATCAAGCACGACTGATAAGGGAGCCGTCGTGTCGAATTGATAGCTGCAGCTATTAATTAGTTTCATGTTATTTTTTTCTGCCATCGCTTCAGAAGTGCTGCAGTATAGATGATAATTAAAGGACTGTCATCCAGGGCGAACGTAAGCAGCTGAAAAAAGACATAAACATACAAACCTGTTCATCGGAAATTGCAGATATGCGGACGTCGTACAGAATTTGTCTGAAAAGGAAGGACACAGATAAGATTGTGTTTCGCTACGGGATTTCTCATTCAATGTCTTCGAACATCTTCCTACATGCGAAAGTGTGGACACTGTACCCTTTATATTAACTGCACTGGATCTCCCTAATTACGTGTAGCGCAACAAAACCTACGATTGGCACAGCCGCTCAGGAGTAATAAGCAGATTAAGAGGCCGTCCACAGTTGGCCGCTAATCCTCTTCCGCACTACACCGGTTGAATAAAAAGTTAACGGATAGATCAGCTGTGCACAACTGTCGATCATTTAGTCTTTTACGGCACCTGCAGCCGGTTTTTTTGTTCCTTTTGAATGACAGGGACCAGTAGCTTTAGCTTCACTGCGTGGTATTTGTGAGCTGAGGTAAAGGTGCAGTAAGTGACACACATCCACGACACTGCGTCCTATTCTCTGACCACCTGACAATGCAGGCAGAAATGTCTACTTGGAAATGCTCAAACGCCCACAAAAATACGCTCGCATCGAGTCTAAAAGGGGGTGTGGTCTAACTTTCGATGTAAAACCAAAAATATTGAATGAGAAATGCAGTAAAGTCTACAGACTTACTCGTAGAGAGACGAACTTTCCATTATTTATTAACTTTTCAATCAGTAAATAAAAGCAATATGCTCAGCCTTCTCTATTGAGTGCTTAGATTGGCATCGCTTGAGTGACACATTGGGAAACGGGAACTCAGGATTGGAATATAATGCCGAAAGTTGGCAAAATATTTTTAACGTTCACGTTGTTCATGTCGGTCGCCAAAACCTGCTAGGCTCCAAAGCGAGCCTGAGGCCAGCGCGTTGCTCCGAAAATATGAGGCCGCGTATTGTTCGCTTATGCATATGTTTTCTTCTAAGATCATCGGGGCGCCTTTGGTAGTCACCAGGGCCTGAAACTTAAAAATAGATGGGTTGGTTTACATCGGGTGTCAGGTGGGGAGGTTGAAAACACGTGCTTCCTCTCGCTACATTCCGCTTCAAGCTTAAGAGGTGAGTCATGTGTTTCTTTTTTTTTTTGCGAGAGAAATATTCGGCAAACTTTTCGGTGCACCAGCTATCGGGAGTGGGTCATCTCTCGGTATGGGAAAGCAGTTAATCCTGCTGCCTGTTTTCTGGGTACGAGTATTTTCCGCTACAGCGGATATCTTTATTTCACAGGAAAGCAGCACAATTGCGTTACAGTTCACTTGTCCGTGTCACTACATGCTTCGAGGCAAATAAAAAAGCATTGTTTTGATTGCACCGTACTTTGCAAAGAGAAATGTATACAGTGTTAACCTGAGTGTTCTACGCTGCAAGTATTATCCCAGCATTCGAATTCGAGTGGATGATTTTCACTGTTCACGTGCCCTTCGCTCGGGGTTGGTGGAACTGGTGTACTGCCGCTGCGAATCATGTCACCAGTTCGACTCCCGGCAGCACCATCTGCGTTCTTATAAAGCGGAATGTGAAAACGCATTGTCCACTAAGAAGGCCGTAACGAAGAGTTCCGGATTAACTTAGACTGTGCCCGGTTCTTTAACGTGCGCAGTAACGTTAAACGTTTGCAGGTAACCTGCCTTCTGTAATTCCGGAACGCGGCTACCGCGGTCGCGGATCGAATCTGCGAACACACATGCCCAGCCGTAGAGGGCCTTCGTGAGTGAGGTGTTGCGGTGGTGGGGACATCAAAAAAAAAAAAAAACTATTAGAAGAAAGGCACAGAGGCCTCAGAAGGTGCGCTTTGACTTGCTACTCAGCACTGTAGAAGAATAGAGGGGATTAAAGAGAGTTATGAACCACCGCAGAGGACTAGCGGCTATGATGTTGCGCTGCTAAGCACGAGGTGGCGGGCTCAAATCCCGGCCGTGGTGGCCGCAGTTCTATCGTGGCGAAATACTAAAACGCCCGCGTCCCTTGCACTGGGGGCATGTTAACGATCCGCAGATGGTCATAATTATTCCGGAGTCCCCCACTACGGCATGCTTCATAATCAGCTCGTGGTTTTAGCACGTAAATCCCCAGAATTTAATTTTTCTTAAGAGAGTTAGGATGATGTTGATAAAGTAAGGATAGAGATATATGGACACGCATATACACTCTTTGTCTAAAGCACAGATGCTATTCTGTGCCATGACCATGTCGTTCGGAATTCAGCGGTGCTACTCCCACGGCGCCCCTGGAACTCCAGACCTGAGGGTGGTCAGTACCGGAGTTCTTTTCGTTCCTCAGGGCCTACAAAACTATGACGTACCACAGGAACTTTCTAAAAGATCCCGTATTCACCCTGACGGTCACAGGCAAAGTGGCCCGAGTACTTCTGACGTAGAGTGTACATAGAGCGCCAACCTCACTAAAGCTGCGTAAGCATTTCACCACGTAAGCATTTCAACAAGGCGCCTGTTGACCTGCGTGGGAGTTTCAGCGTCAGGCCCTGTATCCGGTGTAATATCTCACGCGATTGATTACTCGCTAGGTTGCTTAGTCGTGGAACTGATGTCCATGTTGAAAGTTTCGGCGCCGGGCTCTCGTTCTGCGTTCTCAATGACGGCAACGTTTAATTTCAGTCTGACAAATGGCACTTCCAGCGACTCTCGCGGCTGTGATGCTGTGACACTCGCGGCTACATCTGATGCACTTCGTCGTTGCGTGTCATAGTGTGCAGAGTCAAGTCTCGTAAAAGAAGTACATTTTTTCACTATTTAGGTGTAGAACTGGGAGCAGATAGGCTACGCCAAAGCCGCCTATCCTCAAAAAAACAACTTCGTTGCTTAAGCAAGCAATAAAGAAAGGAAAATAAAGAAGAAAAATGACAAAAAGCATGTTATACACACGAACACTAGCGCACAACGTTTGACAAGATATTTGTGCTCTATGAGAACCAAGAAGAAAAAAAGAAAGAAGAAAGAAAGAAAGAAAGAAAGAAAGAGAGAAAGAAAGAGAAGAATAAATATATGTTTTAGGCCATTTAAGAAATGACGTGGGACATCGGGGCAGCTGGGCTGTAAGTGCAGAAAACTTGGATAAAGCGGCGTACAACCCCTTTATTTTTTGCTCTCGATCTCTTTACCTTTTTCCCTGCACAGGGAAGACAACGCGAAATACGTCTGAATAAGCGCTCTACCTTTCCGCGCCTCCTCTCCCTCTTTCCGTTATTCTTTGAGCCAGCAGATATATTCACCTGCGGACACTGCGGTTTATGAGGAAAAATGCGTTGATGCGATTCCCTCGACCATGCCGTGTGCGTCTGTGAAACGTTCGGATGCACGGGGCATGCAAGTTCCTAATTTTAAAAGCAGGGAACAGTATGTCTCAATATTTCTTGCCAAAATTCGGCGCACTTAAGGAGCCTCCACTAGTCGCGTGAAGCGCCGCTGTACAATGCACAAGATGCCTTACTTACTCGCACGGTAGGCCACAAACGCGAGCACATTTGTCGTAAGTTCCGTTCGCCGTGAGTGCCGATTTGCATTGTTCTGCAAGAGAGCGAAATCAGCCGTCTAGTTTCGAATGCGCATATAGAACGATTTGCTGTGCGAACAGTGAACCGTCATATGCGTTGGTTTAACTGTACCGACTAGGCAACGAATACCTCAAAGTGCCCCACAAGAATCACGACGAAGTCCTGTTTACTGTTGGAAACCTTCACTCTCTTCAATACACGTTGCGAGTTGTCTACATATCCAGACGGGATATATTTGCGCGGTTGATGGAAATAGTGCAGACTTTTTCTAAATTAAAAAAAAAAATACACGTGCGCTTTCAAAGACAGAAAGCGAAAGAAAAAAAAATGTGAAAGAAGGGAGAGGCCTTGACTAATATTTCAAATACATGAATTCGTGAATAATATGCACCGTAGACGTTACCACAAGAGGATAAAATTAAAGATGCAGGTTGGTTGCCAACCAATATGTAACCTGTCACACTCTCGACGTTTTGGGAGATTTCTTTATATGCGTCAAACAGCGGTGGTCTAGTATTTTAACTGAGCGCTACTGTATCTGTACGCTAACCGAATGTACAAAAAATGCATATGACGCATGCTCTTAAATAACACATACACGTACGCAAGCAACCACGCGCCGAAGTGTGAACAAGAAGTCGAACTTTAAATTTAGTCAAGAAAGAGGTGATGCAAGACAATTTTTTTTCACCACAGTGTATTAATCATGGGAAGTCCGTTGCATACTTTTGCTGTAGCTTTTGCTTGATGGACGGTCAGCGAAGTCCATTAATGCGCTTGTTCAGAATAGCATTCGACGTGGTTTCAGCGTTATGATCGATGGGGAAAGTGTGAGGAGGATCTGAATCTGTTTCACACTTTGAGAAAAACGGAAAGAAGTGCTGCAGAAAGCATTAGCTCACCTGATTCGCCGAAGTCGCACGTTGGGAACGGGTAACTGGCAGTGAACTCGTACGTAGCCTGAACGCAGCCGCAGTGGGCGACCTCCAGCTCCATGCCGCATTTATGCATGCAAAGCTGCGATCGTAGAAGGATGCGTAAGGGCGTAGCCATTTCATACGTTGCGTCCCTGCTAAGGTTAGCCCAGCTGGTACAAAAATAAAAATAAACTGGCACAGTAAAATCATTATGAGACCGATGATCAGTCATCACTGGCGGCGCAAAATTCTGCAAGCAGCCCTTGCATAACTACCATTGCAACGGAGATCGAACTTAGTAATAATAGGAGGACAACTGCGGGAAATATGTGGACAGAGTTTAATGCGTGTGGATGGCATACAGCTGCTACAATTAATTTCAAAAGAAGTGTTTGCAAATGTCACGCTTTCATTATTAGCGCTACCTTTCTCGATTTCCGGAAAGACTGCTACGTAACACAATCTTCATAGTCCGAAGAAATGAGTGGCATCGATCTTAAGTGTGAAATGTCCTGAAATTTTAATGCTGTGAACTTAATGAGGAGCATCGCAGAAAATTTGTGAACCCTCGGTTTCACGGCATTTTTATGTGTGATACGAAATTCGCCCGTTGTCCTTGGTGAACTAAAGAAGGTACCTGGTTTTTGTTTGGTTAAAATAAGGAATAGGCAATGGCTGCTGCGTAGACAAAGCTCAAAGTACGTGGTTTTATTGCGGCTTTTGCAATAAATTACTTATGCTAGCGCTCGGGAGCGTTATGGGTATTTTACGAGCGCCCAGATTTTAGCCCTCTTCCCTGGCAGAACAACAAATGCTACTGAGATGAAATTTAGCGAAAAGGCTATGTCAAATCTGTGCGAAGTTGAATGCGCGTGAAATAAACACTGCATTTACTAACAATTTAAGCATGTTTCCGAAAGTGTCATACTGCCGTAATGAGCTATGCTTCCCCCTAACTCAAGCGGAAACGGGGATCATGTTCAGTACAATGTGTGACGAAACTTCAGCTTTCCTGAATAGGAACAGTTGCAAATAAACACTGGACTCTTGTTTCTTGCACTTATTTTCTCCGTTATACAAGGTTTATAGTAGATTTCTATGTTGACCTCGATGAACTAAGAAATGCGCATTGTTTACATTTGTTTAAATTTACAGGCAGGTGATACGTAATGTGTAAATGAAGTTTGAAGTGTGTGCACAAATTACAAGCCTTAGCAGTAGATTACATACGAAGGCTATCCGGAGCAATATGACTGTGTTTGAGGAGCAACGCATAATTTAACATGCTGCCCTCTGAACTACAACAAGATCCCATCACGAGAAAATGGGCAGGGGGAGAGATGAGGGGATATAAACGGCAAATGGTCTCGCGAAGTAAAATTCATGGAGGTGAATCACTGCATTTGTACAAAAATTCTTTACCAAGTCCCTGAAGACGTTTTATTGGTGGCAAAGGTTTCAAACGGACAAGTCCCATACGGGCAACGTTTGAAAGAGCGGATTTAAATACAGGTAACTGAATCTTTTTATTGGAACTGCTCAACAGAAACAGCTTAGCTGGTGTTGTAACTCTGCAACGTCACAAATGTCTCCAGTTTTTGAAAATTAATTCATCACTTATTAAACGACGCGCCGGTGGTATACATAGCTTACTATACAGAACTTGGCGCGACGTTGGTAGTAAGTACGGACGAACATCGCAAAATTGCTTTTTACACGAGCTTATACTCTGACGATGAAGTAATATCGTGTTTCCAGAGTGCTCTAGAAGCTGCTATTATGAGAGCGTAGGATTCAGCTGACTGATGCCCTGATGGTTTGCGTCAAAGTCGTGTGCTAGCGCGTTAGACTGCGACCCTGTGTAAGTTCTGACCGACTTTCATTCAACTTTTCTTTTTTAATAATGCTTCGCATATGTGTGGTATAAACCGACACCATTACGATGTCAAAAATACTTACGTCGAAGTTGAGCATGCCCTTGAATTCCGGGAAAGACCCCTGTGACTTGTAATCGGTGCACATGCTTTTGTAAGGCGCAGGCAGCCTGAAGGTGCGCAGCTGAAGGAGGAATTTTCTTTTGTTATATTTCAATATATCTGCGTAAGCACAGAACAGTAAGAGTAAGCAACCGGCTATAGACTCAATTTGCACATCTGAGATCTAATAAGCACAACTGCGCTAAACCACGAGAAGGCCGATAGCGATGTGATGTTCTGGTATAGTAATGCTTGTGCTTGTTAAGGCCACATTCGACAATATCGGAAGTGTCAACTAATCACTTTCCAAAGATATTTATGCCATAATTGAACTAAGACATGATGCGTACATGAGCTGGAGTCATGCCAAGTGATACTGTTTCTGACTAAATGAATGAAGGTAATTTTTATCAGTACGATAGCCTGCGACATTTCGACTGTCACCTTTGAGTTGAAGGGGTGCCGTAAGGCAGAGGTGAAATTTTGTTGAAATATTGTTAGGCTTTGTTATCATATTTGGCCGCCCAACTTCCTTACGGCCAATGAGCAATCTTGAATGGGAGCTATGGCCATCAATGAATTTGTTTTTGTTTTTTTCAGGAACCGGTTGACAAGTGGCTTACGATAAGGAAGGAAGGAAGGAAGGAAAAAGTGGAGAAGGAAAGGTAGGGAGGTTAACCAGTTTAGCTTAACCGGTTTGCTACCCTACACATGGGAGAGGGATGGGGGAGATTAAAGATGGGGAAGGGGGAGAGGGAGAGAGAGCACATAGCACAGCACACACACATCGTCCGTTGGAGTCCATCAATCTGGCATGGTACGTGACATCACTCTCACAGCCGCTTGTCCAATCCAGTCTCTTTCAAAAACCGAAGTAATCCCTTTGTCGCCTTCACCTGCGATGTCTTCTGTCGGCGGCATGTGAAAATCGTGTCGAGGGACAATGGTCTACTGTCAAGGTGCGCTAGAACAGATGCCAGGGACTGTCGCTGAACATTATATTCAGGACAGTCGCACAGAATATGTTCCAGCGTCTCCTCGCAAAGACAGGCATTACAGAGAGCGTTGTCGGCCATTCCAATGCGGAAGGAGTAAGATTTCGTGAAAGCCACCCCTAGCCATAAGCGATAAAGCAGGGTCGCCTCTCTTCGGCGGAGTCCAGTTGGCATATAGAGATGCATCAACGAGGGCAGATGGTATTGACGGTTGCTCTGGTTGGTCTGGCTGTTTGGTGTGCACCATAGAGATAGCGTGATCTCCTGTGCAAGCACTCGAAGTCTGCTAGCTGCGTCGGATCGTGAAAGCGGTATGGCTTCTTCTTGTGCGTCTTCAAGAGCTGCCCGAGCGGCATTATCGGCATCTTCGTTTCCAGTGACGCCGCAGTGACTTGGCAGCCACTGAAACGTCACGTGGTGTCCTTTCTCCTGTGATGTATGGAGTAGGCATCTAATATCGAATACGAGCTGTTCGAATGGCCCGCGACGCAGAGCTGATAGTACAGATTGTAGGGCTGCCCTTGAGTCGCTGAAGATTGACCATTGTCGAGCTGGCTCCCGATTGACGAAACGAAGTGCAGCGCGAAGAGCAGTTAGTTCAGCAGATGTCGATGATGTTGGGTGGTCAGTCCTAAAGCTGATGGTAATAGCTTTTGCTGGGACAACCACAGCACCGGACGAACACTGCATGTTTGTGGAACCATCAGTATAAATGTGTTCACTGTCCGCGTACCTCTCGTGCAGAAGAAGCAGAGACAGTTGTTTCAGCACAGGCGACGACAGTTCAGACTTTTTCCCGATTCCTGGTACACTGAGATGAACTGTGGGACTGTGGGCTCTGCTCTACCTGATAATGTTAAGCGCATATATGCTTGCTACAGGTCCACTGTTCCTCTAAACAATGACCACCACGAACTGCTTGCATACTTGTAATGAATATAAGTGAGCCCTCTAAAGCACAAACAAATAATTTATATCAAAGTTTTGTTTAAAGCCAAGCTCTCTTTGCCTTGCCCACCCGTTTCACGCCTGTCGGTCAATCCGTCTCGATAGGACACAGCCATGTGAGCCGGCTTGGCTCGCATCGCACGGAATTGACAAACACACTGCCAGTGAGCTCATGAGTATCCTATGTAATAAAATATTAGATCATGACGTAAAATATCTGCATAGAGTACTGGCTTCTTCGCAATCTCTAAAGCGTGACGCGTGATATTCAACTACTTTTTATGCGAAGCATACTAGCCGCACAACCACGCTCTTCCTTGCTGCGCCGCGCGCGGCCGCGTAGCTACCATATGACGTCATAACAGCTGCAAAAGCGGAGGCTCAACTCGTGCGCTCGCTTGCGGCCGCGTATTTTTATTTCATTAAATTTCTGATATCTGGTCTACCCCGTTCTTGTGTCATTGAGTACGTAAGTGATGCTGTGCGTAGTCTCGGCCAACCCTCCACTATGGGCGTGTGCCATTGAGACACAGGAATACAAAATGCCTAATTGTATTCACACATGCGTTGTACTTCGCGGATACACTTCTGCTCCCCATTCTTCCTCAACTTCCTCCTGGGAAACTTCGCTGACCAGTTCAGAATCGCAGGGACCGCGACTGCTGATCCCGCGTGGGCGCGGAGTGGCGCGAGCCAATGGGGCGCTGCACTACAATGGCTCAGCCATATACGAGGAAGGTGCCACACCCCACTACAAATAAGGGTTTCGTTCTCTCTCACCCTTGACAGGCATCACACATAATCTCCGTCGCTGTGACACTTATGAGTCGACGTCTCACGCGTGCATCCGCCTGACTTGGAGCTTGTATTTCGGTATAGCTTGTGAGTGATGCAGTGCCTAATCATAAACACTGTATAAGCTTAGATGACCTGCATGGGACGAAATAACACAATTGGAAGCATCGCATTTAGTTTAATGGAATTTAATTGACTGCTTCGCTAAAAGTTTTGCTTCTCGTAGGTTTCAACATGTACGCTGAGTTTTTTTTTCAAATCTTTTATTTGACCTTTCTTCCTGAGAGATTGCGAAAAAGAAAGTAGTCTAGCGCAACCCCAGCAGCTTGGTGTCGCCAGACGTGCTATAGAATATTATGGCGCAGATAAGCGAAGTTACCTCTACGACTACTGAAATATAAAGTATGTGCACTATACACGCATTGTGGCTTAAAGGGCTCGATAGTTCATAAAAGTAGACTAACAGGAGAAATAAGTCAAGCATAGGGACATATTATTAATCGACATAAAAGATGCAACGGCGAAAACAGAGCATCCATGAACGAGACAATAGGGAGCTTTAGAAACAGGGTGCCGAAGTTAAATCCACCTGGCGTGCGAAAAATGGAATGATAATACAAAAGGGCGCAAAAACGCTTACAAAAAAGTTTGAATTTTTCGATACGGAAATCCACTTGGGGACCCTATTTTCAAAACTCCATAATTACTAACATAAGACCATTCTCCGGATTCTCCGATCCAGTAGCACCA
This sequence comes from Dermacentor andersoni, assembly GCF_023375885.2. Taxonomy (NCBI): domain Eukaryota; kingdom Metazoa; phylum Arthropoda; class Arachnida; order Ixodida; family Ixodidae; genus Dermacentor; species Dermacentor andersoni. The sequence goes on along the minus strand of NC_092816.1, from coordinate 76,415,202 downwards.
GTTAGAGATCCCGCTCACCTGCTGGGCGGTGACTTGGATGGTTTTCCCCGGAAGGAGTTGGACCGCGGACAATTGGTCGGGAGGGCAGAGTCCAGTCTGGTGCACGAATAGCGGGTAGACCCAGCGGGGCAGTAGTAGCATCGTGTCGCGTTTCGAAAACTTGTAATGCATCTCCAGTTCTACACAGTTCACAAACGATCGGAGAGAGAAAGAGAGAGAGATGGTGTTTCTGGCGAATGTGTACGAAATTTTCTGAGACAGGGCGCGAAAAGTTTTTAAGAGGAAGCTGTACAGCCAGTGCAGCTAGGATTCTTTGTTCTTATTGTTGATTCCTCGCGACAATATGGTAGATGTGGCTACTGAAGATCTCGCTGCCCCAAAATTGCAGGTAAAAAAAAGCATGAAATGAGAGAGCAATACAGATCGACATAAAAATGGAAAAATTAAAAAAAGGAAACTTTCACAAGCGCTTACAGGGAAATAAACAGACCACAGGCACATTACAAGCATATACACTTGGAACTTGATATATATCATTATTATTCGATACCAGAACACGTACACGATGGGCACAGAGAGAAAGGAATGAGTTACCGTATATGCTTCATTCAAGGAAGCCATATACAAGATACTGTATATACCCTCAAAAGGCAGTCATATAGATTAACTTCAGTTGAACCAGTTCAGTTCACAGCAAAGTGAATAAAATGTCACTAATGCGGAAGAGTTACGAAATTAAATTGAGGTGAAACAAGAAAGGAAATTAGACGAAAGCGCATATTCCTGCGCGCAAAGGCTCGGGCTTATTAGTTAAAGGGTTACCATACGCAAAACGCTTGGTAACCACAATGTTTGCACTGGGCTATCAATAGGACGTGGCCGCCGCGGCCGGGATTGGAACCCGCGACATCGTGGAAGCTCAGCCGCCGAACGCTATGAACCACCGCGACGGGTTATAGATGTGCAATGCTTAAGCGTGCAGCTTCCATCTGAGGGACGCCTTCAAAAGAAGAGTCAGATGATTACGCCGTGTACGACCTAATTGTCGGGCGGCAATGTTCCGGCGGCTAAGTCCACAGAACCTATTTTCTTTTTTATTTTCGATTTCTTAAATGTCTTGCGAACAGGCTTGCGGGCCCAGAAGAATTGCGCTGACATTGACGCCATGTATGCGACGTATATTTAACAACACGTCGAGCGTGCTTTCTCTAAATATTGTCTAAAATTCAAGTGTCTGATGATCACCTTAAGGCGCCAATTGATTCTGTCCGTTAAAAGTTCAGTTTTCCCACTTTTCTTGTGTCTTAAGAATCATACAAAGCATGCAGGTTTACAATAAGTTAAAAATTTTGGATTAGTCACTGAGGTTTGTGAAGTTCGCAAAATTGTGGGCCCCATGCCACAACTCTCAACAGCAGAGTCAGGTTAGTGAACACAAACTCTTTCTAGCCTATGGCTAACTGAAAGATATGCCCGGTGTTTCAAAGAATTTTGACAAGGATGTTTATTAAAGCCTTTCAAGCTCCTCTGTGTGATATCCGCTGACACATGGTATACCTATGATCACACGTACCAGCTTCTATTAAGAAGCGCATTAAGATAATAATGTATTAAGATACTTACTACCTTAAGCTATTAAGATACCTTAAGGTGCACTCGATGGCGCGGAGGACGACACCATCACAGGAGGTGACTATGTTGACGAAGCGCATGGCGGGCATGAACGTTCGAGTTAGACGCTGCGCTAGACTGTTGAGACTTTGTAGACTCCTCAGAAATTTACCGAATTTTGCGCAGGAATCCAGGTATCTCTTCTTGAAACTTTAGCTCTCATTTACTAAAATAAAATAAACAAAAAGGAAGGCAAGGAAATTATTGCTAATCACACAGTAACTGTCCAGTGCAGTTTGCTGTTACCTGAACGGCAGTCAGCAAGAGGGCAGGGGGGGGGGGGTGCAATAGAACAGATGGATAAGATAGCCGAGAGGTAAGCAAGGAAAACTCCTTTCATATGTGCAAAAGAGCGATAAAGCGATATTTTCAGTATAGTTTGCTTGCGGAGTGACTTCCTTAAGTTGGCGCAAATTCGAATATCGCTTCTAACTTTTGATGTGACTCCGAACTCTCTCTAATGAAAGCGTCCATCAATACACAAACAAATACGATCTTAGGCGGAAGTGTAACGGCAGTGCAAGGAATGAGGTTTTAGAAAGTATAGTTAACGAAAATTTAGACACATGGCGAGCAGTCAAAAATTATGTCCTCGAGAGAGAGAGAGAGAGAGAGAACATTATTGTGTGAATGTAGCTTTGGAGAGACATCCTCATTCCAGAATGCCTTGAGCTCGGGCCGCGTTCTGGGCCCTCGCGATCAGTCGTTACTAATCCTGGCGGTCAGAGCTGGTGAAGGCTCTCTTCCAAAGCTCGTTGGCATGATAGGGGTCTGGAGGTTTTAGTGGTGAGTGTCTGCGACCCCCTACTACGTGTCTAGGGAACTCGGCTTCTCGGCAGAAACGGCAATGCGGATACATTTGTGTAGGGGGTATGAGGGGATTTCTGATTGGGTGGTGTTGGAATCGCACCGCTGGCCCGAGTTGTTGGGGTCCCGGTGCTGACGCCCGTTATTGCCAATGGGTCGCAAGCCCCAAGGGTAGCGTTGGCCTGGCGGCCTGGGGCACTGGAAGCATCCGAAGGTCCCGGCAAAGCATGAGAAGACTGGTAACAGAACAACTTGTTTATTCTAACATAGCAAAAGAGCGGCCGGTCAGGTCGACCGAAGTGGAGAGACGGGAGAGCACGTAACTCAACAGTACAAATCGGAGCCTCCCTCCTGGCGTCCGGGGGCAGCTGCTCTTATACTCTCGGCGTCGCGGTCCAAAAGGGAAGGTCACGGGATGAAGGTCACGGGATGAAGGTCACGGGACGGCGGAGCATGAGCCCACGACGGCGCGCACGGTCGAGCCGAGAGACCTGCTGAACCGAGTGTAGTGACGCATCGCCAACCCGCCCACACGACGGCGCGAACGGTTGAGCCGAGAGACCTCCAGGCTCCTCATTCGGGGAACTCCGCTCCCCGGCTGCCGCGCTTTGACAAGCGAGGGCACACACACACACACGCACACACGAAGACACGTGGCACTGAAACACGCCTGGACACGCTTGGCGGGGAAGCGTTGCGGCGGCGTCGCACGGGCCAAAATGTCCGCCGCTTTGAACGAAGCCCCGGCGTCCGTTGCATCCGCGCCGGCATTACCGCGCGTTGTAGGCGAAACGTAACAGACCGCCCCGCCGGGGGAAGGAGATCCCGATGGTCAGGGGACTGCATCCGCTGTCCGGAGGGATGTCGCTCGATGATGCTCATAACCGTAGTCGGGCGTCCTTTGGCGTTTCTTGAGCGCAGCGCACAGAGAAGGCCTCGTTCTCACGTTCAGGTGCACACAGGACACTGCAAAGTGACTTCGGGAGAGTTGACATTTTTGTTCTCGTTTCCGGCAAGCGTTAGAACTACGCCGAAAGTCAACCGCTCAGTCAGCAAGCACGGCACAACCCTCACTAAGCCCTGCCAGGCTCTTTCCCCTTTTATACTGCTGCCTAGTTCCTTACAGTAGTTTAGCAGCACTCAGAACGCGTCCACAAATCGGAAAAATTGCACTAAAAAGCACATCATCACTTTGAAACACTACACAAAAGCAATAAGTTAAAAAAAATCCTGCCTCAGGAAGAAAAACATCAGTAACAAGCAATTTTGAGGCTGATTCCCACGTTAGGGGCTTCGACTTAAGCCATCGGCGTTACCGTTGAGACTCCCCTTTTTGTAACGCACCTCAAAGGAATATTGTTGCAAAGCGAGGCTCCAGCGCAGGAGGCGGCCATTTTTGGGAGAGATGGTCTGCAGCCATTGGAGAGGGCAGTGATCCGTTTCAATGATAAACCTCGAGCCGGCTAGGTAACATGACAATTTCTGAACGGCCCACACGATACACGCACACTCTTTCTCGGTGGCGCTATACGCCTGCTCACGACTGGTCAGCTTACGACTAGCATACAGGACGGGGTGTTCTACTCCTCCATTTTCCCGTTGGCACAGTACAACGCCCATGCCTCGCTCACTAGCATCACACTGAACAACGAACCCTTTTGTGTAGTCGGGCGATCGTAGCACAGGCTGGCTTGTTAGGGCGCTCTTTAGGGCGCTAAAAGCTCTTTCCTTTGTCTCGTCCCAGACGACTGTTTGCGGCTCTGTCTTTCTTAGAGCATCCGTTAGGGGAGCCGCGATATCAGAGTACCTGGGGATGTACCTCTGATAGTAGCCGGCGACACCTAAGAACGACCGAATATCGGTCTTCGTGCGCGGTTGCGGGAAGTCTCGCACAGCGGCCACCTTTATTTCAGAGGGGCGGCGACGACCCCGACCAATCACGTGTCCGAGGTAGACAACCTCGGCCTGTGCTAACTGGCACTTGGGAGCCTTGACTGTCAAGCCCGCATCGCGCAGGCGGGTTAGCACTGCCCGCAAGTGCGCCAAATGCTCAGGCCAGGACGCGGAGAATATCGCTACGTCGTCTAGATACGGTAAAGCGAATTCTTGCTGTCCCCGCAACACTTTATCCATGAGGCTTGAAAAGCAGTATGGCGCGTTCTTCAAACCAAAACTCAAAACTTTAGGACGGAATGTCCCCATTGGTGAAATGAACGCCGCATACCTACTAGCCTCTTCTGTAAGTGGAACCTGCCAATAACCCCTGACAAGATCTAGGGTGGAAATAAACTGAGCGCTACTCACTCTCTCAAGGCGCTCCTCGATGTTAGGGATCGGATAAATTTGATCCTTAGTGATGAAATTAAGCCTGCGGTAGTCGACGCAAGGACGAGGTTCCTTGCCCGGTACCTCAACTAAAATCAAAGGGGAGGTATAATCACTCTCACCCGCTTCAATAACACCGAGCTGTAGCATTTTCTTTACCTCAGCCTCCATAATATCGCTCTGGCGGGGTGACACCCGGTACGCCTTGGATCGTACTGGCTCTGGGGAGGTAAGTTCTATGTCATGAGTAAGGACAGAAGTCCTACCAGGCCTCTCAGAGAACAGACCTTGAAACTCTTGTAAGAGCTGGTGTAGTTCTGTTTTCTGCTCAGGCGACAGCGATGCTTTACTTATTAAGTCACTAATGACTTGATCGGTGTCTTTCCTGTTCGTCACTGAGCCTAGTCCCGGAAGCTCGACCGGAAGCTCTTCTAACTTTCCCGCATCGGGAATTTCCTCTCCAGTATCTGGTGCCTTTAACGCTACAGGCTCAATTTTATCCCGTTCGGGCGTGCTCTGAATACTAGCTTGCTGCGCCTCTGACCCTTTCTCATCGTTCAACAACGTCGGCCCCGCAACTACCGCCTTTGCAGCGAGCTCCCGAACCTTCGATCTGGTTAAGGCCTGAACGCTAGCCTCACCAAACAAAAGCCCCTTCTCGCGCAGGAGGTGATCGGACCTGTTCGAAAATAGGTACGGGTACTGGGGGGGCAGCATAGATGACACTGCGGCCTCCGTCTCAAGTGCTCCGAAAGGTCCTTCAATAAGCACTTTTGCTACCGGCAGACACACGCTATGAGCTTCCACTGCTTGCTTGATCCATGCGCACTCGCCCGTGAACATATCGGGTTCTACGTAAGAGGGGTGAACGACATCCATCGTAGCTGCGGTATCGCGAAGCACTCGGCACTCTTTCCCGTTCACGAGGAGGTCTCGCATGTAAGGCTCGAGAAGCTTCATGTTCTCGTCAGTGCTGCCTAATGAAAAAAACACGACTTTTGGTTTTGTTTCTGGGCACTGCGCCGAAAAGTGTCCCGGCTTCTGGCACGTATAACACACGCGCACTTGCCTCATCTCGAACCGCTTTCCGCGTTCGGCTTCGGCTGCCGCCGTCTCCTCACGTTCGGTCGGACACTGCGCCGAAAAGTGACCCGGCTTCTGGCACGTATAACACACGCGCGCTTGCCTCGTCTCGAACCGCTTTCTCATGGGCGTGAACTTCGGCCTCTCAAACTTAGAGCCAAATTCACCCTTTTGACCGTCCTTAGCTCCACGAGCCCGACGCGTCACAAACTCCTCGGCTAGCTCAGCGGCTCGAGCCACCGTACTAACGTCTGGCCTATCCAAGACCCAGTACCGCACGTTCTCAGGTAACCGACTATAAAACTGTTCTAACCCGAAACACTGCAGAACTTTCTCGTGGTCACCAAACGCTTTCTCTTCTTTGAGCCACTCCTGCATGTTTGACATAAGCCTGTACGCAAACTCTGTATATGACTCACTTTTGCCTTTCTCATTTTCCCGAAACTTCCGACGGAACGCCTCCGCTGACAGCCGGTACTTTTTTAGCAGACTCGATTTCACTTTGTCGAAATCCTCTGCCTCCTCTCTCTCCAAGCGAGCGACTACGTCGGCCGCCTCGCCGGGTAGCAAAGTGAGCAAGCGCTGTGGCCACGTTTCCCGAGAGAACCCCTGCTTCTCGCACGTTCGCTCAAAGTTAACCAGGAACAAACCAATGTCCTCTCCAAGCTTAAACGGCCGCATCAGGTCACTCATTTTGAACAATACTCGTTCTCCTGCACCGTGTGCCTGACTTCCATTACGAGCGCGTTCCGTCTCTACCTCGAGACGCTTCATTTCCAAAGCGTGTTGACGGTCGCGCTCTCTTTCTTTCTCTTGTTGCTCTCGTTCTATCTGTTCTTTTCGTTCACGCTCATCTTTCTCTTTCTGTTCTTTAAGTTCACGCTCCTGTCTTTTTGCCGTCTCCCTCTCCTCAATGGTCTCAAGGCATTCCGACAGCTCGTCATCCTCAGCTTCTAACTCAAGAATAGCCCTTAGCAGTTCTGGTTTTCTGAGTTTGTCTGAGACATCCAGACCCAACTCTCTTGCAAGCTCCAGCAATTTCGGTTTGCGCAACGACTTCAAATCCATGGCTGCTCTGAATGCTGCTTTCTCTACTGCCTACTATTGTCTTGCCGCAAACTAACCCGGTAGCAACGACAACCACAATTACCAGCTCTGTTTCTGACACTAACAAAAGCCTGGCAAAACTCAGAAGAAGAAAGTCCCGCACTCACCAAACCTCGCAGCCAAGACTTCAGCGCAGTCGTTCCGCTGCAGGCAACCAGTCATCACACAGGGCTCGTTGCACTGCTCCCGGATGGTCGTTGAGCTGCTCAGCATACAGTCCACCGCATCTCTTCGCTGCTGGCCTCCGTTGTCGCGATCTCACCGCTGGCAACCAGTTGTTGGAATCGCACCGCTGGCCCGAGTTGTTGGGGTCCCGGTGCTGACGCCCGTTATTGCCAATGGGTCGCAAGCCCCAAGGGTAGCGTTGGCCTGGCGGCCTGGGGCACTGGAAGCATCCGAAGGTCCCGGCAAAGCATGAGAAGACTGGTAACAGAACAACTTGTTTATTCTAACATAGCAAAAGAGCGGCCGGTCAGGTCGACCGAAGTGGAGAGACGGGAGAGCACGTAACTCAACAGTACAAGTCGGAGCCTCCCTCCTGGCGTCCGGGGGCAGCTGCTCTTATACTCTCGGCGTCGCGGTCCAAAAGGGAAGGTCACGGGATGAAGGTCACGGGATGAAGGTCACGGGACGGCGGAGCATGAGCCCACGACGGCGCGCACGGTCGAGCCGAGAGACCTGCTGAACCGAGTGTAGTGACGCATCGCCAACCCGCCCACACGACGGCGCGAACGGTTGAGCCGAGAGACCTCCAGGCTCCTCATTCGGGGAACTCCGCTCCCCGGCTGCCGCGCTTTGACAAGCGAGGGCACACACACACACACGCACACACGAAGACACGTGGCACTGAAACACGCCTGGACACGCTTGGCGGGGAAGCGTTGCGGCGGCGTCGCACGGGCCAAAATGTCCGCCGCTTTGAACGAAGCCCCGGCGTCCGTTGCATTCGCGCCGGCATTACCGCGCGTTGTAGGCGAAACGTAACAGTGGGGGGAACGTATTGACTTGTAGAGCTCGGAAGAATCTCTCCTGCTCTCTAGGTAGTGACGTGTGTGTTTGTGAAGAGGGAGGAGGGGAGGGGGGAGGCATGTTTTGCGGGTCAGCTTGTAATGTTGTGTTATGTCTTGGTACGAGACTGGAGGATGCATGCGTTTGGACTCGCATTACTCGTCGTCGGTTCGGCGGGTCAAAACTCGAGCCACGTGGTTGGCGATCTCGTTGCTAGGAATGCCGTGGGGAGCTGGTATCCAGATGATCATGACTGGTCTCGTTGGCTGCTTTTGATCGATGATTCTGAGCGTGTTGGTATGAATTCTGCCTCTAGCGAAGCTGCGCCACGCTGGTTGAGTGTCGGTCATCTATCTGTTTGGGAGAGCGCGAGTGATGTTCTTTGATCACGATTACGGTAACTGTTGCGGCTGCTCGTCGCAACCAGCATCTCTTGTCGAAATTAATATGGGCATGTTTGCTCGACTTACAGGTATACTCTTGTCAAACGGGCACCCGCAAACTCATTTTAACTCCGTCGTCTATATCTCGAGGGAGTTGCACTCGATGTCACACAGTCACCCTTCCGCTAAGGTACTTTAATGGAGCTTTTGGTCAAGGAAGATCAGTGATCTGTCTCGATGGCTGAAGGGAGTTATATGGAATTAAATAAAATTTCAAGTACACATCAACAACAATTATTCGCTGCACAATACTCTCAACCTGTGCCGCTGGCGAAATGTTTTTCTCGTTTCATATATCCGGATATATATAAACGGACAAATGCAACACATGCGAATCCAGAGCCACTCTGGAGCATATATTATGGGAATGCCGAGGAATACATAAAAATAACGAGAACGCGGCCTCTAGCAACAGCCTTCGCACGCGCTGGGAAGCCGCGCTGCTCAGCCCCGCCCTCGAGGATCAACTATGGGCCGTCCCGCGGGCTGAGGATGCCGCCAAGACCCACGAACTCCTGGCCGTTACCTAGGCGGGGCCTTTGGCCCTCCCAACCAACTCGCAGGACACGCAATAAAGTTACTTCCTCCTCCTTTCTCCAGGGTGTTTACATGAACTCGACAGATTCATGTCGAGTAGTCTTGTCGGGCTTGAATATGCCTGCCCTATTCATGTAAACAGTAGCCGGGCGGGCTGAACAAGCGTCGAGTCGGGCTCAATCAGCCCGACTGCATGGGGTAGGTATATCCAACCCGACCCATTTGCAACGTGCACGTACGCGCGGACGGGTAGGGTCCACCAGCGCCAAGACTTGCGTGGGGACACTGGTACGTCGCGATTTAGGCGCCGACAGCGGGGATAACATCAGGACGAGGCCGAGACAAGCCCTGTGCAGTGCAACCTCATCGTAGCAATAAGGCCCACGAAACAAAGCTGTTGCAGACGGCCGCAGGAACCAGAAGCCCAGTTAGAACACGTTGATGTCTCGGCTCGACGCTGTGTGCCGTCGTTATTCAGACTCGCCCGAAGCGAGTTCGTGTAAGCGCGGTCACGTCCTGCTCGGTCAGCCCGATTTCTGACTCAACCCGCTCCCGTCGGGTTCGTGTAAACATAGCACTTGTGCTTGTCGTGCAGTGGTAGGTGTGGTCACTCATGAATGACACCGGCACAGTAGACAAAATAAAAGGAAAGCTCAGGAGGTCACCGTGCACGAAATGTTGCGCTTTATTTTAGTTTGCCAGCTCGCCACGCTGCAAAGGTAAACACAGATAAGCACAGGGCGGCTAGTGTCGCTGTCAGCACTGGTATCTTTAGTGAGCGCACTTTGATTTTTAACGTGAGGTCTGTTTCTCGCATTAAATATATTGAATAATGTTTTTATGGTAGGAGCGTTAGTTATAATAGCGACGAGCATAATGAGAAGTTACATTCTTGTAAAAAAAAAAAAAACCTCGTTATTGTCTGTGTGACACGACCGCAACTTCCTTGAGGTCGGTCTCCCTTAGGAAGTCTCGCGTTCACTTATCCTAAAGGAGTTTGTGGGTGCCCTTGTGACACGGGTATCAATTGTAAGCTTGTTTTGCTTCCCTTGCGCAGCCAACGTCACTACTGAGTAACTATCGTCTTGTCCTCCTCTGCATGATCTTCAATGAATGCCTGTAACTGCGTGGTTGTGCATGTGCATGAGACATTTAGACGCCACCACTCTTACTGTGCTCTTCTTACTTTTCTACAAGCAATTGAACGGATTTACATTCTCGTGGCGAATTTTGCTTTGCTGGGGACGATACTTTCTTTGTATTCTTTTGTAATTCGTGCACTAGGTCGACAATTTCTACCTTCACAAAAATTTTATCAACATGAGTGTTCTGAGTGGTCACAATTTAACGAAATTATTGTTTCACAAATAAATTATCGGGTTCTATCGTCTTGGTTAAATCAGAGTTTAAGGGCAGCACTAGACTTTATTTAGCCTCGTCTCAGTTCGACGACAAAGTATCACGGTGCTTTGTCCCTGGCTTCAGTATCACTTGTTTGTTGGAGATTCCTATAGGCCTAACAGAAAACGTAACCGCTGCCGCATAAGTGCTTTACTTCTATTCTAGATGACGTCACGGCATTCAGCGATGGCTGGGAATCTGCTATATAGACCGAATGCTCTACAGAAAACGTCCTCAAAGACAGGCATGTGCTGCGAAAACGACCGATATGCTTTGCTCAAACCGTCTAACAGAGGCCGAGGTATAGATTGACATAGTGGAATACAATATCACGATGTGCTGCAGAAAGCTATGCTAACGCACTCTATGTATGCATGCTGGCGTTCATTGTCGCAAGCAAGGTCAACTCACCCCACTCCCACTGATTCGGACAGTCTTTGAAAGGGTGCTCATGCCGTGGCATGGCGTTCACGTCGAACGTGTAGCACTGCTGCGAAGGGAGCCGGTAGTAGGTGCTGTCGATTCTGGAAAGACGTGGAGAAAACATGCCGTTGTAAGCACTGGTCGTTGCAGCAGGTGTATTGTGATGATACGTGAGCAACAGAACTCGCGTTCGCCAGGGGTTGAAAAGGTGCGCCGCAAGAACAGAAAATTTAGATCCTTTTTTTAATAGCTGAGAAAAGAGTGTCTTAATATCAGTAACGAAATTTGTGGCGAGGCAGCGCTACTGCCATTATTCTATTTGCAGTTTTGTTCTGTTTCAAGCGAACTGAAGCGTCGTGTGACCATTCGCTGATGCTAGTGGAATGAATTGTATTCATTAGTCTCTTTATAATGTATTTGACTCAATAATAATTTTTTTCCTTTGTAATCATTCTTTTTTTTTTTACAGAGGCTAGCCAGTGTCGATGTAAACAGCTGTCATGTAATACCTGCGCCAGATGTTCGCTGAATTAAAGAGCAAGAAAGACGGTCAGAAATTGAAACTTAGAATTTACTATGCTTCAATTACCATAAACTAGTGGTCAATGCAATAAATCCCACATTCGGCACATTTTAAATTTCATCTCGTAGGCTATCGACAGGGCGCCCAGATGGTTCACGAACAAATACAGCGGCAGATGTGCCAAAATAATTAGCGCCCGTCTGCAGCTTATCTCAACCCTTTCTGGACACTTGCATTAGCGTTCACTTTGGTTAACACATGCGCGTAAGGTATGCTGCGGTTCCATGTTCTACAACACATTTGAGGGCTTATACGGTATATATGTAAGCTGTATATTCAAAGTGGGATTTATGTATAAATATATGTGTTGCACGAACGAGAGTGCCAGTTTGAGAATTATGTGAGTGCGGAAGAAAGCATGTGTAAAACACACCTTCTCATAAAACAGTGCAATTGGCACCAAATTTGTGAGTCATCTCCTTTTCATCACGTCAATAAAAAAAAAGGACGCTAAGTTTTTTTTTCCTAGTGCGTGCTAAGTATATTAGAAGATGTCTTCACATACCACGATCACATGGTATGCGATCAATGAAATTCGCGGTGGAAAAACAGCCAAATAATTGACTCGATCAGCTTTTAGTCTTGTTGATGTATATTTGATCGCTAACATCGAGGCTTCATGCGAGGGCGGTGCCTAAACCATGCCTTTTCGCTGATGCAGTGATCCCGAAAACTTCTGAGGCAAAATATGCCACGCCGTATACAAAAATTTTCAGCTATATAGCCAGTAGCTCCAGAGCAACACTTGGAGTTGTTTGCCTCCAATGCCGACGATCGTGAAATTACCACACGCACCTCCCCACCCCCTCGCCCTCATCCAACCCCTCCCCTTCCTTTCAAGAATGCTGTTGTCCGGTGCAATCATGTGCGTGGCGCACACCTGTCAGTGCAGTTAAAGGCAGGGCAGCGTAGACTTCCAGAGCTGATGACGCAGGTGAACAGCTCCTGGATAAGGAAGGACGCCTTCTTGCGCAGCTCCGGCACTGCCTGGGGCACGTACAAACCGGGAGCGTATATCTGGGGTCAAATTCAGAGATAAAAGCAAGATTATTAAAGAAAAATTGACAGCACGCAGGATCGTTAAAACAGGAACAGTGTCAGCGTGCAACTGTGACAGGTGAGATACGCAACGACGCGTTTGCGGCTTAAGCGTGAAGCTCTCGCATATAAAGGTTTGTGCAGAGCGTTTTCAATCTTGCACACGAGTGTTGCCGGAGAACGCGCGTCCCGCATCCAGTAACACAGCAACGAGAAGGAAACAAGCAAATAGACGGAAATCCATGCAATACAATGTATGGCACGAAAAGCCTTGATTCCGGCCTATAGGACGAGCGGGCCACTGAAATATCGCGCGTGGCCCGAATGGTATGGTATGGTATGGTAAAACTTTAATAAAGTCCTGCAGGTCGTGAGTCTTCACGAAGCGGGCCGCTCCCACGTGGGAACCGGAAGGCCGAGCCTCTCGGCCGCATCGTGGGCCTGCTGGACAGCCCAGAGTTGGTCAGCCAGAAGAGGGCTGCGGAGAACCGTCTCCCATCTGGCCGATCTGTTAGCGATGATAGAGTGTGACCGGGCACACCGCCAGAGCATGTGGTCTAACGTGGCTATTTCTCCACAATCGTGGCAGGTAGCATTGGTGTAAATATCCGGATAGATTTTATGTAAAAGCGACGGATTGGGATAGGTATTCGTTTGTAGTAGACGGAGCGTTAATGCTTGAGCTCTATTGAGGCGCGGATGAGGAACAAAGTAGGTTCTACGGCTGAGATAGTAGTGTTTAGTAATTTCGTTGTAGGAGGAGGGCGTGTCCCTGTTCTCTGGGAAGTCGGCTTCCGATGGGTCGAGGGTAGCGCGGTGGGCAAGTTCACGCGCAGCCCCGTGAGCCGACTCGTTGAGGTTGGGAGGAGCACCCTTTATCTGACCCTGGTGTGCGGGAAACCAATAAATGAAGTGGTGCGTGATTGCCTTGCCCCCAATAAGTCTGAGGGCCTGTTTGGAAATGGTGCCTTTTTCAAATGCTCTGACTGCAGATCTTGAATCACTATAGATGACATCCCGTGAGCTATCCAGCAGGGCTAGTGCAATAGCCATTTGTTCAGCTAATTCCGAGTCCTTCGTCCGAACCGACGCAGCATTGGTGATTCCTTGCCGACCATCAACAGCGACGATGGTGAACGCCCGAATGGCCCGAATGGCCCACACGAAACTCTAATATATATGAGCAGCCTACTAAAGTAGTGTGCATCAAACAATACAAACTGTCAGACAAAAGCAGACGCTGTTAGCTCACCATGTCATGCTTTTTACACTTGTTTGGCATGTACTTGCAGAGCTTCTCGGTGCTCAGCCTATGTGAGGAGAAAAAAAAAGTTATTTCGGTTATACTATATATATAGAATTCCATTTTCTTTTACTAAGCCAGCGGCGATGACATCGTTGCTTTGTTTCAGCACTGAATAATGCAGCGCTCTTAAGAAAACAACTAAACAAACACACACACGCATACAGACGCACACGCATGAACGCATACACGCACACCTCTGGGGACACCTCCACCCATAAAAAAAGTTAAAAAAAAGACGCCAGGCGTATCGATGGGGCGAATTTTTCACATCCTTTTATATATGGAAACTAATACCAATATAGGCATCGCTGTCATCTGTAGGAAGAAGAAAAAAACATGTGAGCAGATATGTAGTCTGTATGTCACCATGAGTGTATAAAATGTGCGATTGCAGGCGCTAAAACAAGCGTTAAAAATAAATATATACAGGGCCGCCCACTTTCAGTGGGAACACGTTATTAGTAAGAATAACTTAATGAGAAATTCGGTCTAATGACCCTCTGCACAGTATTTAGTAGATGTCTTCTCCAGATCAATATTTCGGTTACTGTTATTTTTACGTAAAATAATGAGACGTAGATGTTATAGAGTCTTGAATAATAATCACTTGTTGAGCCAAGTGCTGTATGTGCCATTGAAAAAAGCTAGGCTGACGCGTGCTTATTTTGCTTGCAGGAAGGCAAAAATTTGACCATGTTACTGAACGCTAAAATTCTTGAATATATCGAACGGCTCCGCGGTGTTGTTGCGGTCGAGCTCTTCCTTTAAGTTGTCTGTCCATGTGCGTTCCGTAGCTTTTGAATAAGAGGCTGCCGTTGCGCATTATTATTTTGACAGTGGCCGCGCTTGCTACTGCCCTGAGCCAAAGGTGTGGAGTGACTAGTCGAAGATACCCTAACTTTTGCAAGAATATGAGCAAATTGTGCATCTTGTTCTTGTTCGGCTGCAGCAATTTCCCGATAAAGCCAATCATCGAGGAACCGCTGTGTGATCACGACTCAAACGCGTACTTATGCTTGCTCTACCCCTGTCATAACCAACTATTGTCCTAAATGCACTTGATTTGAATGCTTGCGCAGCCGCCGAGACTAAAGATCAGGGGCCGAATTCACGAAGCCTTTCGTTCGTCAGTGCTATCTACCAATGGCCGGCCACCTTCGCTAAATATATGTCTCGAATCAGGATTGGCAGAAATTCTTTCTTACGAACAATTCTAGCGTAGGAGTAGTTTCCGAATTTTACGTCCATGTGCAACGCTGCACAGCTCATGGCCGTCGCGTCACTTTGCGATACTCACCAGCCGTCAACGCACACAGTGACTGCAGGAAAGATAATGTGGTCGCTTCGCTGTCGCTCGTCCATGGTGACGCTAAAGTTGTACTCGAGATAGACGATCAGCAGGGTGTAGAACTGGTAGAAGAAGGACAGGAAACAGACGGCACCCACGAGTGCGCGCAGTTGACTCATCGTCGGAGTGGGGAGCTATGGTAGCTTGGTACACCGACTCTTGAGCCGACGTGGAGCTTTCGACCCTTAGGCCCCAGCTGTCTGTTCGAATCAAATGTTATCGATTCATCTAGGTCGCAGTGCATGCTGGATTTATTTTGTTTCTTCGATCTGGCTGAACTAACTCTTCTTTTGCTTATTAACGGTGTCTCTAAGCAGTTGAGGAGACGCTTGCACAATTATTGGTCCAATAAAGCCATTTCCAGAGGCCGTTTCTTGCGTCTACAAGAAAGACATGACATTCTGTCATCTATCTTCTCTGGGTAGCGACCGCCTCGCCTATTGTTCTTTTTTTTTTTTCATGGTACACCGTGTTAGATGAACAAAAGCTAATCGATGTGACAGCAAATTGATTCCTTTACCGCCCTAATGGTTGCACTTGAAAGGAGTCTTGAGATCGTTTTGTACCATGTATTATGTCGTTAGAAGCGACAACAATGCAAGTCAAGCATGTACTACATCTGAAGTAGAACTTGAAGTTATGTTGCGGGAAAGCCACGTGGCGTAAAAGAAATGTCTTTCCTAGTTTCCTAGTATGTTCAGAAGAACATACCGTACCGTCGTTCTGAACTCAAATTCTGGCATGTCAGTTCTGCATTCAACGCTCTGAACCTAAAAAAAATTATAGAAGAACAAAATCATCAGGTGAAAAATTTTGTCGATGCGAGGTGGCATTTGTGCAGTCTACGCCATTCTTGAACTTATGAAGTTTGCAAAAAGTAGAGAGACTAAATACAAAATTGTGCTGTCTGTACCCGTCAAATAAAAGAAAACATTTCATCAAAACATCCTGGTTGAGTAGTTATTGATACTATAATGGACAATTTTTACATTTAGTGTTAGGGGGCCCAACAAACCTTCTACAATAAAAGTATGATATACTTAAATGAGTATGCATGCTACGCATACCCATCGACCAAGGTAGGCGTCTATTTATGCTATGGAGCCTGAAAACCTGACGATGCATCAGTTACTTTATTAGAATGTTTATTTTCCAATGTCACTGGGAAATGAAAAGCCAAGGAACGAGGCTTCACCTTCGGAGGCGCATTCTATACATTTACAGCTCGACCAAACTTCGCTTTAAGGTATGTTCGCTTCCATGTTATCATCTAAGCCTCACAGTTCGGACGCCATATCCGAAAGAATACCATTCGGGAAGAAATCGATTCATAACATACTGCGACAAGCCTATTATACATCTGCAAAAAAGCCATACTGCTTGCCATAGATGACGTGCCTTTTTTCTTGCCCTTGCATTTTATATTTGTATTTCCTTATTGTGATAGCAATTATATCGACAGTTCAGGCGCATTTCTGCCGTCAGCGTCGCCGTGAGGTTCCGTATCAGTTAAATCTTGTAGGGGTGAGCCGGTGAACACGGTTCAATCTCGCGTGCGCGAGCGAGGAACGCGGCCTGGAAGCGTGCCCTCTCCTGTGGTGCGCGTGGCAGAGGGGTGAAGCAAGGGAGGAGGGGCGTTCTTCCCCAGCGGCTGGTACGGTGCCTCGATGTACTCCTCGCCCGCCGCTCCGTGCAGAGTGGACACAAACGCGGCGTCTACTACGGCGTTGGCCACGCAAATCGCGGACGCCGTACGGACGCGTAGCCGGCGCTTGTGTGTCTTGAAGGCGGTCGGCAACGTGGCCAAGGTACGCGCCTGCGCGGGCCTCATTTGCAAAGCGATCTGGGATGTTTGCAGAGTGTGCGTAGTGCTGGTAGCTTCCTATGCGCTGTGCTTTAGATGCTCGTACGCGTTGAAGCGACAGATGCGCGGAGGTCAATCGGCGTTTTCACAGAAAGCTTCCACTGTCATTGAGCGATGTGTGTTCATGTTTACCTGTGCGCGCGTGGCACCGTGCTGGTTAATTTAGTTAAAACACATTGTCGGCCTAGTTGGTGTATATCCATGATAGAATGTGTAAGCGCGACTAAACAAGGACGTATAAAGAAGCAGACACACGAAGACAGCGCTCTCTCAGTGTTTGTTTCTTTCTGCGTCCTCGGTGAAATCCTGGCCGTCCAGCGCGCCCGCGATCGGGCCGGCAGGCTAGATCTGTCAGTCCCGTCGTGGGGTTAGCCGGGTGCGCGTGTTATCACGTTTTGCTGGACCGAATAAGAGTTTATTCCCTCACTCACTTACTTGAGTCACGCTTACGCATTCTTAATTAAAATAAATTATGAGGTTTTACGTGCCAAAAACCACTTTCTAATTATGAGGCACGCCATAGTGGAGGACTCCGGAAATTTCGACCACCTGGGGTTCTTTAACGTGCACCTAAATCTAAGTACACGGGTGTTTTCGCATTTCGCCCCCATCGAGATGCGGTCGCCGTGGCCAGGATTCGATCCCGCGACCTCGTGCTCAGCAGCCCAACACCATAGCCACTGAGCAACCACGGCGGGTGCTTACGCATTCGAACATCGTTAATTTAGTTAGTAATCGAATGTTTACAAGTTTATGCGGCCGATAAAACTGCTATCCTTACTTCGTACAGCTATCTACTAATTTGCTGTCGCAATCGGTGCTTCACCTTTCCGAGAAAACAGCGAATTTCTTTCATGGCGTTCCCTGTGCGTCATCGTCGTCATCATCATCATTATTATCACATTATTATTATTATTATTAGCTTTTTCTGTGTTAAAGGTTGAGTTTTCTTGTGCACGTTGTTTCTTCCTCACTTATGATCTGTTTCCTTTGTATTCTTTTATCTTTTGTTTTCCCACTGCTGTTCGATACTTAAACTATTCCCCCCCCCTCCCCCCCGGGGGGCTGGTGGGAGGGTTGTCATTTTCACAACCCTTCATGATCATCATCACCGACATAAAGCACGAGACAAACCAGAAGAAGAACGTGCTCCCACGCGCTGCACTGCGTCGAGTGTCGTCGCATATAGGCTTGCAAGCTGTCCTCAATCCTCTCTGTGCTGGTCGACTGCGAGCCGTCCACCAGAACAACCCGATGCCGGTGCGCATTTCAGAAAACACTCGGCGCGGCGAAAAGGCCTGGATGCTGGTGGTGCACCTCCTGCTATGTGCGGCTCCATCCGTCTGCTTCAGCCCGATCCTGCTGCTGCACAACACGGTGAGCGTGAAGAGCCGCTTTCTTTGTGGCTCTTTTCCAACAAGACCACAATGTAGCCAGAACCAGATTACGAAATAGGGGAACCCGGTGGGTGGAAGGTGTAGTGACGCCTACACGGCCGAAGGTGAGGCCTAGCTTGCATCGACGGAACGGAGCTCCGCAAGATGGCATGTGGTGAACGGACTCAGTCCTAAGAGTGGGAAGGAAAGAGAGAGAGATAAATATTGCGGGGTTTTACGCGCCAAAAACATGTCGCAGTGTCGCCCGAAATGCGAAGCACCGATTGCGTTAGCAAATTAGACAGCTATGCGAAGTAAGGATAGTAATCTTAATCGACTGCATGAATTCGCTTACTAGCTAAATTAACAAGCATGGTGTCACGCGCGCACCGGAAAACATAAACACATCGCACTCGATGACTGCGGACACTCGCTGCCCGAACACTGGCGTGAAGAAGGGCGGCAGTTGCAGCGAGCGAATTGCCCTTCGTGCTGCCTCTTGCTTCAGCGCGAACAAAGCGGCCGGAACACAGCTCACATGAAGCCATCAGCACCCGGCGCATAGCTTTCAACATGGGCCCGCGCCATACGCGGCCGTCGCCGAAGTATGCAACTAATTGCGAAGTATTCGACTATCCTTGCGCTCGAAACTATATTTCGCTGCGCAAGGATACCGCCTGAGTAAGGATATTTACGTGTAATGCAGTAGAAGGCGAAGAATACGATTAAAAATAGTTTGTGAATAATCCACATTACCATCGTATATTGTTTAGCGTCTGTGAGGACAGGAGGGACTAGAATATTTTATTTTTATTGAATGCAATTTTTTCGATCCATAAATTGTAAGCCTCACGTAACAGTGTTTCAATATCTGCATGAATAAAACAACTCGTGCGTTTTGCTTAGTTAGCACCGAGTTGTCATGTTGTTCTGAGAACCACCTCACTATAGAGGTTATTCAAAGGAATTTTAGGTATATGACCACACTTTCCTCTACATCTGAGTCTAGTTTAAGTTCGGGCTGAGCAACTGATTCGCAACAGTCAGTAATCGCTTCAGCCCTTTGAAAACTTTTTACCGCTTTCAGGGCTCCATGAAACACAAACTGGCTTGCGAGTCCTGACGAATTCGAGGAACAGCCTGACACTTACCCATAACAAAACCAATTCATATGTGTACATGCAACAGAATCGAGTTTTGCAATAAAGGCGCATAATTTTGCCGTGCAGGTGATTTTCTCAGTGGGTAGCGGTTAGCGCCTTTCATAATGTCTTCATTTCGCGTCGTCTTTAGGACGTTGTCAAAGTGCTAAGTATGCAGACAGTCAAGGGAACGTGCAGCAAGTGTCCTAATGAATAGCTGGATACGCAGGGATGCCAGCCATTGCCATGAATGTACGTGCACGCGTGCGCATAAGTATTGTCATCGTAAACGTGCCGTTGAAAATGCCGTGCAATTCTGCGTGAAAGTGATATTGACTCGCACAGCGACACGCTGTACCACCCCTTGGTCATAGAGCCTCTAAATGTAATCCGCGATCTCATTGTGCAGAAGTCCGGGAGCGCGTACTGCCTGCTGGTGGTGCTCAGCATGTGGCTGCTGCGACTACTTCCGCTTCCAGTGGCGACGTGTCTGCTCTCGCTGCTGCTGTTTTCGCTGATTGACGTTCACGCACAGGACGCTGCCGCCGCCGCAGACGGATTCGGGGTGAGTTCCACGCGCAGCGTAATGACAACCGGCGTTTACTCGGATGAACTGCGAAGCGTGGTATCGCCTTACCTTTCGTGTATATGGTGAATGTTAAGCTTCGTGAATCAAGTCGCGAAGCTTTTCGCTCGATGCAGCTGTTTTGGCAATGGTCAACTTGATGGTGAAGTAGTTGCAGTGTCGTTTCTGTCTCACGTACAGAGATAAGTTCATTCAGCCGATTAAGTAAAACTACAATTCACAACTCCCGAAGTTGTACTTCTCAAATCCTTCGTCTCTGCATTCAGTTTACTTGTAACATTTGTAAAATGGAAATATCGGACGCAAGTTTACAGATGTACCGGTGAGAAATTTGTCGCCCATTTCTTACCTAAAGAGAGAAACCAGAGCTTCGACTGTAGTAAGTCTCGACAGTTAGCAGACTGTTTATACATTCTTACGCAATCTCCTCACACCGACTGCAATGAAAATTTGTCGCGCGCACTTCCGCACGAAAGTTAACAACGCGTCTTCGTCATTTACCGGCAGACCTCTCTTATTGTACGCGGCGCGCACTGTCGCCCTCCACCTAACGGCACCACATCTCCACCGCGCTCTGTGCGCGGGGGCCCCGGCGCGCGCAGGTTGAGTCGGTGCTGCTCATCGCGTGCTTCTCGCTGTTCGTGGCCGCCGACTCGACGACCTTGTCCCTGCGCACGGCCCTGTGGCTCCTCGGCGCATCCGGGGCTCGCATACGGCCCCTCGTGATCGTTTTCATGACGGCTTCCTTCCTGGGCGCCCTGGTCCTGCCCGACTTCCTGGTGGCCCTGGTGCTCAGCTCGGTGCTCGAGAAAGCCGTGCTCCACCTGCGATGCAAGTTCGTCTCGCAGCAGTTTCGATCGCCGAGCCAGGCAAGGGCACGTGTTCAGCCTATGGGAAGCCGTTTGAAGAACCGTACCACCCTCGCAGATATGAAATGATAAATGTTACGCAATGGTTACAGTAATCTTGAATCGTTTATTGCAATGACCCTTTACTGAGGTTCTTAAAAATTCTACGGATATTTTACCTTTTAATCGCTTATTGGTAAGTTCTTTATTGCATGGGGAATCGTTTGGACAGTCCAGGCGAACTACCGCCGCTGTCGTCGACGTCGCTGTCACTGTCACCCTGATGCTCCGTTCCAAGTTCGAAAGCGATAGCATCGCGGCCGCGAGCCTTATGCTGTAAGTGTGAGTGAAAACGTGCGAGGGTGGGCGGAAAGCATGGTGACTCGACCTCGCGCGCGCTAGGGAAGGCGGGCATAAAATGCACCGTCTACCATTGTGCGCAAGGTCGCAGGTGGGTTAGGCGGGAGGGGCTTTCTACTTCAGCGGCGGCTGCGCATGACGCGGATGAGCGTGGCCGCACTGGCCCCATCTTGAAAGCCATCTACGGTGGGTACAGAGTCTAGGCACGCCCAGGACTGATGGCTTCGTGTGCGCTGTGTTCTCGCCGCCTAGTACGTGATGAAGTGAAAGGCAGCACGAAGGGCAGTTCACTCGGTACTGCTGCAGCTTTTGTGACCCCACCTTTTCGTCAACGAGTGTCCGTGGTCGTCGAGCGAGATGTGTTCATGTTTGCATTTGTGCGCGTGCGGCATGCTTGTTAATTTAGTAGGTAACGAATGTTTACAAGCTTATATGGCTCATAGAAGTACTATCCTTACTTCGTATAGCTGTCTGACATTTTGCTATCGCAATTGATGCTTCGCCTTTCGGGCGAAACTGCGCATTCTTTAGTAACCTTCAATTCTTACGTGAGCAAGTCCTCCGCGGTTTCATTTATGTACTCCTATATGCCGCAGGGCAAGATTTTTGATTTGCTAACAAAAACTACAATAACATTAAGATAATCTGTAGGTTCTCTATACGCCTCTAGAGCGCACTGCCTTCTCATATATCTGTATTCTTGGTTATAAAATATCTACAAACTTCTTGTGGACAAAAGTTGTTACAAAATTTATTTCCTTCAGCCTACTGTGGATCATGGGGACTTTGTAGCTGATTATTTGCAGGAAGTCTACAGATATACCAAGCCTGTTGTTGTAAAATCTATACACTGAAAGGGGCCCTGAACCACCCCTTGGGCTTGGTGAAATAACATAGTTCGCGGGTAGCACACGCTGTTATGAACATCTCAGCCAAGTTCTGCTGTCGTACGTGGTCCGTGGAGCTCGCAAGCGGAGCGCGAAGTCACCTTTTTCTCAAACGCTCTAGTTTCGAAAAGCCCATGATCCTCGCTCTTTTCTGTGTGCTTTATTTCGTCATAAAGCACATTCCATTACGCGGCTGCTATTCGTCGCGAGGTGCCGCCACTAGTCCAGTGGCTAAGCGCACTGCGGCTTTCTGAGGACAGCCGTGTTTGGCTTACGTTTAGCGTGGCATAGGCACCAAATCGGAAATTTGAACTGCGCGCCACGGTGGTGTCTCCGCCGTAGCATTCGCAGTGCAAGGCATTGGAGGAGGAAAGGGAGTACAGCTAAGGCTGTGTTTGATTGCCGATAACTTCGCTTCTGCTGAACGCATTAAAGTACTTTTTGCGGCAAAGTTGTTCTGAAATAGCCTATATTCACTTCAAATCTCTTTCTCCACTTCGATCAAAAGTGGTTCAGGCCCCCTTTAAAAGAAAAAGAAACGTTCGCAACGTTCTAACAGACCTATATAAATACAGTTTTTCGGGTCTTTGGCTTCTCTTTCGTTATCAATGCCTTCAATGTCTGATCACAGAATTCACAAAAGCGTGAAATTACGCTCAGCGTGGGTTGAGCTATCTTGCTGCGATGCAAGAGACCACCGACTTCCGAGAGGACTTGACCTGCTCGGCACAATTCATATTTGATAGAAACGTACGGTCTTGAAACATTCTTGTTTATAAGCCAGAAGGTCATAATTCTGCTTCAGAAGTAACTTGTACAGCGCAATATGGCCGTTCACTTTAGGCGCAGAGCTCTGCATATTAATCTTAATCATGCATCCATCGCATATGAAGAGGTAACTTACGGTTTTTATGAACTGCGGTAATTCTGAATGTGTGCCTCAATACGAGAACGAAACAATGCCTTGTAAAAGCTCTCGTACTGCAAGTGAGAACTCTTAAATTCCATGAGATGATAGTGCGCGGCTTGTTTTAACTACTTGACGCCATAACAGATGTCAGCTATTTGAGAATAGTGCTAAGTCATTTACGCAAGTAGCTAGGGAACCCAAGAATGTTGGCAGACAGTAAAAGGTTCTTGTGAATCTGAGATTTTAAATAGGCAAGGCACAAGGATGTACGCTTGCAGATATCCAGCTCTTTCTTTTTTGTTTCCGTGCCATTGGTTCAGGTTCAGTGTTCAATTAAACAAGCTTTTTTCCAACTTGCTTTTTCCAACTACATAAAGCGTATATATAATGAATTCTGTGCTGCAATTACAGCTGCAAAATCGCCGGGCCACTCTGTCACCGGTCCACTACGAGCGCCTAGTGCAAGAGATGGACAGCATTTTGCAACGGAAGATCCAATGCTCACCGCCGCAGAGTGATAGGTACGTCCAGCGCTTAACGTAAGGAAGGGAGGAGGGCGGAGAGCCCCCCCCCCCCCCCCCTCCGTTTTATAAGAAGGGGTTTGGCCTCACTTTGGCAGGCGAAGTGTAGCACTGTTGCATCCATTCGTGAGGTTCATGGCTACTCACTTTGCGTGAATTAGCTGCGATGACACTACCTCTGTTGTCGTTGTCGCTGATTTCAATGCGGATGTGTCGGCACCGAAAAGAGAGCGGTTTGCGCTTTCCGTGTTGCCGACATATCCCTTGCGATGCCACAGCGATCCGGCCCAACCGACCACCCAGCGGCGTACGTGCGTCGATTTAACATTATCAAAGAATGTGAGTGCAGTTGCGAGCGAAATAATGGCCACCGATGAAGACAATAAATGAGCGTGCGTAGGATCCGTAACGATGACCAGCCATCAATACAATAAATGGGTTTCGTACCTTTGGTCAAAATTATGCTTCACCTCCGTGTCGTGTGCTAAGCAGCTTCGCTGGTCAACCACCTTGACAGAGTGGAAAGGCTCATGATTTTTTAAGTATCATCTATTGGGTAAGACATAAGTAGCGGCAGCATTCATCCAGCCAGCAGTCATTGTCGAGAAAGTCCGTGAAATGATCGCAAAGAAAGCTTCACGTAAAAATTCGTAATAATTCGCTTGTTCCTTGCAACTACTTGTCAGAATTAAATTACGGATTGCGACTCCCCTGATAGATTGTCGGTGTGGTAGTTTGTGTTTATATGCTCTTTAGGGCGTGGGGCACTCTAATGGTCTTGGGACGAGCAACTAACCGTTCTTATTCAACGAAGTGGCGGACGTAAAAGATGTCACTGGGAGCTCTACATATTATGCAACTACTACTGAAGTTTCTACTGAGACCATCTCTGCTATATTGAACGAGTTCTACGGAAGTTTGCCAGGCTGGGTTAATAAAGACACCGCGAAGCATACTAGAGTGTAAATGTTCTTTAACTGTTATACCAGCAAAGATGCGATGAACGCTACTTTCTTCGAAGCTGGGAAGTGGCGCGTTCAAACACCCTGCGGTGTATATTGTGAACCCACTACCGGTGAACCGTGATTACGTGCAGCTGTACTTCGCGTCTCTGCGCGGAGCGCGTAATTTGCCGCACGGCGAACTAGCCCTGGTGGTAGCTGACCCCTTCTTTAACTGTTATACTTGGTGCAGATAATAAACAAGTGTTATACGTAGCTTGTGCTATATTGAGATGTATGCCCATTTTCTTCTTCGTTGCTAAAAATGTCGCAGTTTCGCCCGACAGCCGATGCATCGATTTAGATTGCAAATCATTAGATAAGTACACGAAGTAAAGATACTAGTTTTATTGACAGTAGAAACGTGTAAACATTGACTTACTAACTAAATTAACAAGCATGGGGTCACGCGCGAACACGCCCTATAGGTAAACACACAGCCCCCCCCTTCCCACCCCCACCCCCCGCCACTGCTGCCTTACTCCCAGCGAGATTGAGCCAATACCCTTCTCGGCTTAGCGTAGCATGCTTTCAGTCGCACCCACAGCACACGGCGTGCGGCTGATACGTTATCGCATTTGGATCTTATCCGGAACTTCACCGCGACGCCGACAACGACGTCAGAAATGCACCTGAAGTGTCCGTATAATTCGTATCGCAGTGAAATATGTCCTTTAATTTACTGACACCCACGAATTAAAAGCTAGAATGTGACCGCAAAAGAGACCATTGCACCGTACACGCAGTCTGTTTAAACATTCGCCTGATGTGGCACCTGCACGAAAATGAAGCGAATAATTTACAAAGGAGTACACCATCTATTTCACCCGTCGGCCTATAGGACAGTACGTGCATTATATCGGCGCTCGTAATGTCTACGCACGCTGTGTGCGGCTGCGTTTTTCTTTTTCTTTCTTTCTCTTTTTTGCGGGGTGCGGGGGAGGGGGGTTCGTTCATGGGATTGGACAGGAAAGGAGTGCGCCACGGGATAAATTTGCGTCTTTTGACTTCAGCTTCACGTTGTATTGTGCCCAGCTGGTACTTGTGAAATACGCGAAAATTACGAAAAACGTTTGCTGTTGGCGAATAGCGACTATTTGATTCGAGGACCGATTGAACCAAACAGGACAATACTGAATAGGTTACTCGGAGATTCCGAACATTCGCACACGTCTATAGTTGTAAAGGAGTGAAACCGACGACACGAAAGGTCGATGCCGCCCACATTCCGCCTATGCAGCCGCCCGCTATGCATTCTCGCTTACAGGGACAGCCCCGAGAGGTCTGCCGCCGCGGCGACCACGCGCAGTCGAAGGGAGCGCCTCACTCTGCCCAAAATGGCGTCCGTCATGTCGGACATCTGCGGCCGGTTCACGTGCGGCGCCGCCTGGGCTGCGCTGAAGGGCCAGAGCAGTTCGGCCGATAAGTCGCCCAACACGACTCCGCCGCAGACGAGCGACGAACAGCCCACGCTGGTGACGCTGTCGGTGCGTCCGGAATCCACCAAGTCGGGATCCACGCCTTCTACGTCGACGACGCCGTCTCCTTTCGAGCAGCGGCAGCCGCCGGCCGTCGCCTCGTTCCGCAAAGGCAGCCCCGGTGCTCGGAGCTCTACGCCGCCGTCGCCGTCTCCCGGCAAGATGCGAAGAAACTCGTTCCCGCTCTCCGCGCTGACGCCCAACGTTACCGAGCACCTGTCGGACCTGACGACTCGGAGGGCAGAGCGGGCCAGTACGAGCGAGCTGCAGCGCAGGAGACTCTTGTCGGATCCCTGGAGCCAGAGTCGCCGTTCTGCCAGGTCGGTATTCTTTATCTCGGAGTGCCTCGCCGGTACCAATCAAGGGCATTCCGATAGATTGCTTCGAAGGATAACAAAAAAGCGTGAACATAAGTTCTTTTTATGGAGCTGCTCCGAGAGGCTTTCCTGGAGAAGTATATATCGTCACATTGTTGTGATTAAATCGGCGACAACAGTGGAGAGAAGAGAGTTCGGATACACAAAGTCGTGTCTTGCTCCGAGCGACAACTCGGAACAGTTTTTCGTCGGTTAAAAATGGCCACAGGAAAAAGCGAAACAAGTACGCTTGTCACTACGACAGGACCGTAACCGCCACATGAACGTCCCTTTAATGCCAAGCATTCTTTGCCTGATTCCACGCACATTGCGGTAAATAGGCAGGCAAGTAGGTAGACCGATATGAAGATTCCTACCTCGGCGCATTTCGGGCATCTGCAGTAAGAAAGCAATCCATGATCGGACAGTGGAACTGAGCCTGTGCCTTTGAGCGCAGCAGCCCAGTGCTTTAATCAATAGACCATGATTGCACGCATACGCCTCTCGCACCAAAGCCGACTTGCTCTTTGAGAAGTTTGGCACGTGCGTCAGGTGCCAGTTTGTCGTCTTGTTTCCTAGTCAGAGCTCGCATTTATTACTGGGCTACACCCCTCGTCTTCGGAATCGGCCCTAATTCCCCTGTACTTTCATCGTATCAGATAACGCTACGTGGAAACTGTGCGCCATTGTACCGCCTTCAGGATCGGCGCAGGTCGAACAGGTTTTAACGTTCCATCGCGAAAGTCATCGCGGTTTCAACATGCTGCATGACATAGCCATAGGGGTGACGGTGGTCTTGGATGTCACGGTGACTATACGAAAAAAAGAATTGATTGGATTTGGGGTCAGCACACTACATTTTATTCAAACTCTGCGCACCAAGAAATGCTGTGCATCTGCGAGTAAGCCAGCTTAACGGTGGAAACATTTCTACAGAATAAAGGAAATGGTCACAAGAGTCTTGTGAGAATGTGCTGTCAGTGCATGCAAGTAATACATAATCGACTTAGGAAAGTTTCGTGATGTACGGAAGAAGGCAATATCATACTCGTATCACTCGGTACCAATCGTTGACATGCCAGTTAAACTAGTCAGGTATGCTAATAGATGTCGAACTTTGTCACATTGTCCACTCATAGCCTTCACAACTTAGCTAACGACAATTTTCTTCATGTGTGCCAGCAGTTCGAGGTGTGTCATTTTAATGCGTAAGCATTCTTTCAGCAAAATCCAGCAAAATCTTTCCGTAACACCGTGAGTCCCACACCATGTATCTGAAAAATAAATGCATAATTGGTGAAGTTTAGACATTTGTTCGTTATACAATAATGTAAAGGTAGATGACTGGTAACATTAGAATTGATAAGGAAGGTATGAAAAATGAAAAAAAAAAGAGAACCGTTCTCGTCATACCACCTTGAAAGGTTACTTTGCTCAAAAGCTTACTTTTCCGCATTACACGTCTGCATAAAAAGAAGCATAGTTTGGGATGCGGAGTATTGAAAATGATAGAATAGTTCATTGCTAGATCTGAAAATAGCGTAATAGTAGATGATTGGTTGCCTTAAAAATATACAAAAAATTGGTGACGTCAGCCGTTGTTGCGTCAAGGTCGTAACAAAAAAACAAAAATAAAATGCCGATTGTGACAGCTTTCCCGCTCTGTTGAGAGGATCTATCTAAAAAACAAAGGCATAATTGGCCAACATATGTAATCGTTATAATATTGTAATAGTAAATTATTGGTAGTGATGGGTAGACATGCATAAAGAGAGAGAGAGAGAGAGATGCAAATGAGGAAAAAGCAGGGAGGTTAATCAGAGTTAAAGCATCCGGTTTGCTACCCTGCACAAGAAAAATGGAAAGGGGAAGTAAAGGCGGAAAGAAGAGGGGGGTTAGAAGAAGCTAGCTAAATAAGTAAGCCAAAGCGAAGTAGCAGCCGAGCCAAAGAACGCTTACGCAATATCAGACAATTCTCGCAAGTTCTGTAGCATTTTAAGGCAGCTGCCTTAAATGCCTCATCAGACGGTGGCCTTAAAACACAACGCGCGGTAAAGAATGTCGTGTGAGCACGCCTCGCGCCGAGACTCGTTCTTGGCACTGCTCGGGCGTTCGTCGTCGTCTCCTTCCACGACTGGCCCCGATGTCGCTCATCTTGACAAAACGACGAGGAAAATTTAATTAGCATAGAGTTAATTCAGGTGCTAGAACCCACGATCTTCGGAGAGAATCAAATCCTCGAGCTGATGTGGGAGTCGAACCCACAACCTTTGGTGTTAAAGCGAAATTAATGCACTGTTAATTAATATAAAGTTAAGGCACTCGAACTCGTGACCTTTCGTTTGACTCGAACCCACGACCTATGGCGTTAATTAGGGCGACATTAATTTAGGCACCGTTAATTAAGGCAGCGCCAATTCAGGCACTCGAACCCACGACCTTTGGTTGGAGAAAACAATCAGAAGTAATAACGTGTTCGAACGAGAATGTCAGGTAATTTAATGAATGTCTTGTTCAGTGCGCAGGCTTTCGCCTTCACCCTCTGTTCTATATGCTGAAGTGAACGACATCTTTTAAAAGTTTAAACACATATCATGCTATGGACATGTAATGAGGAGGGAAAATAACCGATGGTCATTAAGGGTTACGGACTGGATTCCAAGGGAAAGGAAGCGTAGCAGGGGGCGGCAGAAAGTTAGGTGGGCGGATGAGATTAAGAAGTTTGCAGGGACGACATGGCCACAATTAGTACATGACCGGGGTTGTTGGAGAAGCATGGGAGAGGCCTTTGCCCTGCAGTGGGCGTAACCAGGCTGATGATGATGATCATGCTATACTGCCTCGTTCGTCCGCTGGATGAAATTCTCAATCGCCAAGCTTTCCGTCTGAGGAACCTGAATGGGCTAGCATTCTAGCTTTGTTCCTTTTTTTAAAATTTTTGCATACATGCTAAGCTTCCTTGCATAAAAATTAAACTTTCTTACAACTTCCGCCAAGATCCTCACCCTTGCGAGCTTTTGAAGAACTACTTTGGTTTTAAAATGTTCCTTCACTTCGAGTTGTGCATGACTCGTGATCGCTGTGTGCCATTCGCTATCCTCCTAGTCAAATCTGTTGGTAGAGCTCGGAGCCGAATAGATTTTCTTGTGACTAACATATTCGGATAGCTGTTGTGTAACTGTTCAGGGGTGTAGTGTGAAAGATAAAAAAAGAAGCCAGGACAAATGAACGAAAAATGCACCAACCGGCCTTATTCCTCTGCCTCAAGTGGAGAAAAATCATGGACCTTGGGCGTTTGCCTATATAGCGTTTCATATGACTCTATAGATCTTTGCCTCAATTACCCCGTCATCTTACTACTCTTCACACATATTCGCCTTATTGCAAGATGCCCATCAGTACAAATATTGCATCAGATCAATGCTCGCCATTATACAGTTCATATTTCAGCCATTATCATTGCCAGAAATAAATACGGTATATGGTATCTTTCCATACTCATATGTTGCCACATGACTCTGGAAAAGCTTATCCCAAGAAATTAGGACTGTAACATTTTATAACACTTTCAAATGCGTTCTGCATGACTACGCGTATGTCACAAAAGAATATATCGTAGAACGAGAACAAAGGGACCGAGGGGCTCAACTTTTTTGTAGACGCAACCATACGAAGTCAACAGACAATGAAACCAAGGAAAGCATAGGCGAAATTGCGTGTGGTTTTAACTTAAGTGAGCAAATAAGGTAAAGGGAGAAGAAAGAGGACGAAAAAACTACTTTCTGCCGATGGAAGCCAAAGCCACGCCTTCCACATTGACGAGTGCTTTCTTAGGTATTTGAGTATGTCTACAAGATATAACCCTGGGAGTGTTAGCGAGGGCCACTCATGACTTCAGCAGATGTAGCACATCTTTTTTATCTGCAAGCACCAAGTAGGACGCGAACTTAGGAGCTGGGAAACTGCACTGAATGCACTGAATAGGTTGCATGCGTTCTGTGAACCTAACAACGCTTGTAAAGGACGCGTCGCGCTATGAATTTAGTGTTTCCATACAAGGGCAAATGTAGCGTAGGGCGTTAAGGCGCTTAAAGACGAAGAAACACCAAAAATTGAAAAGAACAAACTTGATGAGATATGCCACCATCCCTTTTCAAGTGAGACGCCTTAATTCTTCATTATCATCACCCTGAGAACGGGTTAGTGAGCTTGTATCAATGCTCAAAGTGCGCGTAAATTAGGTTCTAGGTTAAAGTTGGACGTGCCGTAGTATAGGCAACACATTTTGATTTGACTTTGTTCTCCTCAGACGAAGAATTTGTAGATAACGTAACAGCAGATATTGTGGTATTTGCAAGAGAAAATGTGCAAATGTGGCATTGACCTAGACCGTAATTAAAAAGCTTACGGGTGTGTGGACAGTGGCAGTATAAAGGGTGTAAAATCGCGTTGGAGGAACAATATAGCGGAGAGGGGTGATGGAGCGGAAACCAGCTACGAAACTGTTATGAACTGCAACGAATGAAAATCTATAAAAAGAAAGTAATACTTTAAAGCGCTTATATAAAGCTCGAACTTATATAAGAATATCTAATTCTGCAGTGTGAACAGCTACACCGGCGCAGTGCTTATCTATTCACGATCGGTAGTCGTCAGGTACGATATTTACCACGTGAAAACAACGACGTGATCGGAGCTCATTGCCCTCTGAGGCGCTGTTTATTATATTAATCAAAAACCGGCTAATTGGTGGGCAATATTCCGCTACTCAAAGGCGGCCCTACACTGTCTTTTTACAACTATTCGTTGCACGTATTGTGAACAATTCGCGTGGAAGATACGAAAAACACACCAATGCGTGATGATGAAAGAACACAACGTCGTGTTTCAGTGGTTGCCGAGCTACTGCGGTATCTACAGCAACACTTTTGCACGCTGTTCGCTAATTGTTATAGCAGTAATGCTCTGTCTTCATGTTATGCAAATCATTGCTAGTGATCTACTTCTGACCAAATTTTGTGCAGCTGCCGTAGAATAATCTGCAAATAGTGCCTTTTCAGGTCAAATGACTTCAAAGAACGTGCTGGCGCCGAGGCGTTTGTGCGACACCGTCTAGCAGAATAAATACAATAAAACGGTTATATTTTGTTTATCGCCTACTTTTACTGCTTTGAATTTCATTATAGAACGTGTGTGCGGGCATGTATAAGTAACTGTGTCAGCGCTTGCAAAGTTAAATCAAGAAGCTAGAAATTTGAAGCGATGTGCGTTGCTGTTGCAGATTATATTTTTCTGCGCTCTGCATTTCTGTGTTGCGCTGTGCACAAACAATGCATTTTACAACATCCTCAGAACATACTTCTTGAAAGTATGTTATGAGCGCAGTTTTTAGCAAAAGGGCATGCTATAGGAACGGTCACACAACTTCTATTCTGCAGTTGCAACATTCCGCTCAATGGCTATAATTAAAAATTTATGTGGTACGTATTTCCTCATTGTTAATACTAATGCCGCGCAGCATACAGTTTTCTCAATCGTGTATGGCTATTTAAAGCTATAGTTAGCATCAATATCTCTTGTAATAAATTTTAACTGCCCTGTATTGCTTGCCTTACTGACATGGGCTTTGTTCACGGATTTTGCTACGAGTGTATCCTGTATCTTCAGATACATGATCGCATAATGTATCGAAAATGCAGATACTGATACACGTGTTGCTGAAAGTATCATGATACAAATACAAGATACCCAAAGAGTATATTAAAATAGTACCTACGATACAGGTATCTTCGATACTGCCCAGCCCTAAAGTATATAGGGAGCCCTCTTACGGCCTTTTGATCCTGGGGTCTCACCTTCATATGCCTCTTTGTACTCTATTTGGCAGAATAAAACTGATTGATTAGTTGATTGAACGCAACGATTTTACCGGTATGAACGCCCCTTGCATGAGTAGAAGGAAATTTCTGGTCCTAGCAGTAAAACACGTTGTGGGGCTAGCTGGTGCATAGCTTTCAAAAAATGAAACGCCAACGGTAACGGCACACAAAGAAGGAAAAAAAAAAAAGACAGGACAAGGCGCTTCCTGTCTTTTTGTCCGCCTTGTCCTGTCTTTTGTTCCTCCTTTGTGTGCCGTTACCGTTGGCGCTTCGTTTTCTGAAATCTGGTCCTAGCGCTGGAGCGAGTTGGCACGCTCAAATTTTTATCCAACTGCGAAGTTTTCTTCCTGATGAACAGGCACTGGCTTTCTGGGTAGCTTCGTGCTACTTTACTTTTCGTTACTCATCGCGTGACGGCGCTCCGCGTCTCTGCTTCCAAGGAGTCCGTCGGTGGCGAGTCCAACCCGAGTCCGACCCGGAGGCAGCTTTGTGGGCCGCGGCTCCAGCGTCGTGTTTCCCGCCGAAGTGGCGCCCGAGGAGCGCGAGTCGGGAAGCGTCACCGCCGAAAACTTGGCCCCTCACCGGCGCAGGGGACGGCGACTTTCCGCCATCCAGCAGGTATCGCGCACATCTGCCAACCTTAGAACTTGAGAGACTAACTAAACAGTCGAAACCAAAGAACAGACAGATTTAGCTTGTCCGTACACGTATTGCGGAATATCGGGTAACAGGAGCTGCGTACAGCATAAACAACGCTGTTATCGGGTTACCCTCTCCGGTAGCTCGGTGGCTATGGCGTCGCGCTGCTGCGTACGAGGTCGTGGGTTCGATCCCGGCTGATGCTGCTGCATCGCGATGAGGGCGGAATGCCGAAAAAAAAACGCCCATTCAACTTGCATTTGGTGAACATTAAGGAATCCCATGTGGTCAAAATTATTCCGGAGACCACCACTGAGCGTGCTTCATAATATATCGTAATTTTCGCACGTAATACCCAAGAATGTTTGTAATGCCATTTTAACGCATCACTTCACACATTAACCACTCGAAATTTTGCATATGAATGCTGGAACATTCACCCTATACCCCTCCACAAACGAAAAAAAAACAAAGAAAGGAAAAATATTTAGGTCGTTGATTGCTAGAGTTCGCAAGATTTTGAACGTGTAGAACAAACTCCTCTATCATAAAGCGCAGTCACAATTTCGTTCAGTCACTCAAGCACTACTTTTTCCAACAACGTGAGTGTGTTCATTGTGGCATGCATTTGTAATAGTGTTTGTATGTAGAGATGTATTTCTGTATGTTTCTTTTTTAAATGTCTGTGAAATGGAAGGTGGCATCATGGTTGATGCTCGCTACTCCTAGTGTGAATCCATTTTATTGTATGGCATCTAAATAAATTTTATTCGCGGTTTGTGTGCCGCTGATTACACACTGTAGTACATACTCAATCGGACCCAAAAAATAGCCTCTCGCTATGGGTTCAAATATCCTTATCAAACCCTAAAAATATTTATAAAACAAAAGTCAATTCAGTTCGATTCAACGCTGGTTGCGACATCTTGTGACGCAAATTTTAAACCAGAGAGCGTGAAAAGTTAATAGTGCAGTGACCTTCCATACTCTACTATAACTACCGGTGTAAAGTGTCAGTAGCGGCATAATCGTTAATGCGCAGTTCTTTCATGGTTTTCCTTCGACTAAAACACTCACGCGAGACAGTATTTTTTTCAAACACATGCGGAACACATCTACAACACATACGCAAAGTGACATTAT
Organism: Dermacentor andersoni; assembly: GCF_023375885.2. Taxonomy (NCBI): domain Eukaryota; kingdom Metazoa; phylum Arthropoda; class Arachnida; order Ixodida; family Ixodidae; genus Dermacentor; species Dermacentor andersoni. The sequence goes on along the minus strand of NC_092816.1, from coordinate 76,381,132 downwards.
TCAATTATTGCACGATAATCGATATAACATTTCCCTATCACCAATAAGTTTCTACTATTATCGCCCCTTATCACCCCGCAGTTGCTCTATGATTAGTCCGTTCGGACTTTTAAACACTGAGTAGAAGACCGCGGGTTCGACTCCTAGCGGAAGTATAGCCCTGTTCCGGTGTGGGTGGAAGCTTGAAACACTTGTGTACCTACAATGGACTGTAGCTGTCCAATTCTTGGACGATGTCGTAGTCACGCAAATATGTAGATCTGTGTTGCAGGGAGTAACTTTGTCTAAGTCGCAGCAGCCCAACATTTGTGTCACTGACGCGTCAGCTAGACTAGCGTGAAGCTCTCCCAACATCGTCAACCTATAGGCATTCATTTAAAAGGGAAACAGTGAGCACTCTATAAGGTACGTTGCTGGAGCGTGGGTAGCGTGGCCGAGCGGTCTAAGGCGCTGGTTTTAGGCACCAGTCTCTTCGGAGGCGTGGGTTCGAATCCCACCGCTGCCAATTTTGATAAACCCCCCCTCCCTCTTTTTTTTTCTGCTGACACTTTTGCGATAGGCTGATCCCTGAAACCTTAATCACTTCTCGCGGTGGTCTCTGCGTTATTGACTGATGGCCTCCAAGCGTACGCAATCAAGCGGAATAAAAGTTTGTCCCGATATACCCCTCAGCCTTGGCCGACAAAAGCGAATTTTAACCCGCTATGATAGAAGGTTTTTCAGATGCTGCGGAAAGCTTCAGCGATCCGGTCTGCGGCAAACCCCGCTTTTGCGTGGCCCTGAACACAGCGCTCAATTCATTTTATGTAATTGATCTGAGATGCGAGTCCTAGCATACCTGATTATTATGTAGCGCTTGTTTGCTGTCTAGCGCCGCAGTTAGGCAAACAACTATTCTAGCAGTCAATGTGAACTTAATGCGTCAGAGAAAGCGCTAGTCCTTTTTTTGCACGTGTTTAGCGCAATTCAGGTTTATCTAGCTTAATTACTTACAGGGGACCCTGATCACGGAAAGAAAATCTACGAAAGAATAAAAATGGGTTGGAGTGCATACAGCCAAATCCTGACTGGGAGCTTGCCATTGTTGTTGAAAATAGATGTGTACAATTATTGCAATCTACTGGTGCTAATATATGGAGCGGAAACTTGGAGGTTAACGAAGTAGCTCGGGAACGAGTTAACAAGCGCGCAGAGCGACGGAACGAAAAAATGTTAGGCGTAACGTTAAGAGACGGGAAGTGACCGTCGTGGATCAGAGCAAATGGGAGAGCCGATATTCTAGTCGACATTAATTAAGGGAAAAAGATGGAGCTTAGCAGGCAATGTAATGCGTAGGGCAGATAATCGGTGGATCACTAGAGTTACCGGATGAGTACCAAGGGAGGCGCAGTTGACGGCAGAAGATTAGGTGGGTGATAAAAATAAGAAATTCGCAGGCGCAAGTTAGAATCAGCTAGCGCAAGAGAGAGGTACTTGGAGATCGCTGGGAGAAGCCTTCCCACAGTGTACATAAAGATAGGCTGGTGTTACTGATGATGATGATTTACTTGATGACGAAAAAAATTGTACGCTGTAATTTTTTTTTTTCGTTGAGGTATTTTTTATGTTGTTTTACAGTTAAGTTTCCTCGTCTAGCAGGACACGTTGTCTTCTCTATTATCCAATGACCTGATATTTTTTACACTAGACGGCGGCATGTATGCACCAAGACAAGTAAACCGGCATTCCTTGTAATGGCGGAACCCAATAGTGTTCGCAACACCAACGCAAAAAACAGTCGATGAGATGGCGAGCGATAAAGTGACGGCAGTAATCGGCCTCATGATCGCAGATTAACTACGGCGACACGGCCGACTCTCGGAGCTCAAGGAAAGTGTTGGTGCCTTGGAACTACTCCCGCGATGACCTGACCCGCACCTCGTCTCGTAAGCCAAAATATACGTTGATTGATTGATTGATTGATGTTATTGCCTAAAATATTGTTACGGAAGAATAAAAGAAGAGGAAGGAAGAAGAATATCGCGAGACGCTGGCTGCTGGGTGTTGTTGCTGGTCAGTCATATCTAACTACACTGACTCTGCCTGTGTATATGTTGTAAATACAGTCTTTCTATACGCCCAACATCCCCGTAACAATATTTAATAAAAAACTATTGTTCAAACACGTTTGGATCCCAAGCCTGAGGCTAGATGGGAATCAATAAAGTATATACTTTCCTTACTTATAGATAAGAAAAAGAGCATATGTCAGACTAAAAGTATAAGTATTTACGAAAATTAAATGAAAATCCAGATAAATCTAAGCCAAAACGTATCTAAAACACAAAAACGTTACTTCCAAACTTACGTAAGCAACTTTTATACAAATGATGCGTGATACATTGAACACAAAGGCAATACTTGGAGGGGCGTGGTATTTGAGGATACGGCTTTGAGTCACCGTGGAAAACAGCATTCTCATTCCATTCGTCTATAGGTGCTTAACGTAGTCTTCTCCAACCCCTCTGTCACCATCTAGCCCACTTGTTCCAGGATATCAGCTTGCAGTCTGGTACAGGAGTTGAATCTGTACGCTGTCGGGGACGTCAGCTTACACGCAGACCGCAGCGATTTGGTGATCTCCCCCTTCTTGCACATCACCCAATCCCTCCTCCCCCCCATTTTTTTGTGAGACAAAAGTTTGTTGCCAATTATCATCTGAGAGAAATAAGCGCTGCCAGTGGTCTGACAGGCGCTCAGGTGGTTCAGTTTGTTCAACAGGTAGAGGCCGTGATGAGTGAGAACCCTGAAAGGCCAATTATAGCGATTGCCAAGCAGTTTCAAGTAGCAGAGTCGACAGGCAAGCTTTCCTGCACTATGAAATTATGCGCCACTCCTAAGCGATTGATTTGCTTGCTTCCATAGGGTATGCGGCATGTGACAAGCGGTGATTACCTGCAGCCACGTCATCCTCAACATACTGTCCCTATAGTTCCCGAAATAAACCTGCTACACTACTAGGTAGGGGAAGCGTCACTGAGCAGTAGACTAATAGGCAGCCACACAATGTTAAGAGCTCGCTATAAAGTGGCGTTGCGGAAGCCCTGCCAAACAATAACACGCCCTAATGTGATCTGACAATGTGGAAGTAAAGCCCCAACCATGGGGAACAAGTTTCCTTCAGATTTTTCTGCGTCGGCCGGTGTCGTAAAGAACAATGCGACGTTGGTGGCAACGTTCGCTTGATGCTGAAGTGGGCTCATGCCAAAGTCTACAGATTATCTAGGGACCTTAGCCCATGCGAGATCACAGCGCCGATGCCGAAAATCCGCCGGAAACTTGTTTCTTGTGATTGGGCCTTTAGAGGAGTCGAATAGATGATATACAATACCTGCAAGTGTGCTTCTCCGTACACCTCGTTTGACCTGACCTAGATCGAGGGCCTCGGGGATGGCAATTAAGGTACCAACGTGTGGGCCGGCAATCTTCCGTTGCCCGTATCGTCCAAGGTGTCAAAACGCGCGTCCCAGCTTTAACATTGCTACTACCGGGAACGCGACACCATCGGTTAGGACAAGTGAGATGTGTGGGAAAGCCTGCTTACAGAATTTGAAAATATTGCCCATTCAGTCAATAACTGAAGCCGAACATGATTTTATTCAACAGATTTTATTGAAAGCAGCGGTACAAGAAACAATCTGAAAATTTTAGAACGAGTATTTCGTTTTTTTTTTTTAACGTAGATCACTCAGGCCAACACCAAGCTTTATGACATGTCAAATATATGTCGGAGAGCATTCACTAACATTTTTTTCCATAGATAAATATGGTGAACTCGGAAGCCTCTATAATAAAGATACACGTTCGTTATGCCATATTTTGAAGGATAACCAGGATAACTGCGCAAATGAATACGGTAGCAAAACGGTAGCAGTAGCGGGCGTATTACACCGAGGTGCAGCTATCCTACCAATCCTTTTTCTTTTCTTAATAAAATTTTCATCAGAAAAAAAGAACAAATAAAAGCGAGCGTTTATCCCTTCCAGGTGTGTCAGAAGATTTCGAGACGCTCTCAAATGATAAGTGAGTATTATTATTTTGTTCGCTTTGAGCAATTGCCCTTTTTTTCAATCCGCCTGGGACGTCAACAGATTCTCCAGAATCCTTAGTGTGGTACAATTTGCAGTCTATCAGATGGGGCCATGCACGATTATTCGTGCCTTTCCAAAACGTTGTAGGTGTATTTATGCTGAAATGATCCCGTGGTGAAATTATGACCGAACACAGCGCATATGATAAAGAATCATTTCTTATCCGTTTATTTTTACTTGTCAAAAAGAAGAAAAAAAAATCTCTGTTTTGGACTGCTGAAGAAAGATTGTACAGAAAGATCCTGACGTTTTCATGAACTGACAGTACAAGCGCACCAGATGGCCAGTCAGAACAGGCCAAGCAAGCCTGATTGACAGCTCGGCATTACGTGTAGTGTTTTTTTTTTAATGCTCATGGTGATTTAGTTTTGTAATTCTGCTTTGTAATCCAGGATGTGTTTCACCATCAGAAAGACCATTATCATCGGAGTCGTCATGACCTCGACGCTCGCATCAGCCTGCGCGAAGTCGACGAGGGCACTCATTGCAGCAGGTGTTCCCAGGTGAGTGCGCCTGTGCAAAACAAAATGTGGGCGTACGCAATAGAGCGAGAGAGAGAATCGGACTCTAGCAACACCCATATCTCTGTTAGACCAATAAATGGCAACGCGAGATGGGCGAATGAAATGGATCCGCGTTTCATCCTACACTGAAGGGATTTAAGCTTCGTTGGTGTCACAAAGTCTAAAGAGTCTAACAGCTTCACTGTTGAAGGCGGTTGCCTTCATTGTTTCATGCACATGGTTGAAATATAAAATTTAGACATAGTGTCTGTTCAGGTTTTGGGTTAATTAAAAGCTTATGAAGTGTGAAAAAGCAGAAAGTTACGTATATCTTATCGTCCAGTCTGTAGAATGGTTGATAACGGTGGACATCACTTGGACATCACTTGCCGGAGTTCGCACAGCAGACGAATAAAATTTCATAGAATTCCGCCGCATAAGGAAAAGGGGCGGCGACAATAGCTCCATCCTTCCTAGCTCTTTCATGTTCAGTACTGCAGTGTTTGCTATACGTGGTTATGCATCAAGCTAGGGCCAGATTCTTCGAAACACAGAACGCAATAAATCGTAGTTTTGCTTTGCTTGGCAAGAAGGTGCTTGTTCGTATCCAGTTGAGCCCATTTGAATAGCTGCGCCCGTTATGACGAACGCTTGGTTATTACGGAGGAAGGCATCATGGCCTTTGGAATTTGTGTGCGGACAATTCCAGCAAGTCAAGTGACGAACACATGCGGATCCAGAACCGTTTAAAAAAAGCCCAAGGGCGTTATACACTTGGCGACATAAAGAACCATTCCCTCCAAAAGTTTTTTTTTTCCTGGCGCGTCTGGTGCAGGTACTCTTTCAAGGTGAGCGCGCTGGTTGTGCTACCCGTGGCACTGTGCACCACACTCCTCTGTTGGACGGCGCTGTTCTTCGCGTACCTCAGCGAATAGTAAGCTAATCACTAAACGCGCGTTTCACAGTATGCGCGTATATAGGTGTCATAGATGGCCTTTTTTTTAGTGTTAGCACATTTTTTTTATCGCCTGTTGCATATAGCGCTATGTACCCATTGTGCTGCATTACTTGAAGGGGCGGACGTTCCTGGCTAGAGAAATCGCAGTTTATAATCGACTATAGCTGCTAACAATTCGCTAAATAACTATTAAAGTATTTTATTTGTGTCGCATATTGCTTAAGTCAGAGCTGGCTCTGAGTAAAGCATGGCTCTTAGCCATGCCGAGCTAGTGAACAAATTGGCTACGCTGAGGATGCGAAACTCTTAAAAATTAAATTATGGGCTCTTACGTGCCAAAACCACTTTCTGATTATGAGGCACGCCGTAGTGGAGGACTCCGCAAATTTTGACCACCTGGGGTTCTTTAACGTGCACCTTGCGAAACTCTTGTATTTCGCAGAAATACTGGCAGTGTCATTGTCTAAGTGGCGGTGCAATTCTAATTGAACAACATTGCACTGCACGAAATGACTTCCAGAAATCACCTGCAACATTTTTTTAGCACAGTATAGTTGCGTCCACAGTAGTGTCCACATTCACGGCACTGATCTGATCGCGACGACTCATATTTAAATGTATTTGTGGCGTTCTCATCTGCAGTGACGAACTCGCACCGCGATCATCCGCCCTCGCCATTCGTGACGTAATGCAAGCGAAACTGTGCAGCATGGGCAAGATCGAGTAAGTGGAAACAAGGGCAGTGACTACGGAGCGTTCATTCAATACCGTTCCTTAAAGGGACACTAAAGGAATACCAGGTTAATCTTGATTCGTAACTTGCTGTTCTTGAACGCGGCAAACGTTAGTTTTACCGCATTTGGTGAACTTGTGAGCCAGAAAAGGCGCCAGGGCTAAAGGGAGCTGGTGCACCCAACTTGAAGTTCCCGCACCGACTCGCTTTGACGTCATAGATTCTCATAGGATCTGATCGGGACTAATTAACTGTTCTTTTTCATCGATAATGTAGTATATGCATTGTGCTCTAAAAGAACCAAGGACTCAGCCTGGCGACTTTCTACAACTTATCGAGGAGAGTTGGAACAAACACTCGAGGATGATTTTAAATTCCTGACGTAACATTGACTCACTGTCACAGTGGTTCGGTGCCGCGCAAAATTTAAGAATGAAAACTTTCGCCTTCATTTCATACGGTTGTAATGAACAATTATTTTTCCCAATGCATGAAAGCAGGGTCTTGAAATGATGCATCGGGATTTTAGGCAGATTTGGTGTTTCTTCTTAGTGTCCCTTTATGAATAGACGCTTTGCACCTGGGTGATTCTTTTTCACATCACGCACATTGATCGCAATGCGAAGTGATCATTCATTAATCTTTGGGCTTAACGCAGGCAACACACAGGCACTGTTGGTGCAATATTCGATTCACTCTTAAATTCAAATTAATATCCCATCCATTACTATGGCTGCGCAATTACGGCCGGGAGGTGAAATATTCCTGTCTTGAGTTTGGATTCTTAGCACATAAGTTACTGAACCAGTGGCTAACGACTGCCCCAGATTTACGGACTCTGAACTAAGATGACGAGCTAGGTGGTCGACCTTTCCCGTTCCAATAATGCGTCGTACTGCAACAGTTGTTTCTCACTCAATGCGTACTTAAACTTGGGTGCACCTTAATGGGACCGAGTGATCGGAATGTAGTTTGATGCAATTGGCCAAGAAGGAAACTGGTGAAGCCGTGCGGCTGTTGCGTGGGAACGCCTATATGTGGTGACTTAGGATCGGCATCTTTCCCGGAGGTAGCGCCGAGAAGACGCGTTTGGCTAGCAGCGTTCCGTCTGTCAGCATGGTGCATTGTTCGTACTAAAACAGCGCGTAGAATGCAGAGTTCTTTATTACTCTTCAAGAACACATGTTTCATCGAACCGTGAGAACTCGTGTGGGGTTTAGCCAATATTCAATGAGTCATCATCATCATCAACAACATCATCATCAGCCTGGTTACGCCCACTGCAGGGCAAAGGCCTCTCCCGTACTTCTCCAACTACCCCGGCCATGTACTAATTGTGGCCATGTCCTTGCAAACTTCTTAATCTCATCCGCCCACCTAACTTTCTGCCGCCCCCTGCTACGCTCACCTTCCCTTGGAATCCAGTTCGTAACCCTTAATGACCATCGGTCATCTTCCCTCCTCAATAGATGTCCTGCCCATGCCCATTTCTTTTTCTTGATTTCAACTAAGATGTCATTGACTCGCGTTTCCTCACCCAATCTTCTCTTTTCTTATCCCTTAGCGTTACACCCATCATTCTTCTTTCCATAGCTCGTTTCGTCGTCCTAAATTTTAAGTAGGACCCTTTTCGTAAGCCTCCAGGTTTCTTCCCTGTACGTGAGAGCTGGTAAGACAGCTGTTATACACTTTTCTTTTGAGGGATAATGGCAACCTGCTGTTCATGATCTGGGAATGCCTGCCAAACGCACCCCAGCCCATTCTTATTCTTCTGATTATTTCAGTCTCTTGATCCGGATCCGCGGTCACTACCTGCCCAAAGTAGATGTATTCCCTTACCACTTTCAGTGCCTCGCTACCTATCGTCAACTGCTGTTCTCTTACGACACTGTTAAATATTACTTAAGTTTTCTGCAGATTAATTTTTAGACCAACCCTTCTGCTTCGCCTCTCCAGGTCAGTGAGCATGCTGTTTAAAAAGTTTAAAAAGTAACCTTAAGCTTTACGAATCACGCAACGCAGTTGATAGCCTGTTTGGATACGGAATAAAGTGTGTACCGTAATGCACTCCCTATCCCCACGCATATATATTCCCACATGGTAATTAAAAGTAGACGCTCGGGAGGAGCGATTGCTGGCCTGCCACTTCAAGGCTACATCTGCCCGTAGATTCCACCATTCTCCTCTTCCTCCTCCTCTTCTTGTGCTAATAAATGAAACGTGAATAGAACCATTGGCAATCAGAGGGACATAAAGAATAAACACTAATGCAGTTTAGAGTGATAAAACGTTTTCTCAAACTCTATTTGCAACAATTTCACATAGTTTGTTGGTCATTAGACACAGACAAAAAGAAAATATTTCAATGGTTTGCTTTTTTTTTTTTAATTTCACGCCTATACCTTAACGGCGCTAGCTCTGTATGACGTCACGTATTTCAAGTATATTTTCATACGTGACTCATTGTGGCTCGCTAAATGCACTCGAAACTTGCCAAATTCGGTCTTCCGCTCTTTAGAACATAAGATTGCCTATCTTAACGGACAAAAGATGAACTAACCCTGAACAAACGCCGCTAAAGTTCGTGACGTCACGATCAGCTGATACGGGAACTTAAGCGTCACCAACCGCCTTTCATTCTGGAGTCCTTTCCTGGTAACCGAGCTTCGTTTTATGATAAGTGCGGCATTCCTTTGTATTTAGAGGGGTAATTTACTGAGGCACTTCAAGTACGTTTATGTTTCTCTTCAGTGTCCCTCTATAGATGGAAGAAATAAATTGAAAGCAGAACTACAAGGTCTGCGCTCTCCGTGCATCAGCTTCAATCGCCTGTACTTGTTTCCTTCGCCTAAAAGTTGTGATAAATGTGAATATCTAACAAGAAATTATATGCTACGGGAAAGCGAGGACGTTATTTGACAACTTCGTTCTATGAAAGCATTGTCTCTGTGGCAATTACATTTCTTTTTAAAGTTAAGCAACGTTGGATACAAAGCGTCTCGAACCCATTTCCCAGCATTCCCACGGTGGGACAGCGCCCGTTGCATAGACGATGAGGCCATATTTCCCTCTAGGTAATATTTTGTAACAAACTCTTTGCGTAGCCTGCGATATTGCAACGCCGCACCTTCACAGCTTATTTTAAATGCAACATATTAGTAATCGACCAGCCGATGACCGAACAAGATAAATCCTAAGTTTCACAGGTATTTACTTTTTTGAATCGAGCATGAAATATAACGCTCAATGTGTTCTTGATATTGCAGTCCGTAAAAAAAGAAGTCACGTTTTGGCTCTTGTCGTGCTTAAAGCGACACTAAAGAGGAAAAAATAATTTGTACTGTATTAGTAAATTACCCTTCTATAATACCAAAGAAGTCACTCTTACTGTGAGAAGAGGCGTGGAAAAAATATACAAAAAAAGCAGAAGATGGATGACGCCGCCTCCTTTAAGTTCCTGCACCACCACGCCGTGTCATAATCGATTTTGACGAGATCTATTCAGGACTGGTTAATTTTTTATCGGTAAAGATAAACTGTACTGTTTTCTCAAGGAACTCAAGGTTGAACTTAGCGAGTTTTCGAGGACAATTACAGGGGCACGACGGCCAAAATAAGATAAAATACTTCGAAATGCGTGACGCCATACTGTATTTAGGTGTGAAATTCAAAAATAGAAGTTCAGCCCTCATTTTCTTTTTTAAAGACTAATATATTTTCGTAAAGTTAACGAAATATAGTGTTCAAAGAATACTTCTTCAGGATAAATTGATGATATGTGTCTCTTCAACGTCGCTTTAAGTTTCACGTGTATTTGAATAGGGAGAACTTGAAATCGACTATGAAACCGAGTGTTAAGTGTTCTCAAGATAGCTGACGGGGAAAAAAAGAGACAGTCAAACTTTGGCCGGCGTCGAGACGTAACCACATCTTTCTGACATATCCTTTGCAGGTTACAGGAACGCTGCTGCTTCGCCATTTGCTTGGTCGCCACGGTCGCTTGCGCTGTCATACTATTCACGAGGTGTGTGACGCACGAGTACATTTGTTTATCGTCGTCTGCGCGTTTCTCCATTGCTGACAGCAATATTTGTTTAGTCCCGCTCGGCGCGGCGAGGTATCTAAAAAATAAAAGGCAAAATAATAATAATAAAAGGCAGAACGTTTAGACTTGCAAAGCATGCATTAAATGGCATTAACCTGGCGAAAGAAAATGGTAACATGGTCAAAAGGTGGCGTGCGTGTGTGCATTCGCGTTAGTGTATGTACGTGTGTTGTGTGTTGTGCCTGTGTGTTTTGTGCAATTGCATGTGTTTTTTTCGATATTTCATCCGTTCTGCTTTGCATACGCTTTTTATCTCGGGGCAACGATGACGCTTCTCTGGTCAAAAAGATTTTCTAGAGCCCGCGAATCGAGCTGGAGGACCGAAGTCATTGTTATTCCAACCTGTAGAAATTGTAGAAATTCGCCGAAAGTTGGCTGTTTCGGGTGCACATTACCTGACTGCGTCTTGTTTATTCTGCGCGATTTATTTCAGCCATGCCGAGTTGGTGACCTGCGTGACGCTGGCCGCGTTCGCCCTGGTGTTCGGCGTTCCCAGCGTCAGCGGCGTGCCCCTGCGTGACGTGGTCGCCCAGCTGCCCTGGAACATCATCCTCATTCACGGCGGCAGCCGCTGGCTATCGGCAGCGCTGAGGGTGCGCCGCGCTGCCGAATGTCGACGCTGCGCATGCGCACTGTGTATTGACCCCCACGAGACCCCAAAGTTTCGCTCTAAAGCGTTTCGCTTTCTTTTGGGAACTAACCGCAGTTTCCTGCGAGTGTCGGACCGTTTTTCGTCGGCCGATCCCAAAGATAGCGCAGTATGACACAACGGTAAAACCCGCATGTTGGTACGGCACCACCGGTGGTACGGTACTGTACCGAGCGCTGACACCTCTGGTACTGCGTGGTACCGCCACGCTGGCGCAGTGGTAATAGGATCGCTTTCGCACCGTCCCCTCGTGATGGCGTTTTCAGGCATCGTTTGAGACGCGGCTGTTGCAGACGCTGCATGGGGTTCAGAACTGGTCCTTGAGGGGAACTGTCACTCGAAGTGTACCGGCTGGGTCAAGCGTGCGAGTGGTAGTAAGTGGGGCGTAGGGCAACATATAGTGCCAAAATTTACTACCTCCCGAAGCATGTTAGACGCATGCTTGCCGAGCAACCCAGGTTGATTCCTTATATTTAGTACGCCGTTTGACACCTCAAAAGACTGGCATAAGCGCGGGAATCTTCATGCGAAACCTATAGTAGCGTTTTGACATGCTGGAGCGAAGTTTGTTTGCGACAGTTCAGTAATCCTATTAGTCATAATTATTAAGGTAATTATTTCTGCGCCAAAATTACGATTATTTTTGTTTTCCTTGTATTTATATATGAATACAATTGTAATACCCTAAAATAAAGGTGTTCAAGTTGTTTATATTTTTCTTGATGCGGAATGGTGTTTGGGCTTTGTGGGGTTAAATCAACGCTAAAGAAACAGCGCACGCTATAGGACCACAGGAAGACGAAATCACAGCCGCAGGATTCAGCGCCTGTGGTTCATTTTATTGTCCAATAGCTAGGGCTGCATTTTATTTTTCGTAATTTTGCTTTACCAACTAAGGCTATTTCTCACGCTTGTGCCGTATTAAAGCATAGATATGTTGTACCCCATGCTGAAAGACAAAGTAGACTACTTCATAAAATAAGCTATAACATTCGTTGTGCCGAAACTGGCGTAACTTCCGGGAGCAGAGCAGTGCAGATTCTTGGGCAGAGATGGCTTGGCTTTTCGGCTGACCCGTCAGCCAGTAAACATGGCTACCTTCCTTCCCACTAATATATATATATGTATATATATATATATATATATATATATATATATATATATATATATATATATATATATATATATATATATATATATATATATATATATATCAATGAATTATGCGGTTTTACGTGCCATAACCACGCTCTGATTATGAAGCACGGCGTAGCGGGGGACTCCGAAAATTTCGACCACCTGGGGCTCTTTAACGTGCGCCTGAATCTAAGTACACTGGTGTTTTCGCATTTCGTCCCGCCTCGAAATATGGTTGCCGTGGTCGGGATTCATTGCTGCGACCTCGTGCTTAGCAGCCGAACACTTCTTGCCCACTAGCACGTCACTGGAATGCATAATTTATCGTCGGTCACCACTATGTAGTCCCTCCATTGGTGCTCTTGGTATGGTTTGGTAATTATTGCTCATCGGCCAACGTTCCTAGATTTAATGTACAGGACGATGCAGATCAAACAAACGAAATGTATGAATTCGCGCAAAGTAATGAAACCGGAAGGATGTGTAATGGCTTTCGCATGTTTCCCTGCTTGCCCGCATCTCTTCAGGTCGTTAGATCGTCATAACTCAAGGGCGAGGTTTATTGTTCCGATCTGAATGCTGCAATGGACCAACTTTAGTTCCTTATATCACCGTGACCATGAACTCAATTAAATATACATAGTGTGCGCACCCCGTTCCACGCAGGACTCTGGGCTGGCAGTGTGGTTGGTGAGCAGCTACACGAACGAGCGATTTCGCGACATGTCGGCTACCTGGCAGCTGTTGGTGTTGCTGGCCGTCGCCTCGTTCGTCAACGAGGGCGGAGAGCAGTCTGGCATGCTCACCGCTCAGCTGGTGCCAATCATCTCGGACATGGTGAGCCCGCAGTCGACGTTACTGTACCGTCCGTGTGCACTATGGGAAGGCATCCGAACACATAACGTACCCGCAATGTAAGCACTGTTACGCCACTGTATGCGGCAGGGTGGAGAGAGGGAGGAAGCGATGGCTGCTACATATACCACGTATGTCTCCTTGTGTGCTGCTACTCCAAACGCGGATTTTCTTTTAGGTGATAACGCTAAGTGAATAGTATTTTCTTAGCAGCTAAGTGCGGTGTCTTTTTTTTCCTACATTGCACATTTGCCACAGTACAGAGACGCCGGCCACTACAAGACAGAAGCCAAAGGGCTGATTGTCAATGCTAGCATTTCATAGTTGCACGAAGTGTCGTTCTGTGAACCGCTTAAATATATTTTGTCTGTTTAAATCTCGCTGACAGGGAAGATTACTGTGATTGAAATATCATTGCCGACTGAATATTCGGATGATTTCGAGAGAAAGCCGATATAGAAGAGAGGAAAAACGGTTTATTGGGCTTGTCTCATTCCAATTGCAATGTCGCCACGTGTGGTTCACGCATGTGCGGGAACATATGGCAGCTACAAGCTCTCACGCATACATAGCAATGCTACATGTACCGAATTCATAGGCTTCTTGCCCGGCTCATTATCAAGCGAACGGCCCGGTGCGGTGTTCGGTTCAAACCAGGGGGCTCCCCTGTTGCAGCTTCAGTGCTTCAAAGCTGTGCGAAAGCTACGTTCGCGCGACCTGATGCAGTCCGCGAACAGAGATTACCATCACTCCTCTGCAGCGATTCACGACGTGTATGCAAATGACGCCGACGGCTAGCTGGCTGCTGGCGGTGCGATTCGTTGGCGTTGAGCCGCGTCACGGTTGGTCTGGGGACTGAACGACTGAACCTCCATTAAGTGACAGTGGCCACTTTGTTAATTTTTTATAAGGAATCGCGGCAGCACGCCGTATGAGCCGATGGCATTTTCTGAAGATCGTGCCACAGTCTGTTTCATTTCGGCAAAGATTGCAGCCTCTATACCGGCGCCGGCCAAGCTTAGCCTGTTCCTTCTGCGCAGGGAGCCGAAGCACAGCGCGATCCGCTCTTCTACGTCGTACCCGTGGCCGCAACCTGTTACTTGCCCGTGATCACGCCCATCGCGCATCTCGGACTCGTCTTCGTCTACGAGCACACCACCGCCAACGTCGGCGAGATGGTACGCTGCATTCGTGTCCCAAACTGAGTGATCAGTATAGCCTTGCGTGCGCTTTGCACCGCACTTCCCTCTATTCCCACGCTGGTGTGCTTGCATCTCTCGGAGTCGAAGGCGCATTGAAACACTTCTCTTGAAACCGGATAAACACCACGAAATACATGCGATGACTCTCTCTATATGGATATATTCCCGAATTCGGACCGCAATATGAACGGTGATATCGCAAGCGCGATTATTACTTTCGCCACGATTTTGGTGAAGCAGCGCCTGTGCCTGTCCTCATCATTCATGTTCGTGTGAACGTCTTTTTTTTTTCTTTTTCAAGTACGCCACTTCACCAAAATTATGGATCACCAAACAGGCCGTCAGTACCTATTAACTAAGTTACTTGAACCTTTCCCGCTCATCTCATCCTGTCAGCTAAGGCGGCGCCTATAGGACTGGCCGCGTGCCGCGCCTTTCTTTTTTTCTTCCTTCCGCGGTGCAGTCATGGTAACCTTTGGAAGTTGGCATCTGGCTGTCATGGTTCGTTTATGGAAGGCGACTTAAAATAATATCGCTATCCATGTTTTTTATTGAAATGAAGGATGAGAGCGTTTGATTTCAGAAGTGAAAGAAGAATGTGTATTTACATATAGAAAGTGGAAAGAAAACACACGTGAACAAAGGATAGAAAAAAAAAGATAAAGACCGATCTGCACTGCTTATAACAAACGCAGTTCTCATTAATCGAAGTCACCGCTACTCTAATCCTATAGTTAGGTGTGTCTGAATACACAAGGACAGTAGACTGAGA
This sequence comes from Dermacentor andersoni, assembly GCF_023375885.2. Classification (NCBI taxonomy): domain Eukaryota; kingdom Metazoa; phylum Arthropoda; class Arachnida; order Ixodida; family Ixodidae; genus Dermacentor; species Dermacentor andersoni. Next base: position 76,366,088 of record NC_092816.1, on the reverse strand, counting down.
GCGGGGTGCGGCTCACCAACAGTTCTGGCACATGGTCGCGTAGGTGAAGAGCACACTGTAAAATAATATACACCCTTAAAAGTGGAAAAGGGTGTAAATGTGTCTGACACCTTTAGGGTGTTATTTATATAACGGACACCCGAAGGGTGTTAATTATAGACATTTACACCCTTTCTTACTTTTAAGGGTGTAAATTATTTCACAGTGCACCGTGCCGTCCTCGACTGAAGGCACTGGTCGCTCCTTAAGCGAGCTCCAGGTTGTCACACCATGGGACCTTGAACTGGCTCAGGAGGTTAGGCAGTCCAGGTTCTGCCTGTGGGAATCTGGAAACTTGTCCACGGCGCGACGTTTTATTCCCGCTCCCGGCGGACGCTGACTTCTTCGGCGCTCACTTGCGTCCGAACACCACCACGCCGTTCTAGGGTCTCTCCCTCATCTCTTCTTCTTCCTTCATTTTCTTCTATGTCAGCCATAATGTACGGCCCTTAATGGTTCCTTTCTTTTTAGTATTTGGTTTTGACGGCACGTCAGATATCACGCGCGTCGCTTCTTCGTCGTCGGCTTCTTGCGCCCACCCATTCGCTCTCGTCGACGTTGTCTTCGCTGCTACCTTTATCTACGACACTGGCTTCGCGCACTGTTACTCACTAACACACAATACTGCCAGAGGTGACCACGAGCAACCTGTAAAAAACACTGACAGCACGAACGAGAAGCATAAACTTCTGCTTCCCGGTTTCCTAGAAGATCTAGAAAGATGGGTGCAGGGTGTGTATATATATATATATATATATATATACGGTGCACAAAGAAAGGGGGCTTGGAAAACCGCAGTACAGAGCAAGTGCCCTATTTTGCGAAATTTTACATTCGCCGCAGCGTACGGCGTAGTATCTGACTCGCATTTACGCGGCAGCAATGTCCAGCGCTCTAGAGCGTTTTCTTAACGTGTTCAAAATGTTCTGCAGTTTCCGTTTGAGCTTGTAATTTTTTCCGTTCAAAGCTTTTTTTTTTCTGTCAGCCTCACCTTCACACTATGCTGCACTCTAAGGATCTCCTCGACTATATGATTAGTGGCGTATTAGCATGTTGCAACGTGACACCACGCCTCAACTTTTAGTTTATTTTGAGCTGACACATTACCTAGACTATCGGCAAAGGTTACGAGAAAAATAAATTGTGCCCCCCCCCCCCCCCCCCCGAGTTAACGCGGAGCTGGTACTCTGGCGTCACGAATACACTTTCCTTGTGATAGCTATGCATAAAAGAGAAGACCTATTTTCAAAAAAACAATGCTGCTCATATGAATTCGGAACTATACGGATGTACATCTTGGACTACAGAATTTCGCATGCGCCTGCAGAGACTTTAGGTGCGCTTCAAATACATGGGTTCATTCAATCGGTAAAATTAGAAACAGGTCATGCGTTTCGATAAATGGTGCCGTTCCAGCGTCAAACACCCTTCTAGATTCGTATCGTTGACCTATTATATTGTCGCAAATAACTTTTGTACTACGATTAGATTGATTCACCGTGAATCAAATTTATGCCAACCTATATGTCTCAAGAATGCTACAAACAAAAAGTGTGTAAAATATTAAAAAAGTTATTGCCCACGGTGAAACTTGCATTTCAAACGTTATCGAGATCTCTAGCGGCACACACTCCAAAGAATGTCGAGACAAAATTATGCACTCGCAAAGTAGAGGCAAAATGTAAAAAAAAAAAATTATGAGGTTTTACATTTTGAGCAAATTATGAGGAAATTTCGGCTCCCTGGGGTTCTTTAACGTGCACCTAAATCTATGTACACGGGTGGTTTTGTATTTCGCCCCCATAGAAATGCGGCCGCCATGGCCGGGATTCGATCCCGCGACCTCGTGCTCAGCAGCCCAACAGTATGGCTACTGAGCAACCACGGCGGGTGAGTGGCAAAATGTATAAGTTGTTAATGCACCGAGGAAACCTAACTCATCTCCTCAAGAAACTTTATGTGACATATATCTTCAGGACACCAGCACAGTCGAACCGTAAAGAAAAATAAAAGAAAGCCCGGTGCCCTTTATCAACGAAGCCGTACCAAGTCGTAGATAAATTAGTGCACTACCTCTGTCATTATTATGACCAGCGTTGAAGCCAGTATACCTTTACGGCTAAAGAAAATGGCATTGAGCTCAAATTTCGCAACGCATATGGAACACGTCTCGGCGATGTGACGCCAGCTCTTGTCGAAAAAAAAAAGAAGGAAATCTAGCTTGAACTTACACTAGGAGCATACGAAATTGTAATGTCGTGCGTTTTCTTATGCAGAGGTGAACTTTCTGTCCCTGTTTACCGACAGGCTGCGCAGCCACCTTGTTTGGACGGCAAAGCAGTCAACATTGTTCTTCAGTTTGGTGCTGTCTTAACGAAGCTGTTTTCTCTCAGGGCTTTGTCACACTTCCAAATATGCATGGTGTGGCCGCGGTGCACTCTGCTTTCTACTTAGGAATTCACTGTAGATATTGGCGCGCACAATTTTGTTATGCGCGGTTGAAAAACTGCCGTTCCAGCGTTCTTAGTTGGGAACTATATCGCTCCGACCATTTTCGGAATTGTTTCACCGGGTGCTCCAGCCTAAATAACCTATTTACTCGTTGGTCCACTCGTAGCAATTTTTAAGTGTTTGTATTGTCACAAGCAGGCTTAGGACGTACTAGCGATTAATGATAGGATAATGAAAAAAAAAACTGTCCTTGTGCAGGTGCTGCTCGGCCTTTTCCTCAAGGTAGTAACGACAACAGCATTCACTTTGTCCTCCTCCAGTTACTTCGCGTTCTACCCGACGTCTACAAATGACACACTGACTACGTTCGTCACCGACTGACCCGTGCATGTATCGTTCGGTGACCCACGAATGACAACGAAGAAACTCTATAACCTCTTTTTGTGTGTGTATGTGACTTGCCACTTTGGTTGACTCGTACCCCTGTTTTGTCAACATTATCTTTGAAACCCTGCCGCGACAAGGACGGTCAAGTCGCTTGAAATACAGGCATGCACGAAAGGACGTTGGATAATACGCAGCGATATGCGTGCTTTCTTTTGAACTGTTTTCGGTATGTTGTTCAACGTACCTATAACCAGACGTTGTGCGCACTCAACAAGACCGACGTCGCCTTCGTTGGACATGCGTCTTCGTGGGACCTCAGTACTGTGAATAACGCGAACCGCTGGAATGGCCCCGGTATCCACGTTGATGATGGTTCTAAATGTCTTCGTTTTCGTTTAAGGGCATAAGGTGCATGGAGTATAAGTTTCAATCCTGGAAACAGACAGCTTTGCTGGTTACGTCCCTGCAACGCGATGCCCGAGCGCTAATGCGGCTGTGCTAGTTTAGTTTTTTTTTTCTCTTCAGCACAGTGCGGCAGTAGTGTATACAAGGAAGCTTATACTGAAATGACTGTTACTGTGCTTTCGATATTTTGTTACCACGTTGATGGCGCGCACCCTGCAGCTTTCGAAACTCGCAAGATTGCAAATGTAACGCGCAACAGTTAATCTGAAGATGTGAATGTACTAGTGCCATTGGAGGTAATCTGTATTTACGTCCCGTTTTTTAAGCAATGTACTACTGTGTGTATGTGTTCATATAGAAAACATTCAACCAGTGACATAATTCTGCAAGTCTCACACGGCCATTTATGATATGTTTGTGTTTTTCGTTGGGTTAGTTTATTAGCAGACGCATAGTATGTTTTTATTGTAAATGACCACAGGCTACGCTTTTCAGTCGTAAACGAATATAACGTCAAGATGTAGGCTAAGAGCTTCTGCCTACTATATGAAGGCAGTAAGCTAGAAAGCATAACATGACAGTGTAGATCGCTGTTATTTGTAATGTTTTGAGGTGACGATCACGTAACGCAAATGGAGCTTTCCCGCAAACGTTGTGAACATGCCATTTCCTGTGCTTCGTGATGTAGAGGGAGTAGAGGACTGGTCTACATTGCTCGAGTGTAGAAAGTAGCGTTTGTGTGGCGTTACTTTCAACAGATGCCTTGAACGGACGCCTTCGACGAGTGTTTCCCATGCAAAGTCGTCATACACTGCCCTGCAATATTTTCATGTTGCATAATATTTTATATCAAATGTCGCTTTGCGGATAGCCGCAAAGTGGATTACATTTCTTGAACCATCGAATCGAAAGAAGTGCCAAGCTACAAACGAAACGCAGAGTGGTTCGTCAAAAACGTTTAAAATACAGTGAGCTCTCGTTAAGATGAACTCGGCTAAGCCGAATTCTCGCGTAAAACGAACAACCTGGGAACGTTTGCTTGGCTTTCCATAGAATCGATGCACAAAGAACGAGCTTAAGACGAACCACCTCAGACGCACTCTTCGGCTATGACGAACATTCGGAATGACAGCCACCGCTACCGATCCGATGCACCTTCTGGAGGAGGCCTGCGGCACACATCGCCCTCGGATAGAGGCGAAAGCAAGAGGATGAAACGAAAAAGTTAGCGAGTTTCGTTTCGTGAACGCGGGTGGGGCGCAAGCGTATCTGTGCTATAGCGCACACGAAGCTATCGGCCCTCGGTGTTCCTAGACGCCTACACTGTCTGCATCACAGATCGCACTCAAGACAGGGCTCGCGCGGCCGTGGCAACGCAGCAGCCGCCGGAGTAGAACGCCGCCATCTAAACATTCGCTTGTTAGCTAAATAACAAGCACGGTGTCAGTGCGCACGGGCAAACATGAGCACACCACACTCGTAGACCGCGGACGCTCGCTGTAAAAACGCCGGCACAGAGACGCATTCAAGAGCGGACACTCCCAATGGTGCCCAGCGGCCGAAATAACTGTAGCGCACCAAATGGATGGGGTTAACTGTTTCCGGTTTTGGGCGCGCGAGTTTTGAACGCTAGCTGGCATGCGCTACGCCGGCTGCGCTACTCGGCATTCTTTTTTTTTTTTCTTCTTTTGCTTCTGCTGCTTAATCGCGGGCGTCTTATAGTGCGGAATCGTTTATTTAATTAAAATGATTGCAAATGATATTTACAAGCCTCAATCGAATCTGTGCCACATGCAATTTCATTAAATGCACGCAAAACGCCTTGTGAAATGAGGAAATGTTTGTTTGGCTCTATATAAATGCTCGTTCCGGGATTTTTGTGCGTTCATACAACGTTGTGGCACCAGGTAAGCAGCAGTACCCGTACGAAGCTCTACCGGACGGCATCAGCTGAAAGATGGTAAATTACAAGCATGTGTCATTCTGGTATTTAACCCTTGTAGGAATACTGCTTGTAGAGGGAAAACGTGCGAAAGTGGTGAATGGGCGACATTACAAACAAAAGCAATTCGCTTTTACCTACATGGCATTGAAAATACCCGACTCATTCCAAGCCGTTCCAGAAATTATGAGGAAAACGTGATTTCCAAGCATTGCGCCTTTCCAAAACAACTTGGCCTCAGCCGACGGGATTGTACGCTACATACGAGTATAAAAGGTGGCCACAGCACAGGCTCTCAGCCAGACCATTGTAGACGCTCGCAGAAGGCCTATTCGTAATCAAGGCAAATACGTGGGTGCAAAACCTGTTTTAAGTTGTTCAGAAGACAATTTTCGAGTTCTCGGTTTTTTGAGCTGCTCGGCGTTATCTTTTGCGCGTTCTGCTGGCGCAAGCAACAGACTCCAGTGTTATCACTGACGGCAATCGCTCGTCGCTTCTTCGACAAGCGTGAGTACCGAAAGAAGGTATACGTTGTGGAGCCGTAGAAAGCATCACAAACTTGTCGCGCTAAGATTCAGTACACGCCAAACTAACTGTCGCCTCGGCCGGCTTGCTTTTCTTGCTGTTTCAGAACCCCTAGGAGCGGCGAGAGTGCCTCAAAAGTATCCCAAGAAGTTACCAAATTAATTGCAATAATTTTTGGGTCACGAACTTGTCCCAGTAGGATCCAGTACACGCGAAACTAACTGCGGCCCACAGCCGCGCTGCTTTTCGCTAACTGCGCCACAACGCCGGGCGCGGCCACTGTGCTTGAAAAGTAACCCAAAAAGTAACAAAATTAGTTACAATTATGTCCAGGATGTGAGAAAGTGCCATAACTTGTCCTGGTAAGATTCAGTACACGCGAAACTGCGTCACAAGCCCGAGGTGCTTTGCGTCACAAAGCCAGGTGCGGCGAGCGTGCCCAAATACTACCGAAATAAGTTATAATAATGCTGTGGCTCATAGAAAGCGTCGAAAACATCTCCCAGTGAGTGTAACTCAATGAACTAGGCCTCGACGGTGGAGCTGTTCTTCGCTAACTGCGTCACTATATAGGTTCTGCTTTCTGTAGTAAACCTAAATGGGCTTGAAGTGCGCCGCAGAGTGTCAAACAAAATACCTCACCTTAATGAAGTGCACTAGTGCAGTGGTGCCGTGTCGAAATGCAGACAGAACGCAGGAAAACACCGGGAGCCCAACAAACGGGCTACATCCAAAAGAGACGGGTCGCCGACCAGGCGAGCTTCACAAGCGCAGCTGGCCTCGCTCGCTTCGGTGGCGAATGACGCATGCATATGGCGCGTCTGGTGTGCCGCTAGCTTGTTGATAGGTAACGCAAGAAAATAAGTCGGAAAGTATAAGTTCATTTATACTCAAAACATTTTAGTTATAGCGGGAAAGAAAAAAAGAAAATAAAGCATTGTAAGTTCATTTCACATTCTCTTTTTCCGATGCTCGCGTCAACTAACTGATGGGGTTGAGATTGGCGTTACGTGTTCCCTGTTGCCGGTTTTCGCCTAGTATCCCTTCTTGTTGAATTTCTTTCTTTATGACGCTGGCGTGAGGAATCGCGGCAGCAGCTGCGAGTGATGTGACCTTCGCGCTGTCTATCGCTTCAACGCAGACTGAGCGGCAAGAACACAGCACACGTAGAACTACGAGCCATCGGCCCACCAAAGCAGATCGCGTTCAAGATAAAGACCGCGTGAGCACGCGGCCGAAGTACAACACACCCCTCTGTCGCCTCCCCGGCGCCATACGCTCGACGGAAGATGGCCCGCTTCCCTCCCCCTTTTTCCTTTGCGCGCACGAGATTGAGCCGCCATCATCGGTTGACCATCGCACGGTTTTACTCACACACACAGCGTACGGCGCGCCAGGACGATGTTATCACTAGACGGAGTCAGTCCGTCCGTATCGCAAACAAAACCGGTAGCAACTGCTAGAGGAGGTCAACTCAGCGCGAGTCCGCCTACCTTCCTCCTCCGCGACGTTCCGCCTCGTTTCTCCTATTTCTATAAACTTTTCTATTAAGTTCAGCTAAATAAATGATTTTTATGTCATTTACCATTTGCACCTCATCACCTGATCACCTGATGATGCACCTGATCATGTTGCCAATCGTTCTTCTGATATTTTTCGGAAATATGCGAGGAGGAGGAAGTTTAATAAAAGAACAAGTGTCATTCACAAGAGACTACGAAGCGACAAAGGAAATCCTTCGTTCAGCACAATGCGTTGGCGGGCTAGTTGGTGCGAATCCATGAATACTTTGTTTAGCGCAAAACGACAGAGACAAGAAAGACGACGAAAGCGCCTTGTCCTGTCGTCTTTCTTGTCTCTGTCGTTTTGCGCTAAACAAAGTATTCATGAAATCCTTCGTATACTTCGTATACATAGCCTCTTATATTTCCGGGCAGCTGACAGTTCTTTATTTTGGCGGCATATGAAAGAAAACTTCTCGTACTTGCCCCGCTGAATAAGTAAATGTAGAGGCCGGTACAAAAGCGTTGCGAACCGCTACTGCAGAACAATGTGACATGTGTCTTCCTCTAAGCGAGCATCAGGATGCAGCTGCAGGCTCCCCAATATGGCTGCAAAAGATGTAGGCCATCGAATGTGATTCCTGTTAGGTGCCATGCAGAGCTAGCGCACAAGCCTAAGTGTTGTAGCGTGTCCGAAATCTATTTAGGAACGGCATCAGAGGTTGTAACCACACGAAGCACTTGAGCGGCCTTGCCGAGCGAGTTGGCTTGGCACACATGTCGATCATTCGGCTTCTCCATAATGAGTACAGTTCTAATAACATAAACAAATCATATGGTACATTACTGGCTATCGTGTCTGGACGCTCGTGTTTGTTCTCCCGAATTTTGAACTTTCATTGAACTGCGTAGCATGTGTGCCTTTCTTTATCATGTGTGTCCAAATCCAACGTAACATTTTTTGTATGACACTACTCATAATTGCATGCAATAACAAAAAGAAAGTGGTAGCGTGGCTGAGCGGTCGGCGCTGGTTTGTCACCAGTCTCATCGGGGTGTGGGCTCGAATACCACCGCTGCCAGATATCTTTTTCTTTGATTCGTACCAACTAGATCACACCGAAACCCTTCTGATTCTTTACCTGTTTATGTGCTCTCTTTTTCCAAACCATCGTCAACATGTATGGGCTTATGTCAGTAGTGCGGCCGAGCTTCAGGGCGCAGCCTGATCCACTAGAGTGGATGCCGCTGCTTGATGTTTTAGTGCCGTTGAAAAAAATTGGCACCGCTCGCGTCAGCTCAAGGGTAGCTGAAGGGTTTTATCATATGTTACTTTGTATTTCCACATCCGAGACGGCAATAAGGGAAAAAAAAAGCTCAGTGCCATTCCACTCTGTGAAGAAGGATGACCAGCGAAGTTGTGTATGTGGGCCACTTAATGGCGAACTGCACCCCCGCCCCGGGTCGGCCCGGCATTGCACTATCTGCTGGATCGGCCCACGTAGGGGGAGTGCTTAACTCCTGCTTCACCTCCGCCGCGGGTCAGCCAAGCGTTGCGCTATCTTCGGGACGGGCCCACATATGTAGAATTTTGTTTCTACACACGGACACGATCCTTGGGGATCCTTCGCTGCAAAAGAAAGAAAGGTGCGGTGGCCGCCGAGCGGTCTAAGGCGCTGGTTTTAGGCGCCAGTCTCTTCGGGGGCGGGGGTTCGAATCCCACTGCTGCCAGAGAGTGTTTTGTTTATGCGTTATCGGACGTAAAACGATACGCTTGCAGTAATGAAATACGGCAAATAAGAAGCGGGAGTTACGTTTTCGCGGAGAGCAATGTTATCAAACGCGTCGTCGCTGACGATTTCGAAGAAATGCTCGGTCAACCGTGCACCGTTATAGGGGTTTTAAAGCAGAGTTTCTGTCGTTAGTGCCAAAGCTGGATGAAGAAGAAAGAACGCGTCTGGAGCAACCGATTTCCATGACAGAACTAGAGGATGCACTACCTGTTGGCAAAGCACCTGGACCTGACAGCCTAGTAGTAGCATTTTATAAAACATTCAAGACAATGATAGTCCAGATTTTGCTCAAAGTTATTGCCGGATTGTATCAGCAAAAACATATACCACTGTCCTTCACAACTTCGCACATCGTTCTCATCCCAAAAACTGAGGCACCTGAAAAACGTAAGTTGGTGGGGTCTTATCGCCCGATAAGCCTTAACAACGTTGACTATAAGGTATTTATGAAGGCACTGGCCAAACAATTGCAGGGTGTGATAACGAGGCTGGTTGGCACGCATCAGACCAGTCGTATAAAGGGTAGAAGCATCGGCACGAACATACACGTGGCTCGTAGTGTGCTAGAATGTTGTGATGTATTTGGCGAGCAAGTGGCTATGATGCAACTAGATCTCGCTAAAGCCTTCGACCATGTTTCCCGCGATGTTCTCTTCGCCATATTAGAGCATTCTAACGTAGGAAGCGCAATAACAGACTGTGTCAGGATGGCATATGCAAACTGTTCAACACGGGTCATTGTAAAAGGGGACCTGACACCGTGCAAGTGCGGTCTTCTGTGAGGCGGGGATGTCCGCTGTCGCCCCTGGTATTCGCGGCCTATCTTGAGCTTCCGTGCACGGCCATCCAAAATAATGAACGGATTCAGGTTGCAGTCAACACATGTGAAAATATTGGCGTATGCCGATGACATCGCCATATTCTGTTTAAATAGAGATAGTATTTGTGAAACCTTCTGCAAATGCACCGGTGCGCAAATAAACTGGGAGAATAGTTATGGGTTTTGGGATGGGAGGGTGAATCGGATGAAACGCAAGGCTACTACTCTCGACTTCTGTGGTCAACCACTGAAACAACGTATCTAGGCGTGCCTCCCGACTCTTATCGCGACCCTGATCCGTACTCGAATGAACAACTGGCTAGAGCAAAGGCAAAAGGCTAACGCAAGGCAAGGGCGACAGCTGTCAATGTTCTCACTTGCCACAGTCTCTAACCTATTTCTTTCCTCCAAGATATGGTATGTCATGAATGTGCTGTGTGCTTCGCGGATCAACATCCAACATCCAAAATATATGGGCATCGATTCGAGAAAGAACCAGCCGTGCAAACTTGTTCTTGCCTGTAAGGAAAGGGGGCCTGGGGTTGGCACATTTATTTGTGCGACAAGTTATGGCGCGCTTTATGTACGTACCTTCGCGATCAGAATAGACAGCTTTAGTTTAGCGTTCGCAACCGAACGTAAAAGCATTACGTACGTAAAGAAATAGCGTCTTCCTCACTGCGCATGCTCGGTACGTTATTGGGTTTCTGCGGTTTACGTGCGCTCAAATAACGTACGTTATTTTGCGAGTATTAACGTCTGCAATATTTACGGACGCTAAGAAATAGCGTTGTCGAACATGGCGTTACCCATGGCTCCCGCTTCACCTTTAATTCTCGTGATGGCTACGCTCTCACTCTCGTTCATCGCCAGAAACTATCGAAATGAGCTTTCGAATCTTCTAAGCTCTCCCTCTACTTTCATTCCCTACCCCCTGTGCAGCGCGGTTGAGGTGTCCTCTGCCGAGAGACAGTTACTGCGCTGCACTTTACCCAAACCTTTACTTCCCATCATCAAGAATCTCCTTCTCTCCTCTAAGCTCACCTGAAACGCTAGTTATGAGCGCATAGCGCGTCCAATTTCTGAGACCGTTGGGCGATTCCGGCGTCCGTGAGCCTGACGAGACGCGTCGTCATGAGAACGGCTGGTTGGTGGCTAATGGATTGTGTTGTCTTGGGCAGATTTGATAAAACTCAATGTCGCTGGCGTCGCCATGGTAACGCGAGTGTCTTGCTGGCAAACACTTCAGAAATGGAGCCTGTACGAGCAACAGGTGTGACACGCTTTCGATTCACTGAGAATGACGATTTAGGTCTTCTCCGTGAGGTGAATGCTTCCAACCCGCTACGAAAACTATCAATATGGCAAGAGATTGCGAAAAACATGCAACTTGCGACCGAGGAGGTGTTCAGCGGAAGAACCCTGCATGAGAGATGCAAGCTTCTGCTGTCACATTTCACCAAGAATGGCCGAGCATATCTTCGAAAGTATGTTGGCAACGTTAATTCTCCAGAATGTAAACACCCACAAAAAAGTCTTTATTCGCGTCCCGTGTGCTGTTTTGATCAAGTGATAACTGCGCATGCTAAAACGTTCCAGGAAATTTCCGAGCTTGCCGCCGAAGTACGCCTAGAAATTGGAGAACGGAGATTATCGAATGCGTCACAGCGGCCTAGAGCGGTCGCGGTCAGGGATAGTGCGGCCGCAGCTTTGCAGTCATCTCAAGGACTTACGCGTATGTATTTTGTGGTTTATAGTTCTTGTAAAATCATTAGTGAGCAGCTTTTTTCAATATCTCTTAGGTCGAATGGCTACAGAAATTAGGCCCACGTCTCGGAATCTCCAAACCGCTACAGTCGGCACAAACGGCGCAGCTGCGAAGCACGATGCAACTTCGTCTGTACAGTTTGACGACTGGTGCATGTAATTCGCCTCGTCAGCTTTTACTTTAATAAGGGAGATGTTATCAGGGTTCTTAAGGATGCATTATGATTTTCGTATAAGCATGGGCGCCACATACATGAACCACGCGCACTTAGCTTGGCTGTAAAACGGCAAAAGAGCCAAACGGACGTACCGTCCCATTCCACTCAGTCGCCTCGACAACGGAACAGGTGCTCTGTTCCGCTTTCCTCCACCCCTAATATCGTTGTGTGCAAGAACACTAGCGTCTCCTCTGAGCGACAGCGCACTATTTGTTAGGGTGCGCTTGTTTAAGGCGGACTGTAAACAATTCGCTTACGGGTGGCCCAAGATAAACTGAACCTAAAGCAAGTTAACGACACATGAACGGTGAGGCAATATTAATACGCGAAACGCCATTATTCAGGCGTCAGTTGCTGAGTGTCGTCAGCTACGGATGGCACTCACGTTAATCGTACAATATCGCCTCACAGTTCATGTTTTCTTTACTTGGTTTGGGCTCAGCTGTTCTTGCGCCGCACTATATAACTGTGTATTTTGTGTTCTTAGACTTAAACAATCAAAAGACAGACACTTTGTATGACTTAGGAGTGCTACTTATTTGGCAACTTAGCAATTCGTGCTGTGCGGGAGGTGCGTGACTTAGCGAGGCACACAAAGGCACATACGGGCATTCCCGTATGTGTTTGTTTGCCTCACTGCGTCCTGGTATTCTAGCGTACCCAGTCGTATTTTCTATAATGAATATTTATTCTACCGCATGAAGTCGTGCGGTGCATATTTTTACAGGCTCGCGTTGCAGTGCTTCAGCACTGGAGCCACCAGAAAGCGCGACTCAGCTTCTGACATAATATAAGATGGCGACGACGTTTGCGCTCACCCTGCGACCCCATATATCCAGATAAGAACACCCAATGTGCGCCACGTGAAGCAGTGGCCTCTACAGGCAACACAGTGGGGCGGTCAGAAACGGGCGCTTACCCGGCACAGGATGAATCTGGCGACATTACAATGCCGAGAATACAAACTGCTCGCAGTAAGCATTTTAGAAAAATTCGCTACTCCTCCGTGTACGCAAAAAGAACGTACCCTGCTTTTTACCATGCCATATACCCTCCAACTTACCTCCGCTGTTCCTTCCAGCATCCCCAGTGCTACCAGTGAAATGTGGACATGTGAGCTTTGCTGGCTTTAAAAAATAGTGACATTCCAATGCACCAAGCAATGGCAAATGCTCGTGAATAAACCTGAGCCGTGCATGGCTTGTTCAAGAACTCCAGCAGGAAATATATATAGAATACAGCGAGAACCTCATCGTGCATTCATACGCCATACTATTCAGTAATACATAGGCAAATTTGCTATTCATGTCATTTCATTTTTTTTTTCAGGAAGGAGGAGGCTTCCAGCAGAACTAAATGCAGATCATGAGTTTCTTGAGAAGTGGTGGCAACATGAAAGCGATATCAGAGAGAAGGAGATAGCAGTGTAATGAGAAAGAATAAAGGCGGAAAAGCGGAGCAGGGAGGAAAGAAACTGAAGAGGCAGAAGTATTAACTCAAGCAATACAGAATGGAAAAGCAGTTTCAGGTGCGTGAGCAAGAGCTTAAGTTATGGGCTGATTAGCTGTACCAAGAACAAGAAATAAACCGCCTGCAAAACGCAACTCAGCAAACACTGCTTGCTCTTCCTCAAAGCACTTGTAAACATAAAATAATGAGCTAAATATTGTGCTCTCGGCAAGAATATCACAGTATGTTCATCGTCCTGGCTTATTGCTGTCTGGGATGCAGATAATCGAAAAGGCAAGGCGGCTCCAGCCCGAAGCAGGAGGACACCTGGCTGCCATACGTACATGTGTGACAGTTGCTGAGAAGCAGGCTTGCTTGCAGAGCACAATACTTTGTGCTCTGCTTGCTAAGCAGAGCACAAAGGGGTGCCTCTTTCCTAAGATTCCGAATTATGGCGATATTAAAGGGGTCAGTCAGTTTAAAATGAAAAGAAAAGGAAACATTTGTGTGAGGGCAGAAGTAACTATTACCAGTGCTGTTTATTGAGCTCTGCAGTGAGGCCCCGCACATGTATGGGAGACGTTCGAGCACCACTCAATGAATAAAGTGGCACCTAAGAGCATCATGCCTGCACCCAGGCTACGGCCCGTCAAGTTCACAAACGAGCCCGTTCGCGCTCACCAGTGCCTGTTACTTCAGTGCGGAAAAGTATACCCGCTGATCATTGGCCGACCGGCATATGGGTCGGGCTGTACCCATATGGGTTGGGATTGTATAAACACCCAGCAGTTATCCAGTGGAGCTCCTTTCAAATGAACTGCCTGAAAGCAACCGTAATGTCAGAGCAGCGCTTCAAAAGTTCAATACACAGCAAGGGTATTTCTTTCTCATTTTTAATACAAAAATGTGAAGTAAGAAAGTATAATGCGTCGTTAAACTTACATTGCTCATGTCCCGCAAATCCGCCGGTGTGAGCCATCGGTGGGAGAGTAGATCGTCGAGCAGAAAGCCAAACTTTCTTTCAATGGGGAACATAATTTTGTTTGATACATCTTAAATGACGCCGTAGTGGCGACCGAAGATGTCTTGCAAGTCACACAGGCGGTTGAGGTAGGCCAGGCGACGCAAGCACATGCACAGGGCTTCCTGGGCAGACACTCTCACTCCTTGAGCGCTTGCCACGTAGTCCGGCACTTTCAACGCTTTCACAAGAGTAGGGAAGTCTGCTTTTTCAAACCAGAAATGGCGATGGAACGTGTGATCAGGGACGGCATCTGTGTTGAGGAGCCCAATCCTGGCTGCATGCAACCTGGGTCTTCGTTCTCGCTCACGCATCATAACTGCCTCAATGTCGTCCCAGCTTATTTAAGCCAAGCAAAAAGGGTACCAAAAAACACTTGAGCGTGCCACGAGTTCGCTAAAAGGAACAGGACATGCGATGCAAAACCTGCTGCTGAATCGCTGTCGCGACGTTTTCGCGCACGCATAAACGGAGTGGCCACTTCCTCGGCTACATGCGACTCGCTTGTAGCCAAGACGGGAATTAATTGCTCATTTAAACAAGATATGGCGCTACCTCCGGTTACGTCTTATATTACGTTTGCGTTCCCGTACGGTAAACTAACTGACTTGAAAGGACGCGCACCGTAAAGTCCCGCAAAGGTGCTTACGTTTACAGTACGTAAGGCGACAAACACTAAACTAAAACTGCCTATGATGTGTTCCTTAGCACAATCATGCAAGTGCTTTTACGTTATCACCTTCAAGGATTTGTTCTATGCTCGTGTGAAGCATTGCATGGTGCCTTTAAAGGTTATCTACGAGAAGTCGTGCTTGCGTAGAGAATGTTGGATGTGTGGTTTTCAATGCAATATTTTGCCAATATTACTAGGAAAAAAACTGTATAAGGACCTAATTGACACTATGCTCCCTGTACCGATTTACCGTATGTCGAACCGTGGAGGCCCAGGAGATGTCCTCAAAATGTTTAAAATATATGCCCGTACACCCTTCGGTAAAAACTTTTGTATTTACACTACACACTAATACATCATCAATTAAAACATGGATGCGGGACAAAGGTATTTTTGTTCCGTAGTCCATTAACTGCTTCTTATGCAAGAAGCCTGAAACGATAGAGCATGCATTTTTAGATTGCTTGGATCCCATCTTTTTCTGGGATGTGCTACAAAGGACGTTAAAGAAAGAGTAACCTTTAGATTCACATAGAATAAGATTCTTACCGGTAGAAACAGGGTTTTCAGTATGACGCTATAATGCTCTTGGGCCTCCACAGTTTGTGGAAACCTAGAACGCAGTTCAACAGTGTTGATGTCAATTTGCGACCTACACGCGATCACTTCATTGAAGCTGTAGTATGGTTCAGGGATGTCCACCGCGCACTCCCTGAACAGCCAACATGGATTGACATGCTAGATAAATTGGCAGCATTGAAAAAAAATTCAATATCTCGTGCCCGCAAGATCCTTGTTGCCCAGTTTTATCTTTTGTGTATTGTTTGTGTATCATGTCAAAGCCGGCAATACAGAATGAAAAAGGTAGCGTGGCCGAGCGGTCTAAGGCGCTGGTTTTAGGCACCAGTCTCTTCGGGGGCGTGGGTTCAAATCCCACCGCTGCCAGATATTTTTTGTTTGTTTTGCAAACGCTGCACGTGTCACGCTTAGTATTCAATGGCTGCATTGAGTGTTGGCTGTTTTTGTATGGAACTCATTATGGGAAAGGCTGAGCTGCAGAAATCTATTCCTTCCACTGCGGTCCGAGCGACTGGGCTTGATTCATTTGTTTGTGACACAAATTGTCTGTAGGCATATTTTCCCGATCATACAAATCTTCTTTTAAGGACTGTTCTGCAAGTAATATTGGCTAATGCTCTGCCTGATGTCATTTTGTCATAACGTGCCCTTATGCAACCTAGTTCCCGCGCATACATGCACGAAATTGTTGCCGCTATCCAGTTTGCAAAGTAAGATATTCTATAGAATATCTCAGGGATAATGAAATAAAACATCTCTACAAAGACCAAATTGATGGGATGATGTCTGCGCCTTTGTAAAAAACAGGCGCTGACACTGTACAATCCAGGGCCAGGCAGCAATGTGTTAAAAAGGGTTAAAAGAATGACTATGCGGGCGTCAGTCAAAACCTTTCTTTTCATGTCACATAGCGGCACATTTTCTACAAAATCGGGGTTACAGGAAAAAGAATTGTTCGTATCATGGTCGGTAGATTGTATAATATGCAAAAGGCCTGAGGCAATCGAGCACGTGTTTCTTGATTGTAGCGACACCATTTTCCTATGACACATTTTGCAAAGAACCCTGAAAAAGGGAACTGCCGCTTGCACTCTACGGCATTCGATTTCTTCCGGTCGATAGCGAAAGTGTGTCGTGCACTGTATTGTGCCATGCTGACAATAAAGAAAGAAGTACCATCGCCATGTGGTATAAGACGCTGGTTTAAGCACCAGTATCTTCGGGGGCGAGGTCTCTGATCCCATCGCTGCCAGATATTGTTTTGCTTACCTGTTTATGTAGTTTCATTTTCCAAACCACCGTTCCGAAGTTCCACTTCCGGGCACCGTAGTGAACGGGCTTGTTATCATTTGCTCCAACGGAGCGATGTTGGTGGCCGTGAACGGCCGCGGTAACAGAAATGCTGTTTTTGGCAACAACGATTATCAGGTGATTTTGCAGCACTTTCCGACCGGACGAATCGTCCTTAATACTGTTTTTGTACAGGCGGATGTCCGTGGAAGACTGTACAAGGTTGAGAATTTCCGTGACGCTCTGTTTCGTCTAGAGCTGCTCCCCGAAGTAGTAGCTTTGGGTGCGTATCAGATGAACCACTTGTGGGTGGTCATGATGAAGATGACTGGAGCCACTAGGATACTGCTTGTTACCCCAAGCATCATAGTCAAAGAACGGCGATGTGTTATCGTTGACCCCAGGAACAAAGGCGTCCGCACGGTTACACTGGATGCTGCGAAACGTGTCAGACGAAGACGTACGACAAGCTTTGGTCCATACGGTACGGTGGCAGACGCAGCGAAAGAACGGCGGCGTGTTCAAGAAATTTTGGCCAAGAGCTCAACGACGCTATCGTTGATGCTGCAGCTGAAGGCGGGTACTATAGTCCACGATATCTCGCACTAGTTACGTATAACAGGGGAGCTCGTCCTTGCCATCGTTCCGGGCAACGCCCTTCTTTGCCTGCGGTGCCATAAAACCGGTCATATTCGCCGGGACTGTCGAGTTCCACGCTGCGAGGTCTGCCGACGCTTTGGCCATGACCATTCTCAGTGCGCCAAGACATACGCCGTCGTCGCAGGAACAACGAGAAGAGAAGACGAAGCATCTGAACACCTCATTAATGAGGTTGAAGTAAAACATATTTCACCGGCTAAGAGCGACAAGGTTGGCAACGCAGTCAAACAGAAGTGGTCTCTCCACGCTAAAAACTTGCGTCCAGACAAAAAACCGAACGACGAGGATGATTCTCAAAAAAACTGAAAACGATAGGAATGAAAACGAGAGTTCAATGTTTCAAGATCAGATCCCTTCAGTTGGGACATGAGGAATGCAAAAAAAAAAAAAAATAATAATCAGAGGCCAGGCCAGGTCTGTTCTGGCCTGTATGAATGGTGTAAGAACGTTGCCATAGATTTTTTTTTTTTGTAAAACAATTGCGCATGGCCAAAGAGGCTGGACTGAAAGCATTGTCATGGTAAAGGACAATGGTCTCTGAAGGTTGAATAGCAATCACGAACTGGTCACTCGCCTGGCTATTAAGCGTCCCCTTATTTTCCTGAATATTAATATCCAACATAAATAACGAAATGATCCCCCTCTCGAGTAAAACAGAGGACACAGTTATGCTGTATCTTGCGCAATGTTACCCGAGTTCTTTTTTTTTCTACAACATAGTTGCGTACGTCCCTTAGTCGTTTATAATGGTCCTACCATATTACAATCGTTTGTAGCTCAGGTAAAATACTACCCAAATTATCCTGTAAGTTGTCACTGTGCGTATTGATCCCTTTTTTTTTCGAAAAAGTAAAAAAAAGGACATTAATGACATGTGACATCAATTCGGCCTTACGACGAATTGTTACGACAAACATCTTTATAGTCAAACAGCTAATTATTGAGGGAATTTATTTTTAACCATAAGCTACAAAACATAAATATTGATAAGTAAAAGACAGGTGGTAGTGAAGTCAAGTCTGCTGGGCAGAAATAGTTTGAGTGGGGTGAAACTTGAGGCATAAATCCCGAAAATCAGCTACAAAACTGACGCTGCCTGATGCATGCCAAGAGAAATATCATATATTGAAAGAGTGTGGAGAGGTATTTTATCACATTTGGCGCTTTTTAACGCGCTAACCTGTGGGAGACCCGAAAGCGTAGCTCAGCAACGTCCCATATTGTTTCGCACACGCAAGTACACAAGGCCACAACAACGTATGCCTTTTCTACAGCTAGGTAAGCCTGAGTGCACCTCAAGGACCATTGTGTATTGTGCGTAACTCAACAAGGCAGTCACGACAATTGGCCTGATTTTGCTGCCACACTTCTTTTTTCATCAACTCAGGTACGGAAATCAACATAAACATAGTTGGACCAACAGCCTAACTGGCTAATTCCTGGCTCGAAATGTGCGGAATATATTCTTAGTCAGCCCTGGAAATAGAACATGGTAGTTGTTACACACCACATTGCAATAACACTTCGCTGTAAACAAAGGCAATCAAAGTTTCGTCAGGGCAAAAATAATCATCTTACACGCGATCTCACAGAAAATTTCAGCTCAATAATAAACACACGTGTTCAGTAAGGTAGCACTTCCGATGGCAGACTAAAATTAAGGAGCAATCTTAGTCCCAGTGGTATATGTGTGCCATATTTTCGCGCCAATATATTCAGTAAGGCTATCATCACAAAAATTTAAATATCAAATTATTTATACGCGCTGTTCGATGTTTCTGCAAAAATTCGATAGAGCGTGCGTAAAGGAATCGCTAATAATGTTGTGATTGTTATGTTTCGCGTTAAAAAATATTGGCAAGGAATTAACTAATTTGGCGCTCCCATCGTATCCCTCCTCTTGGATGGCAGTCAGTGGTCAATGTTTGCGTCGTGGCGTGACTCGACAATGCGCCATCTGCCGGGCCACCGTCTTCGTGAGCACCATCCTTCGTTTGCACACTGTGTTCCAGTCGTCCATCTCCATGTTCTTGATGGCTATGCCCGCCAAACCACGATCGAGCGCATATCGAACCTGCGTTCGGCAAACAAAGACATTCGTCCGGCAAACATACTTATGAAGAAACACTGCTCCCAATAATAACGCAATAAACCACAACCGGCCTTTCCAAGTTTTATTACTATGCACTGCCACAACGCTTTGCTTGGAACAATGTTTGACAACTTGAATCTATAATAAAAAAGAAACGCCTATGGCAAACACTTATTTCAGTTTGCTGGAACAAAAGGGTGGTGTAGCATACCGCACGAAATTAGCAACACACAAAACTTGTTACGGGAACTGGAAAAGTGTTGCTTTGAACCATTACTTTCTTCCTGCTGGGTTGGTGGGGTTATTGCGTTCAAACTTTCATAATAGCTGTGCAACTCTTTTTGACCTGTCAGAATGTGCTTATTGCCAAGTGGTTTATTTTGCTATCACTCAATTAATTTTATTTTTTGAAGAGCTTCATTCTGACGTCTGTAAGCTTTCTGTAATATTTTATTTTTTCCAGTTGTTGTGCCCTATATGTTCTTTTAATTATTTTTTGCACTTAATCCCAAGTTCATTTCAACTCAGTGATGTACTGACAATTTTTTGCTATATTTTTAATGGCCCCAGTACACATTGGATATGGGGTCATGCATATTGTGCATACTTCGCGAATATTACTGCTGAATAATAACTACGAATTCAGAACTCCCTCAGCGATGGAATCCCGTGTCTTGCCGCACAAAGGGAAGACGACAACCTGAAGAAAACAAACGAGATAGTTATAAATGGAAAAGAAGGTGACGTGTCGGCAGGAGGTGCGGGCCGTATACGCACAATGAGCCAAAAATATTTCTAGCGATTCCAGCTTGCTGATAGATACTTAGCTACTGCCGCCACCAAGAGCTCGTCATGAGCAACTAACTCACTTTACAACCATTTTCACTTTTATTCCCCAAAAAGAAAAACCTATAAAAGATATTCTTTTTCTCCAATGCATCCGCAGATTCAAATTCTTTGCCTACCTCAGTTGGCATAATATACATTTGATTCCTCATTTCAGCAGAGTTTACTGAGCCATTCGAAGAACTGTTCTACCACATATCTTTATCTTTGTATACCCTCCACTGCTTCAGTGATTCCTTAAATAATCAATGAGATGATTAAGCCTTTAACCCCAAATCCCGAGCCGTGCTCGTTGTGGGAGGTTGTACCAATATCGCCAATGACGAGACAGAGTTGTTTTAAGCCAGATGTTGCGTGGTTCCCACCACCAAAAACGAGTTACGGGCGGTAGTAGGCTTTGAGTTCAATTTGCAACATTAGAAAGCGGTGTAAGTCGGGAAAAGACACGTAAGGAATTATCAAGAAACAAGCAATATATTTTCATAATAAGAATGTCACAGAAAAATTAATGGCTACGTAAACAAAATTTGGGAATTTAGTACGTTTTGGGGGAAATATTTTTGGGGTTAAAGGGGTAAAAATTTGATGATTGCCCCGCTTTATGGCATTACCTTACAACGCACTCTCCGATTATAGAATGGGGACATACACTGCTCAATGACGTTAGAAGGTAATGTTAAACACAGATTTATGTACGTTTACCCCTGGTGCGTAATTTACAGCCGCCTGTCAATAATGGGAGTCCTACTGCGCACGCCCAGGTGCGTTACTTAGATATCGCGAACCAGCTGCTCTGCAGTATACGATGACGGTGCCGTGCAAATCAACGTTCTTGACGCTATAGCACTCTACTGGTACCATACTGAAGATACTGAGGGTAACCAGACTTGTTTCTTTTCTTTTTGAGAGCTCGCGTCCCGGCCATGTTGATGGAAAACAGTGCCAGGTCAATTTACGCGCCTTACCCTCCCCCCCTTCCCTTGCAGTTGCTTAATAACCGTTAAAATTGAGCTCTGACCTCGGAGAGTGCGGTGACTCACCTATTGTTCCTTATGGATTAAAAAAAAAACGAGCTAAGGTGAAAGTGCGTAGGAACTATTGGGGGTCATGCATATTGTGCATACTTCGTGAATATTACTGCTCAATAGTAACTACGAATTCAGAACTCGCTCAGCGGTGGAATCACGTGTCTTGCCGCACAAAGGGAAGACGATAACGTGAAGAAAACAAACGAGATAGTTATAAATGGAAATGGAAATGGAATTTATTGAGAAACAGATATAGTGGAAACTCGATTTAACGAACCCCGATTCTACGACATGTTCGATCTAATGAAGGGTCGTCAGTTCCCCGACGCATATTGAGAGAGCCTAATGCGCAGAAAATCTCGAATCGACAAATTAAACTGAACCTCTCGCCCCGTTGACCAAAGCGTAGAGGAAGAATACGGGCGAAAAAAAAACGCAGTTCCCAGGGAAAAAAAAAATGCTGTGTTCTAAGCGCCTCGAAAAGTATTGCTACAGGAAACGCGTTATACGATGTCAGTCTGAGACGGATTATCTACGATACTCACCTTCTGTCTGATGCTCCAGGCATTGTCGTAGCCCACCCAGTAGAGACCCCTGTTGGCTGCGGGGCAGCTGGCATCCCTGTTGACTGCGTGCTTCCACGGCTCACTGTGGATCATCACGCAGATCTGCGGGGTGTATGAAATACGGTGTTTTAAAGCATTTAGCAGGGGAAGGAGCGCGACTCCAAAGTTTACGCCTTAGAAGCCGACGAGAGCTTTGGCTCGCATGTCAGATTCTCGTCAGGGACGTCCGCCTTCCGATTGGAGTGAAATGCATGCAACAGCGCTCGTATGCTGGGGGTTTGGATTTCCGTCGATGGTCAGGATTATCTCCAAGGCAACTCCACTATGGCTACCCTGAAAGCCAACAATGCAGCTTCGTGACGTCAAACCCCGTGTATGCTCACTGCCACATCATTGAAAGTTGGGCAAGTTGGTGTTGATGCATATCTATGCTTGGGCAGCACGGCATAGCACGGACAAATGAGGATGGGAGAGAATGTATTTAACGCGATAGACATTGCTTGTGCGGTGTATATTCGTCCTCTTTTATTTTTTGCACGTGTTACGTCACCCTGTCAAGACTTACACGTGAATGCGCAATATTTAAGCAGATCACGCAGCCTTGCGCCAGTTACCGCCATCCAGGTGCTCCGGTCAGCGAATATGGCGGTGCACTTGGGCGCTTCAGGTAGAACCTC
This sequence comes from Dermacentor andersoni, assembly GCF_023375885.2. Lineage (NCBI taxonomy): Eukaryota > Metazoa > Arthropoda > Arachnida > Ixodida > Ixodidae > Dermacentor > Dermacentor andersoni. The sequence goes on along the minus strand of NC_092816.1, from coordinate 76,343,358 downwards.
TTCTGGCTTTCGTGTTATTTGCGTTTGTTGTCAATAAACGTTCCTACGCGCTTTCTCCTTATTTCGTTTTTTCTTAAAATCCATAAGGAACAATAGGTGAGTCACCGCACTCTCCGAGGTCAGAGCTCAATTTTAACGGTTATTAAGCGACTGCCTGGGGGGGGGGGGGGGGGGGTCATGACATATGACATGACGCGCTGGGCTTTTTTATTTGCACCACGGTTGTCGTGATAAAGTTGATCCGCTGGTAGGCTCTCGGCGCAATGCGATAAGCAGGCGCTGAAACTGACATCTGGTGCATAGTTTTATTTATCAATTCGGATTACTAAATAGGGAAATGACTATGCGGCTTCAGATTGATACAGGAACTATAAGAAAAAAAAAAACATGCGCACACTTTACATCAAGCGATTAACGCGAGGCGAACGTCAGACGCCGCAGACATGCTTCTCCCGCAAGGAGGAGAGCGTCTTCCTATAACTCGGGCAACGGAGAGCCGCCGATGATTACGTAATTTATTAAAGTGATTCTTCAATTAGCTGTTTCCTATGACAATTAACTTACGACGTGAAGTATATTCGTGTTCTACGTTTTCAAACGTCGTGCGTCCATGTCGAAGGACGCCGTCGGGTGTTTACAAGTGAAAACGATACTTGGGGGAACGAATTCGGATACTGTGGCGGACAACTCATGATAGCGTTAGCACCACGTCTGGCGCCGTTCGGATTAATTTTTTTTTTACCACGTGGGAGCTTTTAGCCTCCGCCCTACAGCTTTGGTGCACGAGCACATTTCGTATTCGCCTCCGAATGTGGCCGCCACAGCTAGAAATGGAAGGCGCGACTTTACGTTTAGCCGCAGGACACCGTTACTCCCCGTTGGGGTGCAGAGTGAATCGCTGCGCGTGAATCGCGGTGAGATCGCGGGATTGGCTGAATACTTGTAAGTAAACAAACACATTAGGGAGCCTTAAAATTGTAGCTTACTCAAGCTACATACGCACCCAAAGCCTGTTTAGGTCACTTTGTAATTTTTTTGTGTGTGTCTGTGTGTGTTCTTCTTAACTCAGCCTAATAGCATCTCCCAACGTTGCACCCATATAGTATAGGTATGGGTCTAACGTTAGAGGGCGCTTTAATTAGGACCTCCACATTCGGCAGATGATGCGACAGCTTTCAGTTGCGTCGTCTGCTTGGGGCAAAGGAAAGAGCATTTCAGTAAGCTACATGTTCGGACAGTTTCCTGGTTCGCACTGGCTGCGCATGTTATCTTCTGCGTTCTCATACCTTTGCCTGCAGAGTTTAGCTCTCATGCATCCCGTGGAATGAGTATCGTCATCTGTCTTGCTTGCATCTCCTTTCTTGAAAACTCTGCACTCGCTACGTTCCCGTCGAGAATGTTCTGTCATGCTGATAACGCGCATGCTGTTCTTGACTTGGAAGTACCGGGCTCGCAGCGTTAAGGAAAGGAAATGCGGACGCTCGCAGCGTTAAGGAAAGGAAATGCGGACAAGACAGACGACGATTATCGTTTTGCGGCAAGATACGACCCAAAGGGTGTAATTTTGTTTGAGAGTCTAGAGGAAAACATTAAACCAGGCTAAAGTGATAAGGTATTCTTTTTGAATCCCGTCTTCGTTAACTCTATGGCGAGAGGTTGGTTATTACAAAAGAAAATAAAGACCAAACTTTATTCTTTAATTTCACGCCCAAACCTCAACGCCGGTATGTCCGCGTGACGACATGAATTATAGAATAGTAAGCTGTTGGGCTGGTTAGTTTGACATGATTTTTGCGCTCCCCCTTGCAAAAAATGTCGTGGATCTTAAATTGTTTTATCCTATTTAGGCTGTTGTTAAGCCGTTGAACTTGCTAAGTTCAGTCCTTGACTCCTTTACGATAAATTGTAGCTAATCTTTAGCGATAAAAAGTTACCTAGGCTCAATCAGTCGGCGTAACCATTGACGACGCCACGGTGAGCTGGAACGGAAACTTCAAGATGGCGTCGCTACCTGTATTTCGTTCTTGCTACTTTTCTAACTTACCAAGCCATCTCGTAGGCTAATAGCGCCTTCCTTCCTTCCTTCCTTCCTTCCTTCCTTCCTTCCTTCCTTCCTTTCTTTCTTTCTTTCTTTCTTTCTTTCTTTCTTTCTTTCTTTCTTTCTTTCTTTCTTTCTTTCTTTCTTTCTTTCTTTCTTTCTTTCTTTCTTGATCTCGCAGACGGGTAATTTACTAATACAGTTCAAATCTTTTTTCTCTTTGGTGTCCATCTAGCACAACCATCTATACACCCCAAAAATAGCTTAGCGCCCACCGATTTCGACAGTGCGCGGTATTCCACTGCACGTTCTTTGTTTTGGTTCCAAGCCACCGAGTTTCGACTGCAAGGCCTCGTACCTCGAAGAACGACAGAATCCCTCTGATGTGCGTGTAGGGGCCGCCGACGCTGAAGTTCGAGGCGAGCTTTCCCGGCATGCCGAGCTCGGCATCGTTGATGCTCTCGTTCAAAATGAACTCGCGGCCAGAGTAGGAGATGCTGGCCACCAGGCGATCCGTGCTGCCGGTGGCGGTCACCACGGTGTCGATGACGTTGTCCTGCGCGTCCGACACAGTGCACGGAGCATTGTGACGAGACGAACTCAGGGGCGACGCCCCACTGCATTGTTGTTCTTGTGGTTGTTGTTGTCGTTGTCATTATATTGAGGAACGTCCTAATTATAGTCACTTATAATTAATACATGGACGCCCTGTGGATGACCTGAATCCACAACCAAATGTCCCACAAACGTACTTTGGACGATTGGTAACACAGAACGTCCCAGAAGCGTCCTACATCCTGACAAAAATGTCCCTATACTCGGGATTATGCAATAAAAATAATTCATATTCGAACATCTCTTGGACGTCCGAATTTTCCAATATGACGTTCGTGGGACGTTTCTATGAACGCCAATTCGCGTGCATGGGACGATCCCATGGAGATCCAAGAATGGTCTCCACAGGCTTCTTAGATGTGTCCTGGGGACGTCCGAATGCCCCTTTTCGGATCTCTGCAGGACATCTGTAGGACGTTGATGGTCCAATGGGATCGTGCCCAAAATTTCGCATACATGGCGCTCACAAGTCATTTACTTACTCGCCAAGCCTGGCGTGTGCTTTCGAAGAGTGCGAGAAACAGCGCAATCGGAGCCATAAGCGCGTCGTACTTGTGCTTTTCGTGCCTGCCGATGGGCAGTGAAATGAGTATTGTCGGGATTGGAGCGGTCGTAGTTGTCGGGAGAACCTTGGGGCGACAGGATTAGGCGAGCAGGTTTTATTTACATTATTTACATCTTAGACAAGACATACATCGACAGTCTAGCGTGACTCCCAAATGGAGCCCGCAAGACAAACATACAGCAAACAGCTTACGAGCACACAGCTTACGAGTACATTTCGAGCATGACAACGAGCACGCAGCTCACTAGTACATCTCTAGCACTACAACGAGCACACACTAGCAGCCGGCAATTGCTGCTTATGAGCTCTCTGCTCGGCGTCATAGTTCGACGTTATTCAATATGACCCGCCCTTTTGGAGGATGAGAGCTGTCGACTTGGAGGAGGATGAGGGCTTCCATACACGTGCCGCACACACACACAGGTGTAAAGGTCCGGAGCAGACGTCAGAGGGGCTTCGTCGAACTCCTTCACTCGCAACGGCGACGAGGCTAGAGGTTGGCGGCGGCATTCCAAGATGAGGTTACCACCGCTGGCGTAACTGGCTGGCAAACTTGCACTGCAGCTGGCCGTTCTTAACAGTATGTACAAGCGAGACGTCCCGCGCCTAGCTCACGACCTCGCCGATAAGTGGCGCTGCGATCCCGCAAGCTTGTCTTGTTAGATTTCGGAGCGTTCGAAATGAGAAGCGACCTAGAAAACTCCGCAGCGTTATCCCTAATAATATACCGTCGAACAGGCCTGAGACTGAGCGGTAGCCGTTTTACACAGTGATTTGCTACGAACGAAGTGAGTTCCACAACGGCAACGCCAAATTCAGTTGCAAACGTTGGGCCGGAACTGCCGCCACGTTGCCACGATATTTACGTAAACCGCGCAAAAGCCGCTAACGTTAAATCTGAAAAATATCTTGTGTGCTCAAAACGCTATGGGTTGGTTAACTTTTCGAGCCTAGCATTCCGCAAGCCAGTTATTACCCTAAACACGCTAAACTAAAACAGTTTATTTTCTCACTCCCTCTACCAGCGTTCGCAAGTGACTCCGCCTCAGGCTTCTCCCTTATCGAAGCGCAGGACCCACGTGACATTCACGTCATAACAACGCCCACTTTATTTTTTGTTTTCATTGTGCACCTTCCTTTTTTACTTTTATTTTCCTTTTCTTTTTTTATTCTGCGCGGCGCATTTCCAGAGCTGGTTTCGTACGCTCTGCGTTTTACGAGAATACCAGTTCGCGTGGCTACTGCTTATCTGCACTGGTTATCTGACGGCAGCTACGACGTTATCTCTGCTGACGGGGAGAACGGCTCTCCCCAGAAGAAACGGCGCAGGCCGAAGAACAAAGCAGACCGAGCCTACTGGACATAATCCAACTACGATATATTGCATCAGAACATGGGTGCCACCAAAAACACAACGAGAAGGCCTGAAGTTGCTTACGCGCCTCAAGAATAAACGAAATTTTTTTTTATACGGTTCTTACAGGTACAATGAACACCCAAAACCGTTTCTATTTTACAACACAGCTTCTGTCACGCGTGTAATAGATATTTGCATGGAAACAGAGTAGAACTGCCCTGTCTCAGGCGTGAGTTTGCGTAGAGTGTCCCAAGATTTAATGAAGGCAAGTTATTTATTTATTTATTTATTTATTTATTTTACATTGTCTTAGACGCAGAGAAGGTATTGGATGGCAAATCTGAAGAAAGAGAGCCTTGTGCCTCACGTATATACATAGGCTGTACGTATAGGCCTAAGGCAGAATCCTCCAGCACTTTACCGCCAAATGAATTTAACTAGAGTTTCTAAACAATATTTCACTGCTATAAACAGTTTCGCAGTCGCTCTTAGGTGTCCCTTAAGAACCGATCAAATCGCAGCACGCGGGTGACAGTTGTTCGGACGCACCCAAGAGATGTCGCTTGGCTTCGGCCCGTACAGAGGGCTCGGGAATGCAGTTATCTTGTCATCCTTGATCAGGTTGTGAGTGCCCATGATAAGTATGTCGACGTTTCTGTTGGAGAGCGCAAATTTGAAACGTCTTACACAAGTCGAATAAGTGTGCAGTGTGGCGAACGCGAAAGAAAACAACTAGTTCATACAGAATTGCTCACGCGCGCACAGTCCCAAAATCTTATGTGTGCGGTCTACACCAAAGGGTGCAGATTTTCGTTATTCTCTAGTATGCATATCTATGAAAAAACAGGCCATAGCCTTTTACAGCCTTGTACGTTTCCGTTGACCGTTTTTGAAAACTTTATCCACGCAAGACATTTGGAAGCCTCACGTACTACACTAGACCGAAAAAAATGGCCACGCTAGCGATCTTTTTTGTATACAAGTATATCGTTATACATTCCAGTTAGCGCGTGATAATACGCCTTTCTTTCGCAATGCCATTAAATTATAGGGTTTTGCTTGCCAAATCCACTTATTATGAGGCGCGCCGTAGTGGTGGACTCCGGAAATTTCGACCATCTGGGGTTCTTTAACGTGAACCTAAATCTAAGTGCACGGGTGTTTTCGCATTTCGCCGCATCGAAATGCGGCCGCCGTGGCCGGGATTCCATCCCGTGACCTCGTGCTCAGCAGCCCAACACCATAGCCACTCAGCAACCAAGGTGAGTTCGCAATGCCATTGCGAAAGCGACAAAGGTCAGGGTATAGACATACAAAGCGTGCGCTAATTTGAATACCCTGCGCTTATTAAGAGTGGAAAATCGATGTAATACAACAAGTGGTGTAAAGTGGGCGGGGTGACAGACTCGGAATCAATTTTGACGACCACTTCATTATATGACGTCCTGCTATATTGTCCTAAGTCTACTAGTTCTTGCAATACGCCCGAATCGGAATGTAGCCTCCTCGGCTGAGAATGGAACAGTCGACCTCGTAGCAACGGGACGACAGCCACTCAGACACCGCCGCTAGGTGTGTAATGGAAGAAATCGACTGAAACTGGAACAAGAAAAGCAGTGGACACCTCGCATAAGAACATCGTCAATGCGGTCCGATTGCAACGTATGGCTCGAAATAAAGGGCAAATAAAGGGCAAATAAGCGAAACAATAAATCAGTTTAGATTAATCAAGCATTGTTTGAGAACCCTGCAGGCAGTCATTTCACAAAAAATAGTTTGATTATTGGATGAGAAAATGAAGGTGCAAGTATCAGTATTTGAATTTCGCGCCGAAACCCCAGCGCCGGTACGTCAGCGTGACGTCAGGGATTCCAAAGTATGTTTTCGCATTTGGGCCGCGTTGGCTGAATAAAGGTTCCCGAAACTTGCCATGTTTAATATTTGCTTCCTTTAGAATACAATGTAGTCAATCCGTACCGCTATATATAATTAGTAGGCCCTAGAAGATGCCATCAGAATCCAAGACGTCACAGCCCCCAGGTGCGGGAACATAAGTAGGCGTCGCCACCCGTATTTCGTTCTTGTGCTTTTTCTGGCTTACCAAACGCCTTATCGTTGTAAGAGTGTTTTTGGTATTGTAGAACGGAAATTTACTGATGCAGAAGAAATCAATTTTCACTTTAGTGTCCCTTTAAGACTGCTGTTCCGTGCGTTTTTCTGTATTTGACACTTCAGCTTACAGAACTATGTCGAACAAACGAGCCCTTACTGAGTTGCTTGGGAATCATGACGCATTGCAAGTATAAGCGTGAGGGAGGTTAAACATTGATTTTATCACGAAGCAAGTGAGAAACGTGCTGCGTTGATTTCCCACCGGGATCACGATTAACACCTAGAGAAAACGCATATGAATGCTCACTTCACGAGTTCTTTGTAGTCAAGTCCATCGTTGAAACCTTTGGTGAAATACACATTCGCTGCCAGTAAGTACTTGTGCTGGGACAAGCCTGGTTTCAGACCCTGAAAAAGCGCCGAATTGAACAAATTTGTGAAGCAAAGTCATCAGAGTGGTGATTGCGGATGTGATATGCCCTAACCTTCTCGGGATGCAAACACGCACGCACAAACACACACGCGCACGCACGAACGCACACGCGCACGCACGAACAAACACACATACGAACACACAAAAGACGAAACGACAAGATCAAATATTAGCTGTATACATGCACTTTACGTGCATGTATACTCCAAACTGGAAGCGCAGGGAGGTTTGGTCACTAGACGGTCATGGGACCGCCTAGTGGTAACAGTGGTAACCGCGCCTGGCGACCGGTGTGCCAACGCGGCCGCAGCGACAGCACAGTTGGACTAGAGTGCACGCGCGTGGCGCGTACGCATTGCAGACTGGCCGTGACAATAGCTCGCTGTGACATTGCTTTCCCCCGGTTGTGGCTTCTTTCAGCGGCGCTGTGGCCTGCTTACGCCGAACAGGGGCGGCAATGTATTATTGTGTCACGTCGAAGTGAAGGTTGATACATGGAGAGCAAGGCATCTGCTCGTGCTAATCCGGCGCCTAAGAGTTTCGTCGGAAGTATAGTTCCGATGAAATCTGTCACGTTTACGCAATAACTAGCTCTGCAAGGCGTTTTTTCTGCGGGGGCAATGTGTCGAAGCCAGATGCCGACGCTTGTCGATGTCGGGCTTGAACGTTCAGTGGAGCCACACCACGGTGCCAAAGCTAACATTATGCTTGCTCCGAGATAGCGTAAAGAAAACGTTCGATCGGAAAGTTAGAGCCTCGCTTGGATTTCAAGCGACCTATGCATCTGTCGCTTCTAAACAAAAAGGATCAGAGCGTGACCAATCGAATACACCATTAATAAATTTCCCCGTTCTCTCTATGAACAATGTAATCTACGAGGCAGCGCCGCTTTTAGAGAAAGCGGATCACTGGTCTTAAATAACACTTTTGGGGGAACTGGCGACGCGTAACGCTGAGCGTGCCGTATATACTGAGCGTGCAGAATACGGGAACGCGTCTTCGGCAATGTTATAACCGGGAAAGCGCAGTATGCCGAGGGACGTAATAACGAACTTGTGCTGCATTACGCATTTGCACGCTGTTCCAGGACTCACCTTGATCATTTGCATGTAATGGTTACTACTGTCAAGTTTGCTGGAAGGGTTGTAGACGTCCAGGCTTAGTCCCGAGAAGCCGTAGCTCTCCAGGAAGGCCTGCATGGCGCTGGCGAACATGTCGAGTTTCGGCGACTCCGAAGGGAAAAGGGTCGCCTCTATGCTCTCGGTGTCCCTTGGATTGCGAGACCGCAGCTCGGCCAACACGGTGGTCTTTGTGTTTGTCGCCTGTTCCATGAACTTGGGCAGCAGCTCTGCGCACGGCGTGAGCGATTTCCGTCGCGAATTCGGAGCAGCAGCCATTTATGCAGGCTGATCTTACTTCAGCATGGCTCGAATGGCTTCGAGTTCTTTCTGGCTTTGTAAACTCGTGAGAATCATAACAATAACCAACTTACAATTTCAGCACCACGTACTGCAAACCTAGCGTAACAGTAAGCTTGATATTGGGCACAAATCGACGTTTTACGACAAAGTTCAAAAGAAGATTATACGCCTGTCCTCACGGGTTTCAGAAAGCAAAAAAGAAGAATTAGATCATTGACGAAGTTTGAATTTTAAGGGAACGCGACGAATACCATGAACAATGTGATGGGAAATTTTGACCTGTGTGCGTCAGTTATCGGTTAAGAAAAACTCACACACCCTCATTTTTGAATCATTTAAGAGGCGTTATATAACACGCTTCAAAAGTTTCCCCGCTTCCGGAGAAGCGCCAACAACACCGGAGATATCATACTTAGCAGAAATGGTGGCCGCCTAGCTCTATAAGGGACGTGTTACCGAAGTTTGAAGTGTGTAGGTTAATGTATTTTCAATATAGTACTTGCTGAATGCTCGCCTTCTCCCCATTTTTCCGCGCTGTGCGAGGCATGTAGTTGCTTTTCACCCGTCACTTCAGTGAACTATGTGAGGCATAGTGTTTAACATCTCGTTGAAGTACCAAGCATGTTGCGAGTTACGAACAAAAGAAGTGAAACTCGGGGGCGGGAACAAACAGCGCTCGAACGAGATGAAGTGAGAGTGATAGACAAGGCGCGGATCTAACAACCCCTGGTTTAATGCTGGGGAATGCAGTACATACAAAACATAGGCTCAGCGCAGAAAACCAACAAAAACACGGCATCCGCGCCGGGATAGCAATGAAATCACCCCATCGGGTGCATCATCATAGCAAGCTGCCACGTTTTTAACAAACAGTTAATGCCACGTTTTAACAAACAGCTACGCAGCCCAGCTGCGTGCAGCTACAACTACGTGCCAACCAGCCAAGACCAGCGCACCCCTTCTCTGCACTCGTTCTCTGCATAATAGAGATTAACGGACAACACAAATGCCGACTATCTAGAGGTTTGCGAGGTTTAGGGATTCGAACTACGGTAGTCTATTTCCGTATAGGTGGAAGTGCCCCGCTTTTCTAGACTTCATTTAGGTAGGTGATAAGTTAGCGAAAATCCGGCTGAGTAAAGTTATGTACAAAGGTACATTGAATATTTTTCGTGCCAGAGACTGCATTGCACCTTATCGAATTTAGTGCTGCTTTAAGCTCCGTGTGAGTGATCGAGCCATCTAAGTAGCCTAGATTATTGTGTTGACCAGAATAGTCCCGATATACTGGGGTATCGGGAGCAGGAACCTAACGCTACTGCAGGTGCCCCACGCATTCTCTGTCAGCCATGCATGTTTCTTGTAGTGAGCGGCAAATATATCTAGTACCGTCTGAGCCAACTGAGCGCGACATTCCAGATTGTATATGACGATGAAGAATACCCCAAGTGCGGGTGGTACAAAGTGTGCCACGAAGGTTGTTACAGACAGTATGCAAGTCAATACTAGTTAGCTTGACAGCATACTGAGAAACCTGCAATGCATTCTGTTCAGTTATTTGCTTCAGTTTGTAGTTATGACGTTGTCGACATCTGCGAATCGGTCCATGACGGGCATCACACAGGTGCAGCACAGTTGTTGACATCGGGTGTGTCCAGAGTGGTTGCGGGGAATCGGAAGGACTCACAGTTTCTCATTTTAACATCAATCAATCAATCAATCAATCAATCAATCAATCAATCAATCAATCAATCAATCAATCAATCAATCAATCAATCAATCAATCAATCAATCAATCAATCAATCAATCAATCAATCAGTTAGTCAATCAATCAATCAATCGATCGATCGATCGATCAATGAATCAATCAATCAATCAATCAATCAATCCAGTCGTTCAGTGTGAGCTCACTGATGGCCAGGTCCGCCCTGCGGAAATCTAGGACCCCTCCCGCGTCTTTGTCGATTACTACGTCCGAGTAGACCAGGTGAGTGCAGGCCTCCGAGAACGGGGCTCTCTCCAGGTCCATCACCACGCTGGCGTCCCATTCGCTCGCGGTGGGGTCGTAGAAGCACACCACGAGGCACTGGCCCTCACTTCCATCGCCGCCTGGACGCTCGACTACCTCGCGAACCTCGGACTGCAAGATCTTCCACTTCACTGCGTTGGAGCCCGACAGCGAGATTCGAGGACAGCGAGAGCTGCGCGCCCACTGGCACAACGATCTATTACGTAGTGCTTATTGAAAAACTGAAGTTGCACAGCGAGAACAGGCAAGACATTTAGTTTTACACAGACGATGCACACGGGCATTGTTTTGAAAGCGAAGCCTACTTTTCCCACCCTCCCGGGTTTCGCCTGTCTACTGCCAGATCGGTCAGTACCTTGGCGATAATTCTTGTTGATATAACGAGGTTATGTGAGTGCTGAATGCAAATACCAGCGAATGAACCTATATAATCCCTGTACTCGAACCAACCAACCAAGCGCCTCTTTGTTCTGCGGAATAAAGAAAATTACATAACAGCTAAAGATATAGCGTCGGTTCATAGGTATCTCTGAATCCCACTTACTTCTTATTTAATTAAAGCATTATATTCAATATATTATTTGATTTACTTGATATTCTTCGTTTTAATAATTCAGTATATGCTACTGCGCATGTGCTTATTCTTGGCCAATCCTCCAGAACTATAGGTGTGTGCCACGGTGACACAGGAGGCACAAAACCTTTAAACGTATTTACGCATGCATCTTACTCATCTGCGCCTGTACACCTGTCATCATCATTCCTTCCTCGGAATACGTCGCCTTCGTCCAAATCCCATCGCCTGCGTGGACATATTGCACTCTGGATGCGCCTGATAGTTCGGCAGAGCTTGTGACCGATGTAAAGCATGTAAATAAAAATTGCACGAGAGTGCCGTGTGATCACGGTATTGTTAATTTTGTAGTAGATAAACACAAACGCTCCATAGAATGAAAGCCGAAACCTGATTATATGTTTCGCCGTAAGTTGTATAAGTTATATAGGATTGAAGGTATACTCTTGACGAATACTTCGCTCCACATAGATTCTAACGTCTGCGTTGGATCTGCAGTTTCTTTCTTTCTTTCTTTTTTTCTTTCTTTCTTTCTTTCTTTCTTTCTTTCTTTCTTTCTTTCTTTCTTTCTTTCCTTCTATTCGCGCTACACAACCTTAGCCGGCGAACGAATTTCATTGGAGCGCTTACGTGAAACAGCTAGGTTACCTTGGTTATAGTTTTCTACAGGTATACATGCAGCTGAAAAAAAAACAATGTAAAGCCGATGCTAGACGACCACATGAGGCTGCATAGAGTCCTTACCGTATCGACGAGTTCCCGCGTAGAAATAGCGAATGTGGCTTAAATAAGAGCCGGTTAGACAGGGCTCTTACAGCCAAACTTGATTCTAGCTCACTCTTGCTCATAATTCACTAATTATAGCAATTAGAAATAACAGTTAGCTGTAGAAATTAGTATTAGCAATCAGCAATAGGTTACTGTGACAGAAGCATGCTTGCCAACTACCGCTTTCTTTCTTTTTTTTTTCTGTCAGCAGTTGCTTATCACAAACGCGCGACGCTTTTTGACACCATACAGCGTATGGTAGCTCAGATGCCGATAGATTTAAAAGCAAGAGAAGTATATTGTTAACATCCACCTCAAAAAGGCTCCCGGTAGCTTTCCTCTCTTTCATCCCCATTCTCCTTCGTTCCCTAACATAATTATCTGCCTAAATATCCTCTCTAATAACTTCACAAGAATGTGCTGTTGGGCTAGGCTTGCCGGTATGGCGTACGAGACGAATCTAAAAGTAACGAAACCTCTTCTTTCTTTTAAGGCAGGTGGGAGGGACGCGGAAGTGTGCGCCACACTACAGTCGCCATCGGCACACCAAGCAGCTCCTCGCAAGAAGTTTTGTCTGCTCGCTGGCTTCGATTTATATTGAGCTTCTGTCACCGTGTGCTTTCCTTTTTAGATGGTGAATGTCATGGAAAATGTGTGCATCAAGCTGTGTTCTCTACTGGGAAATTTTTTATTATCAAAGATCTCGTTTCTTTCCAATTTGAACCACGAGGTTCAGGCAAGCAGCCGGCATTTTTATGTTGAAGTGCCCAAACGGTCGCGGGATGCAGTTTGAAGAAAACTCCACAACTTTCGGAACTCGATCCGGCAAGTGGCTCGGGCATCATGATGTTACCACCCACAATTAGCATTGAGACTGCAGCACTTTCAGACAAAAAAAAAAAAATGATTTCACAACGCTGTCTTGCCTAACCCTTTACTCAATCGCCGTATCTTGCCCCTTGAGCCTTATCTATAAGGCTGAAACGTGAGCTAAAAGATAAGCGTTCTCAAGATGTGGAGACAGACAAGAAAATAACTGAAGCGCTGAGGTTCATCAGTGTGCTAATGTCGCTGAACAGTTGTGAACAATGAATAACGTGACGGGACATGTTCATTGTGTACCAGAGAGAGTACTGGGCAAATGAATGATGTCTGAAATGTTTGAAGAAAGATTGCAAATAAACATAAGCTACTGTCGTTGCTTCTGGGTTCCCCATTGTCGTGCTATCTTCCGGCGCAAGAATGGGACAAATAGAGAAGACAAAAGAGAGTGTTTTGCCTTGCGTTTTGTCTATTTGCTTGTTCCGTTATTGCGCTAGAAAATTATTTGCCTCCAATTATTATGTGTACGGCCATGATAGCAATAACGATCATTTAGGCACATTTGAAAAGAGCACTTTCATTTGTTTGCCACCCACTGCCTTAGGTGCAGCTCTTCTCTTCACGTACGACAAGATTACATATATATATATATATATGTGTGTGTGTGTGTGAACGAGAAGAAAAGGCGTTAACCTTAGGGCCCGATTTTTATAATTCATAAGAAGCCAACAAGGACACAAAGAACAACATAGGAGAAATTACTTGTACTTACTAACTGAATTAAAGAAATGATAAATTAATGACAATGAAAGTCGCTAGGAAAGCAACTTGCCGCAGGTGGTGAACGATGGATCGAGCGAAGGCGTCGGATCGTTCCCCACCTGCGGCAAGTTGTTTTTTCATGTGGTGACGCATGCGGTAGATAGGATGTTCGGCATGCACTACCATGGGCGCCAAACGTGGTGCTCGTTAATACTCCGAGGGTAAGTTCTAACAGATAAACATGAATACTCCAGAAAGTTGACGGGAAAACAGCGCCGCGGTAGTTAAGTTGGTAAGAGCACCGTACGCATAATGCGATGACGTGGCTTCGTATGCCACCTGCAGTTATTTTTTCATCAACCTTCATTTTCATTTATTTATCATTTCTGTAATTCATATAAAAACTGCAGATAATTTCCCCTATACCGCACTCGGTCTCATTGTTTGCTGGCTTCACAGAATTTAACTTTACATAAGTATATAGTGAGGCAGTACTTTCTCTCTCTATATATAAAGAAATCATTACCTCTGGTGGTTTCTCCCGAGATCTGAATATGCGGAAGTGTAATTTCACTGTAAATGTTGCGTGTGCTTTAGTATTACAAAAAAAAAAAAATCCGGTAGAGTTTTCCTACTCGTGCTTTTTTCTTTTCTCACATAGGAGTAGTATTCCAAAAATGACTGAAAACAGATATTTTCCAGCAATGCAGAATAGCCATGACGAACTTCTACAGCGCTGATAAGCTTAAGAGACCGTAAGGCCCCATACAGAAACACAATTGTGCATGTGTTATTGCATACTTACGTATTTGTGGTCCGCCTGCAAAAGAAAACCAAACGAGGTTCGCGTAAGACATTAACATTCCTGCGATAGTGAAAGCACGCCCGAAGCGCACAGTAAATGTAACTAATGCTAGTAGCCGCAATTTAGCTGCGTCATGGTCACTACGTGGATAAACGGCGCCGATGATTCGTTAGCGGCTCCAGCCGGTTGTCACGATTTCCCGATACTAGGCGTCCCGGTTCCAAGCTCCGCAATTAAAACTGGATGCTTAGGGGAGAGAAAGCTTGGCACATCGTGGTTTCTGAAGTAGTCCCTAAAATAATTATTAGCACATATTACGAGAATACCGCTCTAATTTTGTATCAGATAGCATGCAACTTTGTGTAGACATGTGCATTGCTCTCATTTAACACTTACGTATGTGCCGTTACAAGTAGTCACAAAAAATACAAGACTTCCAAGTCTTCGTGCGGCGTGTGTATGTGTTTTCGTTGGTTAACTGCAACGGACATGTTTCTTTTTTTTCTAATACAACTAATGTCTGTCATGCCTCAAGCATGTGTAAGATATGTCCTGTGCATTTAAACGTAAATTTGATTTACATATAGAGCAGTGATTAAAACTGTTTGAAACCCGCTTGTGTATTGCCAAACACTTCTTCTGAACCACCCAAGGTAAACGAAGGTTAATCAAAGGGAAAACATTCATACACAACACTTCTTCTGAATCCCCCAAGGTAAACGAAGGTTAATCAAAGGGAAAACTGTCATACAAGTGTAGCACGAAGCTACCGAGGAGGAAAACACACGGCGATTTACCTTTAATTACTTTCTGGGGTCTATTGGTGCACTACTTCAGCTTGTCGATGCCTTTGTTGCCAGCAGGCGTTACCGGCCTGTTTCAGTGAGCAAAACCGGGATATTCTATGTAACTAGCGAAAGGCTGTATGCAGTTTCCAAACTGTGGAAAATTATATTCGGAGCGGCAGCGGTGTGACTGCGCCTATAAATCCGACTCAACTTGACTATGCATTCTTAAAGATTCGTTTATTACGCTTTTCGATTTAAAGAGCGCTGCTGCTTGTGATAGACCATTTCACGCGCCATTTCCCACGCACTTCCGTCAAACCCTGTAAAAATAAACACTTACGAAATGTGCGAAAGCCTGCGCTTGTATAAGACCGTTCTGACTACAAACAACCTCGTTTCGGTCACCGCTGTTCTCTCAGATCACGAAACACTCCCATAATGAATTGTGAACGCGTTACTCGTATATCGCCTGTTTAGTTACGTGCACATATGTTTACTATCATAATTTTTTTCACACAGTGTAAATAAACTTTTACTAAGCGCTCAAGCGCTTCTAAACAATCTAGCGCTGAGAAACCTGCTCCGTAGTGCCTAGGCTGAGTCATATATTCCAGGAGCAAAGGACCCAGATTTTCTCTCTCACGCCCGCTCTAACTAGCGTCTGCGATCAAACGGCTGGGGAACCCATAAATGAACGTCTCGTGCAGTAGCCTGCAATTAAATTGTCTAGTACACTCTAGCCGCCGTCAACAGCCGCTGAACGTGATCCACTTCGCGCCAAACTGCGACACTCCACGGGCAGGGTTCCGGACCTTGTTTTGTTCCAGCTCCGGGAGAGGGCGCGACAGGCACGACAAAAACGAGTTCGCGTGGCGTGCGACTCGTTGCGTACAGCCGCCAGCGACACGTGTAGCAAGCCACGCGACACGCGTCGCGAGCGGCTCCAGGCAACGAGTCGCACGCTCCGGCGCCAGCGCGTATGGCGGTAGCGTGGCCGAGCGGTCTAAGGCGCTGGTTTAAGGCACCAGTCTCTTCGGGGGCGTGGGTTCGAATCCCACCGCTGCCAAAAACTTTTTGTTTGGACGCCTTAATTTTAATAGCAGCGGCATATCGTATCTTGGCTCTTTGAATGTGGGGCGGGAACGGAAATGCCGTTGTAATAGTGCACTATTACAATTAATAAGCACAGCATCACGACCTTCATGTCTACGTTACTTTGTTCAGCACAAAGCACAGCTGCAGAAGTTAATCTGTAAAGATGAACGAGAAATCCCTTTGAACTGAGTCCCAAAGATTGTTGTTTAGATACTTCCGTCGCATTCAAATCCATGCATGTCACCTGACATATTTACGCTTATCTCATGATTAAAATATTTTATTTATCTTTAACTATGATGATTGTGTTTATCTGCAACCCCTACGAAACCGCGCGGTAACATATAGCCACCTTGCCAGTTTGAGCTAAACAGGATTTACTGTATCTTTGGCAGTCTATATCATTTTGTGTAGCTCTTCTTGATGTTTCCTAATCAAAACTTTTCAGCAGCTAAGGGTACTAAAGTCGTGTAATCATACTGTGGAGAGCTGTCTTCCATAGATATTTGATATATTTCCTGTACATTTATTTTTACATTTCGGAAGGAGCACACTAATAATTCTTTAGCGCTTTGTTTATAGCCGTTCCAGGCCAGCAAACATTGCAATTGCAAAGGCATTCATTTTAGCCACACATGGCGGTAGCGTGGCCGAGCGGTCTAAGGCGCTGGTTTAAGGCACCAGTCTCTTCGGGGGCGTGGGTTCGAATCCCACCGCTGCCAACAACTTTTTGCTTGGATGCCTGAATTTTGATAGCAGCGGCATGTTGTATCTTGGCTCTTTGAATGTGGGGTCGGAAAGGAAATGCCATTATAATGGTGCAATATAACGATTAATAAGCACAGCATCACGACCTTCACGTCTACGTTACTTTGTTCAGCACAAAGCACAGCTGCAGAAGTTAATCTGTAAAGATGAACGAGAAATCCCTTTGAACTGAGTCCCAAAGATTGTTGTTTAGATACTTCCGTCGCATTCAAATCTATGCATGTCACCTGACATATTTACGCTTATCTAATGCTTGAAATATTTATTTATCTTTAACTGTGATGATTGTGTTTATCTGCAACCCCTACGAAACCGGGCGGTAACATATAGCCACCTTGCCAGTTTGAGCTAAACAGGATTTACTGTATCTTTGGCAGTCTATATCATTTTGCGTAGCTCTTCTTGATGTTTCCTAATCAAAACTTTTCAGCAGCTAAGGGTACTAAAGTGGTGTAATCATACTGTGGAGAGCTGTCTTCCATAGATATTTGATATATTTCCTGTACATTTAATTTTTACATTTCGGAAGGAGCACACAAATAATTCTTTAGCGCTTTGTTTATAGCTGTTCCAGGCCAGCAAACATTGCAATTGCAATGGCATTCATTTTAGCCACACATGGCGGTAGCGTGGCCGAGCGGTCTAAGGCGCTGGTTTTAGGCACCAGTCTCTTCGAGGGCGTGGGTTCGAATCCCACCGCTGCCAACAACTTCTTGCTTGGATGCCTGAATTTTGATAGCAGGGGCATGTTGTATCTTGGCTCTTTGAATGTGGGGTCGGAAAGGAAATGCCATTTTAATGGTGCGATATTACGATTAATAAGCGCAGCATCGCCATTTTCATGACTATTTTACATTGTTTAGTGGAATGCACAACTCCAAAAGTTAATCTGTAAGGATGAACGAGAAATCGCTTTGAACTGAGTCCCAAAGATTGTTGTTTAGATACTTCCGTCGCATTCAAATTTATGCATGTCACCTGACATATTTAATGCTTATCTAATGCTTGAAATATTTTATTTATCTTTAACTATGGTGATTGTGTTTATCTGCAACCCCTACGAGACAGGGCGGTAACATATAGCCACCTTGCCAGTTTGAGCTTATCAGGTTTTACTGCATCTTTGGCAGTCTATATCATTTTGCGTAGCTGTTCTTGGTGTTTCCTAACCAAAACCCTTAAGCAGCTAAGGGTACTAAAGTCGTGTAATCATACTGTGGAGAGCTGTCTTCCGTAGGTATCTGATATATTTCCTGTACATATAATATTTACATTTGGGAAGGAGCACACAAATAATTCTTTAGCGCATTGTTTATAGCCGTTCAAGGTCACCAAACATTGCAATTGGAATGCCATTCATTTTAGCCACACATGGCGGTAGCGTGGCCGAGCGGTCTAAGGCGCTGGTTTTAGGCACCAGTCTTTTCGGGGGCGTCGGTTCGAATGCCTGAATTTCGATAGCAGCGGCATGTTGTATCTTGGCTCTTTCAATGTGGGGTCGGAAAGGAAATGCCAATCTAATGGTGCAATATTACGATTAATAAGCGCAGCATCGCCTTTTTCATGCCTATGTTACTTTTTTCAACGCAATGCACAACTGCAGGAATTAATCTGTAAAGATGAACGAGAAATCCCTTTGAACTGAGTCCCAAAGATTGTGGTTTAGATACTTCTGTCGCATTCAAATCTATGCATGTCACCTGACATAATTACGCTTATTTAATGCTTGAACTATTTCATTTATCTTTAACTATGATGATTGTGTTTATCTGCAACCCCTACGAGACCGGGCGGTAACATATAGCCACCTTGCCAGGTTGAGCTAATCAGGTTTTACTGTATCTTTGGCAGTCTCTATGATTTTGCGTAGCTCTTCTTGGTGTTTCTTAATCAAGACTTTTAAGAAGCTAAGTGTACTAAAGTCGTGTAATCATACTGTGGAGAGCTGTCTTCCGTAGGTATCTGATATATTTCCTGTACATATAATATTTACATTTGGGAAGGAGCACACAAATAATTCTTTAGCGCATTGTTTATAGCCGTTCCAGTCCAGCAAACATTGCAATTGCAATGCCATTCATTTTAGCGATACATGGCGGTAGCGTGGCCGAGGTCTGGCCGCCAAAAAGAAACAGAGTCAGGTTTACAGACTACTAGTGGACCACGACCTCGACGTTTTAGCCGTGCAAGAAACCAAGGTAGACGGCGAGGAGGAGACCGGGAGCATGGTGCAAAGGTTCACGTACAACTACTATACGGTAGTGAGCCACGCCTTAGGGACTTCGGCGGGATGTGTGTTGTTCGTGAGGAAGCTTCCAGGACTGGTTATTGACGGTTACTTCTCGTGCACTTCCGGTCGACTTGTCGTTTGTGATTTCAGTTATTGCGATGTCAAATGGCGCGTGTTGTGCATTTATGCACCTAATACAGTGCAAGAGAGGGCAACTTTCTTTTTGAACCTAAAGCATCACTTCTCTGTGCAAAAAACAATAGCCTGTGTAGGGGATTTCAACTGCGTATTGAATGCTGAGGATAGGTCTACGCGACGCGTAGTTTATGACAAAAGCAGCGATATCCTCGCACAAATTATACATGAGTTCGAATTAGAAGATGTCGCTGAGTGTTTTCGGGCTGACCGAGACGTGATGTACACTCACTTTCAGGGCACAAGTCACGCACGATTAGACCGGATCTATCTATCATACGATTTGGTAGAAAAATGCCAGTGCTATGCAGTTACGGCCATATCATTCTCGGATCACTGCCTGGTAAAATGCAGGGTAGGCAGCAAGAAAGAACGAAACAAATTCGTTTGGGAACTGTGGAAAATGAATTCTGAGCTGCTACGAGATGAAACTTTTAATGAAAAGGTAGTGGCTGCTCTGAATTCTTTTGCAACGGATAGTTCTATAAAGTTTGGCGAGGAATGGGAGTTGTTGAAGCAAACCATCAAAATGAAAGCAATTGAAAGAAGTAGCGTACTGCGTTATGAAGAAAAGGCCAGTGAAAAGGATTTAAAAACATTGCTGGCAAAATTGGCGACGCTGGAATGCAAGCAACCGGGCGCTTATCAAGACGATATGCGCGCTGTTAAGAAAAAGCTCGAAGTGTTCGACGAAGAACGCTATCGAGGCGCACTCGTGCGTGCTAGAGCAGAAAGACTAACATGCGGGGAAACGCCAACGAAAAGAGCGATGGGACTAGAAAAAAAACATTCCAGACGTAAGCAGATTGAGGCCATTGAATATGAAGGGGTGGTATTAACCGATAACAATAACATAGGGCATGCGTTCCTTGAGCATTACAAAAAACTTTTTGCATTCAGGCCTGTCAACATGCACGATTTCAATAATTTATTTTTGCAACGAATGCCACAGCTGTCGTCTGAAGTTAAAGAAACCTTAGAACGACCATTAACAGAACATGAAGTGATGAAGGCCATCGAAGACCTGAATCCTGGCAAGTCGCCAGGTCCAGACGGTCTTTGTGCCGCCTGGTACAAATCTTTTAAAGGCCACCTAGCTCATATCTTAACCGCCGTTTACAACGAAGCATACGAACTGAAAATACTTCCACCATCCTTTGGCCAGTCCCATACCGTACTAATACCGAAAACAGAAGACACCGAAAAGCTCAAGCAACTTTCATCATACAGACCCATTGCGCTTACTAATTGCGACTACAAAATATTGATGAAGGTGTTGGCACGGCGTATGCAGTCAGTCATTAAGGATGTAGTCGGCCCACACCAGACGTGTGGAATTCGCGGAAGAACCATCTTTACTAACATTCATAAGTTGAAGTGTGTGCTGGAGTGTTGT